>NW_025763635.1:600000-907283 GCF_021052385.1 Filobasidium floriforme | reverse complement strand
CCCTAACCCCTAACCCCTAACCCCTAACCCCTAACCCCTAACCCCTAACCCCTAACCCCTAACCCCTAACCCCTAACCCCTAAGACGACGGTACACGCTGCGAGAAAGAACACGAATTCTGCTCACGTCTCGATCGTTTGCTGTATCCTCTCCATATTTTGCGGCTCTCCACAGCCGACATCGGCCGTCTTTTGGGTTGTGGAATCTACTGTCGATTCTTGTCCTATGAGCTAGTAATATCGAGAAATAGCTCTGTCGTCGTGCGTAGGTGGCTCGATAGATGAATCTAGAGCACCTTCCTAATACAGCGTCACGGCGACATTGCTAACCGACAATGTATTGCGCGTAGGCAGCTCAGAGAGAGAGGACTCTTGAGCACGTTCCTAATACAGCGTCACAATAGCATAGCCGGCTTGCTCGTCTTTGAGATTGAAAGGGAGGTTGATAGTTGGTGAGGTCGACGTGGTAACGTTCATCTTTTCTCCAAGTCTTGCTGGCACCTCTCGCTAAGGCAGGGGCGACGCGCAGTTCGACTTGTACAAAATTTCGAGAATCAAACTAGGTACTCGATCGACCATTGTATCAGGGGAACGCAAGCGACCTCCTCTCCGGTTTGGGGTATGATGTATTGGTCGCTCTAGCGGGATGGTACAAGTTCGCATAAGTGTCGTATTGATTTGAGAACGGGAAGGGTTATCTACAGATCTGCATAAGTGTCGTATTGATTGGGGTTGTATAGATTTGCATGTTTGTCGTATCGATTCGAGTTGTAGAGAACCGCACCAGTGTCGTATCGATTCGTGATTGGGGAAAGCCGAACGGCGATCAGACATCCCTCGCCAACACCGTCAACATCGTCTCGGCCCAGACCTCCTCGTCAAAGTCGACGTCGCTGGGAAGACCGGGATCAAGGTCTCCTCCCTCGACGACCCGATGGCACCAACGGGACAGTTTCCAGATGGCGTCCTGCTTGCCCAGTCCTCGCTCCAATCGGACCTCTACACCGCCGTCACCGCCGCCGCCGACATGTAGATCGATGGCGAGGTGGTCGCCCTCGTTGTGAACGTCGACCTGTCGTACCGTGTGGAGCGGGATGGTCTCTGGGTCGTGTCCTTCCGGGAATTGTAGGTTCTCGGGAGTCATGACGAGCCAGCCTCCCGTAGTCAGGGTCCAAACCGCCCAGTATGCCGATGTCGTTTTCGCCAAAGACCTCCCAAGTCGCACCTGATCCGGGACCTCGGTCAGCAAGGGCGAGACGATGGGCCACGGCATGTCTTGCGCCATCTGAACCAAGAGCTGCAGATCCGCCGCCGAGTCCAGGGGACCGAGGTCCAGGGTATCGAGAGGCACGATGAGAGCACCGGGCAGGTACAAGCCCACCGCATGCAAGGTCCGAAGTATGCTAGCATTCGACAAGTCGGGGAGGTTGTCCGAATCCGAATGCAACTCGCTTTCCATGATGTATTGAATCAACCAGTTGGCGATGCTGACAGGCTCGTCCGATGAGACCCCGAGGCTGATGTCCGCAGAAGAGACCCCGAGGCTGATATCCGAGACGAGGTGTTGGAGACAGACGAGAGCTAGACGAGCGAGCCTGGCTTCTGTCAGGACGGGAGATCTGATATATGCGCGAGAGCGTGAGCATAGTGTCTTGGTGGTGGTGAGAGACAGACCAGACAGAGACGACTCACACTTCGGTGGCAGCGAGAAACCCGACGATCGCGATATGGTCGCTTCGTTCAATCGCTTCGACCAGCGCCTCTTCCATGGCCCGATCACCAAGTCCGGGAACGGTCAGGCTCGGGTCAGGCCAGAAGGATCCGTCCTCGACCTGGCGGTGGGTGGACCAGGCGGGGGGTAGGATCACATCCCCATCCTCTTTGACCAATTCGGTGGTGACGTCGACCTGTACCCACGTCTCGTTGTCGTGCCACTGCGAGGTTGCAAAGGTTGAATCAGAAACGTTCGCCCGAGACGTCGGCCGACCGACTCACCTGCAGGAAACAGTGCCGATCGTTCTCGCCGACCTCGAAATATCCATCCTGCAGACCGTCCAGTACGTTCGAGACCCTTTCGAGAAAGGCCGTCTGGTTTCCCAGCTCCTCGAAACCCTTGATGAGCGCGATGGTCGGCTGGCCTCGTACGCTAAATCGATGAGCCGAGACCCCGTAACCGAGGTACGTCAAAGTGCGTGGGAGGACAGCGTGTGTAGTCCAAGTCTCGTCGAGGACTTCTCTCATGCCCGAGACTTGCTTGCTAGCACCGAGAATGGAACGGGCTCGGTCCAGAAGGAGAGCAACAGGGAGACCCGCCTCCTCGTCCCTGCCGAGACCTCTCATGACGCTCCCTCGGGGCAGAGGGCCGCCAAGAGGTCGAACTTGACACGGGATACCCGCAATCAGCTCGGCCTGTTGCGCGACAACCTGGCCCGGTTGAAACCCCGCGATTGCTAGCTTCCCGTCTGCTTGCAAGTCGAGCCGAATTTGCTCTGCTGGGTCCGAGTAGTCGTCTTCGTCGTTCCAAGCAAGATGAGTGGATCCAGGGCGTTCGAGAAGACACTTTGGAAGCGGGTAGTCTTTCAGCTTACAGGCCGCGATCGATATTCGCAAGACCATGGCAAAGGCAGACAGCACACGATCATGCGATTGCTCTCCTTGGAACAGCTTCCCGTATTGACGACGTAGTTGTAAGATTTTGCGAGGTCTCGTGTGCGATCCGGTCCAGAAGTTGATGGCGATCCCTGTCCCGGTCGGGGGAGGTAGGCCGTTGCGGTCGAGGTGCTCGAGGTCGATATCCACGCTCCATCCGTCGGTGCCTGTAGCGATATGGGACGACAGAGAGAGAGTGCATAAGCCGTCTTGATCTAAACTGACCGTACCAATCTCGAACTTGGCCGGCTTCGCATTCGCAAACGTGGCTCACCTGCGGGTACCTTGATGACAATATCGCCCACCCAAGGCTGAGGGTCCCTCTTGCAGTAGTGGGGATGGTCGGCAAGAGAGTATCCCGTGTTGAATTCGAACCCTTGTGTAATAGCCTCGGGCCACCACTTGCCTATGACGGCGCCGTTGGTACCAAGTCAGCTTTTCCGCATGCATTCATTCAGATGACCTCGCATTTACTTACCGGTTCCCAACGCAAACAGGACGACGTCACGCTTCGATACGGCTTGAAGCTGCCCCATCCCGTCGCTGTCAAACTCCATATCCACTACCAACCTGCTCGCTCGTGGGCTGACCACCTTTTCGTTCTCCGGGAGATCGAGGTCGGGGAGTCCATCAAGCTGATCGAGGTTGTCGTACGTAACCTCATCGTAAGCCTGCCCGGGACGACCCCTGTATATAGAGCGCCGTTTTTTAGCAACGTGTCTTTGTAAAGAATCATGGCTCAAAAACACACCTGTAGGCCTTGATGGATTCTTCGCTCCGAGGGATCCTTTTTTTGATAATGTCCTCGTAGAAAAGGAGGGTTTGCTGATACGCATCCTTCTTCTCGGCAGTGGGAGGACGGGAAGGTGCACCGATGCTCCGTTCAAACGAGGTGAAGCGTGCGTTCAGGCTGCGCAATCGGCAATCGGGCAATCGGAGGCGCGAGCGTGAGTGCCAGCTTGCATTGAGTCTCGATCGCAACTCACCTGAAAACATCAATACCCTTGTCCTCCAGCCAGATCGGCGGATCCCTGACCTTGTCCCGTAGTTCTTGCAAGGCTGGCATGTCCCCGAGATAGGCATCTCCGTATCCGAGGATATAGTGGCCCTCTATACCCCACACCGCCGCTTGCAACAGCGTGTACATCTCGCCTAGCAACAACAAGAACAACGAGCTCAGTGAACAAAGTCGACCGCCGAAGACCGCTCCTCCAACTCACCCAGATTGGGATCCCGGCTTTGGTACTGCCTGTACAGCTTTAGGAGAGGAGGTCCTAGCCCGGGTACCAGCAGCTGGGTGATCTCTTCCCTCGGAATCGACCATAGCACGAACCAAGTATCGCCGATCTGACCCGGACGATCAGCTACAGAGACGGCGACGATGACTGCAAGCGAGCAACACTCACCACCTTGTAAGGCCTCCACTTCTCCTCCTTCTTCTCCTTGCCACTGAGATTCTTGAACTCTCGATCAGTTAGACGAAAGACGAGACCATGTTCCGACATGTCTCGGCGGGTCTGCAATGCGACAAGAGACTCGATCCGTCAGAGAGGAGAATCGAGACAGAGACAGAGTGATGGCATACCTTTTCCCACCCTGCAGCCCTCGTAATCACCTTGTCGTAGTATGCCATTCGACTGGCTAGAGGACCCGGACCGTCCCTTCGCAACATTCCTGCCATCGCGCTGCCGACATAGGGTAGTACCTTGATGTCCCCGGTATCCCTATCCTGTACTGTCACCACATGTGCGTACACCGCAACATGATCGGCCAGGCTAGGGTCCTTAGGGTGAAGTCCCGAGAGGGAAAGAACTCGCCCGGGTGTCAAAGGGGGATTGAGGAGGCTGTCGGCGAGGATGTTCCATCTGGACTGGCCGGGGAGTTGGGCTTTCAAACCGGGAACAACAGCAGCGATGGCGGCACCGCATGCCGAGGTATTGCAGATGCCTCTCTCCACGCTCCAGCATGCCTTGATGCGATCAGGGTGATCTAGAGATGGTGGGGGTCGTTGGGGAAGACCTCGGATAGGACGCTGTCCGTCGTCGCTGTTGCTATCCTCTCCATCCCCGTCCTGAGAATCCGGTACTCGATCGTCGTCGTCCACAGATGCCATCGTGGCGGCAGTCAGTCCCTTATCCAAGGCAGGCTATATATGATCGTGCTGACACTGTTGGTGATTGTATATTCGAACGATTGACATGTATGGTTGATCGAAGCGATTCGAGGTTGATGGCGGTTGGTGATGGGGGAAGCTCATCGAACAAAAGCGGGACGACGACATATGCAAGGCTTTACAACGAACAACCGCTACAACTTGGGCTTCTTGCCGATCTGCAGCGACGACTGCTGCTCATCCGCCTTTCTCTTTTGTCCAGACAACTTTGAATCCTGCTCTAACCTAACCCGCATAGTCGGCTGCTCTTGACTGCTTTGATCGGTCGAAGTAGTGCTTCCGTTACCGGTGCCGCTGCTGCTGCTGCTGCTGACCTCGATGGTTCGTTTCTTTCGTGCGAGTCTCTCCTTGCCGAGACGGGGTTTGGTAATTGGGGAGGGTTCGAGACGGTTGGCAATCTGCAAGGTTCCCCCCGGCAAAAGTCACTCGCAATCAGCACGGTATGCAACGCATGCCAGACGGCTCTTGTACAGGACTCACTCTGGGAGCCACTTGTCGACCCTTCTTCAAAGCGATCCTGGCGGCCATTTCGATCAATTCGTGGGTAGCAGAGTCGAGGGAAGACCCTTGACTAGACTGGGAAGTGGTGGGTGTTCCCGTAGGACTCGGTGGAGGACTCGGAGGAGGACTAGTCGACTGACGTTTGCGTTTGAGGGTGGTGTGGGAGGTAGTGACGGGCTCGCTTTTGGGATCGAGTTTAGGGGCATGAGGGTCCGCCGCAGGTGGAGGGATCATGGCGAGAGGTTCGATATGTAGTCGGTGGTCCCTGTAGAATTGTGTAGTTGCCGTTGATGAGTACTGTATCTCAAGAACGATTCGTACCAATCGAATTTCATTGCTTGGAGACTTTGGCTTTTGAGCGCGGGCCTCGGGATCTGAAACGCCAAACCGCCCCGGAGGAGATTATGACATATGCTCGTCGACGCTTCGTGTGTCGTCCGTAATAATTCGTATACAAGCCCATATGCTATTCGCCTTGACCCTCATCGGGAGCCAACTTTAGTACCGCCGCCAAAACGAGAGGCACCATCTGACGCGACCATCTCATTCCCGACCCCGAATCACCTCGACGTACGCTCTCGACCAGCAATGCGACGAATTCCAGGACCTCTGCTCGTGATTTTGCGCCTGTCAGGGGGTTCAACCACCGTATTAGACGGATACGAGCGATGAGACGCAAACGGGATCACGTACCGACGCTCTTGGCCAGTCGATTTCTGAGCTCCATCCGTGTAAGCGTGGATAGGTCGGGCAGGTTTGAAGCTGCAAGGCCCGCAGTCGGTAAACGATTCGGCTAGCCTTTGTTTCAGCTCGGACGCACCTGTACCCGACATGGCTATCAGATCCTGGAGTCCAGCGAGACGTTCCTTCTGCAGCATCTGTTCCGCTACCTGTCTCTTCTCGGTCTCGGCCTCCCGCTTTCGTCCCTCCGCCTCTCGCTTCCTGGCCTCGTCCTCTCGTTTCGTCTCGGCTTGTTGTATCTTTGTCTCGGCCTTTTGAAGTCTCGTCTTGACAGCCTCTCTCCGGTTCTTGTCGTCCGTCTCTGCTTGTTGTAGCTTCGTGTCCAGGGCCTCTCTCCGTTTCCTCTCGTCATCTTTCTGTTTCCTTTCATCGTCTCGTTGCCTTTCCGCTTCCTCGCACCGCCTTCGCAGCTCGACAATCTCCGCCTGAACATCCAGAGCCGGAAGACGCAATCGAAGCACAGCAGCGGGATCTTGCAGAGATTCGACTTCGACCCGAGGCGGCTCAGGCTCGGACGTCTGAGAGGCGACGTTTCGGAAAGCTCGAAGAGGTGGCTGAGGTGTCGGCTGAGGTGTAGGTTGCTGAGATGTCGGCTGAGGTGTCGGCTGGAGTGCAGGCGGAGGGGTAGTTCGGGGCAGGTCGTTGTTCTCGTTGTTGGGCTCAGAAGTAGGCTCGGATGCAGGCTGAGGTACCGGCCGAGATGCAGGCTGAGAGGTAGAGCGAGGTATCGGCTGAGATGTTGGCTGCGGTGTAGTATGGGGTAGATCGCCATTCTCTTTAAGATCGCCGTTCTCGTCGCTATCCCGAAGATGACCAGGCGGGGTCGTAGTCGTAGGAACCGTCGATCCCTCCGGACGAGCTGTATGGGATCCGTCTGGCGAGACGTCTGCTCTGGCGGGTGGCAGCTGGCTCGTATGAGCCAAAGCTGTAGGAAATCCTAGCCGAGCTTCCGTCCTTGTGGATGGTGGAGATGACCGAGACGGACCTGGATATGCCTGATCGAACGCGGGGTATGGAGACGAACCAAACGAACGAGAGGCAGGACCGACTTCAGGGCCGTAGCCATACCGCCGAGAAGAATCTCCGTAATGATGCGATACCGGTAGATCGACTTGGTGCCGGGGAGCGAGTCGATAGTGAAGCGGAGTCTCCGGGTAAGAGCTGGGAACGGACTCTTGCCAAGGTGCAAGTCGATGGTGAAGAGGAGTTTGCGGGACAGGATCCGGACGGGGTGTCTGGGAGTCTTGTTCGAATCGATAGGGCGATTGCAAACGGTGAGAGCTGGGACCGGCTTCATACCGAGGTGCAGAACGACGATGATGAAGAGGAGTCTGCGGGAGACTATCGGAAAGGTGCTGTCGATGAGATGGTCCAGGAAGATGAGACGGCGACTGCAAACGAAAAAAGGACAAATGTCAGAGAGAGCGATAATCTACAGCACCACCGCCCTAACCAAACCATACCCGGGTACGCACGATCGCTGACCTCGCAGCCGCCAGCACTTGGCCCCTTGTTCCCTTGAAATCGTTGGTCAACCTGACGAGCTTCTTGTACGCCATGTCTGTACGAGCGGTGTCTCTGTAGGCGAGAGAGGTACAGCAAGCAAGGTCAGTCTCAAGGCAATGACTTTGCAACCCAGACCGCGGGCCCGTCTCTCTGCCCGCCAACGTCCGACGACAGCCCTCCTACTCACCGTGTATTCCGATACCACCTGATAGCCTGATCCCTCTGCATCTGACCCCCGGGCCTGGAACCCAATCGTAACCACGCTTCCCGCATCCGTCGTTCCATCAAAGGCATGTCCGCATCCATGTCCCCGTTGACCCCGGCCGCGTGTTCTTCTTCCAACGGGATCGTCCCGGGCCGCAGAGGGAAACGTCGGACATGCAGTGCGATATGCTCGAGTTGTAAAAGTTGTTCCCGGCTGAGGTTGGTCGCCTGTGGCAGCCCTGACAAGGTCCACCAACCATCGACTGCCTGATGATACTCGGTCCACCCGTCAGGCGTATCGGGCAGGAGCTTTTCGAACGGTGCGAGTGTCAACGTCGACATGTCGGTCTCCGGGCTAGTTTAATCTTCACATTTGATATTGCAAGGGGAGGTTGAACTCCCGAGTTGTTTGCTTGCCTGGCTCTATGCATGGTCGATATGAGACGAATGGGATGCATGATGGTTGTATGTATGAGCCATCCATCGGTCAGTAGCAAGTAGTTAGTAACGCGCGACACTGGGTTAAAACCAATCACTAATGAGTGAAGACACTGGGTTGATAGTGAGAACTGATTAGAAGGGTTAGCCGATTACTAATCAAACGACGGACACGCTCTCTCATTTTTCTAATAAGATTACTAATGTGTTTCTCGTGGCCGTTAGCATTAGCCCGCCGTTACCGGAGCAAAGGGCAGCCGGTTGAATTCCATTAACCGGGGGGGCGACCAAGTGGTAACCTGACGATGTAGGATACCGTCCATCCACTCGAACAACGTTCAAAACCCATCAAGCTAGCATCCTCATCTCCGTTTAGGTGTTTCAAGCAAGAATGACATCTGCCATATGAGGAGGGACCTTCTGTTCCAACGACTGCACGCCCTCCGCCATACACGAGCCGCAACATCGTCACCGATACCAACGCCGTTCCCAATCCGAATGTCCTTCTCCACCTACGCCTATCCACCTCCCAAGTTCCCCAACGAACGGTACACCTACGCCCCAACAGTGCCTCCTCAAGCTCTCCTCCCCATCCTTCCTCCCTCGTCTTCGCGTAACATCGCTCCCAAGCTCTCCTTGCGTAGCAATCATCCCACCTCCGCTCATCGCCATCCGGACAAGGACAGTTACCGTGGTACTCCGGAGTCGAAGCTCGCACTCTCACTCGAAGGCTTTGAGCTATACAAACACTCTTCCCCCTGCGCTTTCCCTCGATCCCGACCTGGCTCTACCAGGCCCGCTGGGAAGGCCAGAGAAGACGTCTTTGGGGACGTTACCGGTGTCGGTGTCGGCGTCAGCTCGTCCTCTGGTACAAATAAAGATAATAAAGCTCACCCCGGAGCGGACGATGGCGATGGCAATAACAATAACAAACCGAAGTACACCGAGCTGGATGGCAAGAAGGCTAGGAGAAAGAAAGCTATCTCCCAAGCTTCTTCCCGTGCGACGAAACTCCGCAGAGACAGCGAGAAGTTCAGCGAGGAAGACGTTCGCCGGCGATCCGTAGCCGGGGCTGAACGAGGACAAGAAGCAGAGTCAGAGCGAGAACCTCTACATTACCTAGCTGTGGATCGATGGGTCCGCAAGCGCACAAACACCAAGACCAAGACCAAGCCCACAAGAGCACCTTATCAGGGAGTGACGTTGGTCTGCCTGCATGCGAACGGGTTTCACAAAAAGATGTGGGTCCCGACGTTACAAGAGCTCTTCGCAATCTCCTCCTCTTCTTCCGGGTGGGGAGGTTCTGGGATCGGTAGCAAGATTGAGATTGGGGACGCTAGAACTAGCTCTCCACCCGGGACTACAACCACAACTACAACCATAACTACAACCATAACTACAGATAGAGATAGAGATGGAGATAGCTCGACCGCAAATGGACAGGCAGAGACGGACGCAGAGGCCGAGGTGGAGATCGACGAGATCCTCCTCGTAGACATCTACAACCACGCCGAGTCTTACCTCTTGAACGACGGACGGGTCGGGCTGGTCTTTGATTGGCAGGACGTGGTGAGTCTTTCGTTCCCCCCTCCTTCGTCTCCTTCTTGAACGCTCGTGACATGCGGGGAAACGATGGACGGATCTCCTTGCATTTGCACACGAAATTTTTCATTCTGGCCTGTCTCTGCTATCTCTATCGGGCTCATTTGAATCGTCATTAGTTTAGTACTCAGTAAGCTAACCTACGACCCCTGTAAAAACTTCATCTGCTACACCCCCCTAGGCCCGGGACATGATCGTCTTGCTGCGAAACTGTCTTCCACCCCGCGCCGACCAGATCGACCCAGCCGAGGTCCCTGAATACTTAGAGTACAGGCAGGAAGGTGTGGACGACGAGCAAGGGGGATATGCGAGGAGGGTCATCGGAGTGGGCCATTCGATCGGAGGGAACGCGCTGTAAGCCCAAAAAAGTCTGTTGACCTATCTTAGGCTTACGAGCTAACCTTGGGACCGATCTGCGTAGCGTCCAAGCCTCTCACGCCTTCCCGGACCTGTTCCATTCGCTCATCCTCGTCGACCCGATGACCCGCTCTCTCGAATCGCACGAAGCGGGCGGGGTGGCCGAAACGCTCGTCCGCTCGTGTATCGGACGACGAGACACCTGGCCCTCCTTGCGTGCGGCAGAGGAAGACCTGCTTCGTTCCCCGTTCTTCCGAGCTTGGGATAAGAGGGTCTTCAATTCGTTCCTGCAACACGGCCTCTGTCCGTTGACCCGATTCTCCACGTACGCCGGACAGCAGGACCAGGACGAGGGCAGCGTCGGGTTGATGACCCCGAGATGGGCCGAGGCGACTGTCTTTGCGGGCGGACCAGGGATGTTGGTCGGGTACGACAAATTGAGCGAGTTGCGTCGGGATATGAAGGTCACATTCATCATGGCCGAGAACCCGAGTTCGTGAGTGACCGAGGTCTCTCCGCCAACCTGGTCCTTCTACCAAAGGCCTCGATTGACGGGGACTGATTGCCGCGAGTTTATAGCACTGGAGGCTCCGAACGCACGCACGACATCGTCTGGAGGCCACCGAGAGCCGAAAATGTCATTGTCAAAGGGGCCGGCCATCTAGTTAGTGGCAAGCTGCCCTACGACTGAATTTTCTGCACGTCGCTGACCCCCTAACCCGTCGCACCGACAGGTGATGCAGGAAAAGCCCCGACAGGTAGCCCAGGCGATGTATGCGAGCTTGAACGGATGGACGATCGAGCCCGACGAAAAGGTCTTTGCCGACAAGGCCAGGTTGTAAAGCGAGTATGCTCGAAGACGAACAAGTTGTAGCCCGAAAAATTGGCAAAAAAGTGCGGAAAATCAATGGTCATATGGATACAGTGTTGTGTCGTGACATCATTCGTCTATTTTGGTGGGCAATCGCTGCCGTCAACCCTCGTCGCATTGTCTACGCAACGACCTTGTCCTCCTCAATTCCCCGTTGAGTCTTGCCCCTTCTCGCCCTCCATCTCCGCCAGAACACCGGCGCAAACGTCAACAACGACCCGGCGATGATGGTAATCCCGCCAAAGATCGAGGCTCCTGTATATTTCCCTTCCTTTTGAATGATGATTCCCGACACCTGGGGTCCTGCCAGTAATGGCAACGCGGCGACCGACCACATCATCCCAAGACGCAGCCCGAACTCTCTGACGGGCGAAAGTTGGGCGCAGCACGCTGCCACCAGTGCGATCACGGCGCCTGCGAAACCATATTCAACGTCTCAGCCTAGATCTCCCGCCACGAGAATCCATTGATTTACAGGGCACCTCGACGAGACTCACCACTAAACAACCCGTACAAGAACGCTCCGACGATCGTGCCGGCCGTGCCCACTGCAGCCGTCGTCCAGAGCGCCAGGATGATGATCCCGCTCAACACCCCGCTCACCACAAACGTCTCTATCGCACCCCATCGCTCGGCACAGGGACCCGACAGCGCTCGACCGAAAAACGATCCGGCTTGAAGGAACTGTCGATTCGTCCCGGTGAGCGATTGGGTCTCGCTCGCAAGTAAGGAGAAGGGACTCACTGTGACGGTATAGGTGGCGATATGTTTCGGCACCTTGTTGTTCGCCGCGAAATCGTTGGCAAAGAAGAACGGCGTAAAGTAGCTGGCACACCGTCTCACGTGGATCAGCATGGCCTCCTCCTTATATCTTCAGACCACACCTGACCCTACGGACTCCGCCCGACGACACTCACTTGAGCCAGATCAACGCGACCCCAGCGACATACACCGAATACTTGGTCTCCTTCCACGGTCTCCCCGCATGGGACCACGGGATGCTCTGTTTCGGTGGCAGTCTCGCCCTCACGGTGAACCAGGACGGCAAGAACAAAAACCCCGCCATGCCTGCTAGGACGAGTACGGTCTTCCTGAACCCGAGTCGGGGGAACAGGCTGGAGAGGACGATGGGGAAGATGACCCCGCCCAGACCTGATCCGCAGAGGATGATCCCCACCGCCGTAGCTCTACGTTTGAGGAACCAGTGCGCGACGACCGCCGTACAGGGTGAATAGAGGAACGCGCATCCTATCCCAAAGAGCAGGTGTGCCAGCAAGAACTGATAGTACACCTTGCAAAAGGCCAAGCAGAAGAGGGCAGCCGTCGAGATGATCGTACCGGAGATGACGATCGCTCGCGCACCATGAGAGTCGAACCATCGTCCAGAAAAGATGGAGAGGAAGAAGACGGAGAAGCAGGAAAAGGAGCCTATACGGGCGATCTCCGAGCGGGTATGGTTGGCCAGTTGGTTATTCTGAGGCGAGTCGGGTCCAGCAGGTACGGTATCGGTATCGATGGGGGAAGATGCAAGATAGGGGGTGGTAGTAGGAATCCCAAAACAACGTGTCGGCTTCCGAGTCCGAGCTCTTTCCAAAGACAGAGCAGGAGAAGACTCTGGAGAGACTCACGATATAATACTCTGCAAACTGTCCGAACGAAGTGATGATCCCAAACCCTACAAAGAGGACAAACCAAGCGCCCACGACGACTCCCCACGCTTCCCACCCTCCATCCGGCGGTGGATCGAGCGCCGGCCCTGCTCCCGTCTGACTGATCCCAGAGATATGCCTCGCTAAGACCTGGAACGGTTCTCTATCCGTGATCGCTTGGATCGAGGCGGGTTGGTCTAGGGGTGCGATATCCTCCTCGGCGTTGTAGTTGTAGTTGATATTGTGACCGTATGAAGACTCGTCTATGGTCTTCAAACCCGGTCTCAACTTTGGGTCCAAGGGGGATTGCGATTGCGATTGCGAGCGTGGGCGTGGGCGTGTCTTTTCGTCCAGAGAGGTCGCCGTCGTCGTCCTCGTCTCGGTGGCGTAGAGGCTCTCATCTTCCTTCTCCTCCGGCCCTTCGTACCGTCGTTCAGGGTGGTCGTGCATGTGGGGTCGTCGAACTTGCCACCCAGTGATAGATCAGCGAATTCGAATTCAAGGGACCTCGTCTGATTACTATGCGTGTCTCTTGTTTCTTGTCAGTTGTTGATTCTGAGACGGGTCGTGATAGCGGCTTCCTGTCCGTCCGATTCAGTATCAAGTATCAAGTCTGATCTATATTTATATTTTCCCGAATCTCGTTCGCAAAGAGGTCGGTCGCGGTCGTTAGGAGAGCATTCCGATGATGTGACTTTGGTAATAATAATATCAACCTGCACATCGACATCTCTCTCGTCGGAAAGAGTGCGGCTGCGGTTGGAGGATCCCAGTCTTTTGCCGTCCTCGCCCTCGCCCTCGCCCCTCGCTTTACCCCTATCTGTCTCTATGCGATCGATATCCAACAAATCGTCGGGCGCTCGGTCCGCTCGGCCGAGCGAAAGATCTCGGCATCAACCCCGGCAAAGACGGACCCGGCGTTGTGGGCAGATGTCCACCATAACGAATATGCAGGATCATCTGACGGCATTCACTTGGTACACGCAAGAGGGCGGACTCGTGAAACACTTGGCTGTCCGCTTAGGGGTCTCGCTTCCACGAAACAACGGATCCGGATCCGGCTTACGGTCGATCAGGCACAGCGCGCGCCGGAGGCTTTTGGACTTTGAACTCTGCCGGGTTCGGGGCGACACGACACTCAACGCGAGCCCGCGCTCAGAGATCAAAGACGTTTCAAGAAGGGGCGCGCCCGGTGGCTTGGAAAGGTCGCCTCCTGCGTCTCACCGATTCCGGGAGTCCATCGACCTGTAATGCAGACCTGTCAAGTTTTTGCTGCTCATCGTTCCCCGAATACATTATTATGGCACGAATTTTCGTCTGAGCATCGCCGTTCCCCCCGATCCCTTGATCACTATATCACTATTGTATCAGCGTCGGACTCTCATATCATATCGTCGAAACCTCGCATCCCTCTCGTCAGACCCTTCTCAATCTCTCTAAGACCTACCGTGCAGTGCTATACTCTGCCTCGCCTCGCCTCGCCTTGACCGAAATCATTGGCTCCACCCAACCCAACCTCTCGACCATGACCCGCCAGCGCAACTTTGCCCTTATAAGGATCGCCGTCGTCCTCCTCATATTCGTCTTTACGTCCGTCCTCCTAGGTGGCATCCTCTCCCAAAACCTCGACCTTGACCTCCCGCTCCGATGGACCCCGAACGGATTCACCGTCATGTTCGGATCAGATTATTACTCCAACACCATCTCCTGGAGATACAATAACAACAACAATAACAACAATAATTACAACAACGACGACAACGACAACGACAATAACATCTGCTCGGTGGAGGATATCGTCTACGGAGAATGGTTGGATGACAAGCCGCTCCGGTCTCTCGAGGAGGTTACTGAGAGGTATCAATTGGCTGTAAGTCGAAATCACTCCTGGCCTCTCTGTGCCGACGCCATCCCTTCCTTCTCTGCCCTGCCTTCTCTTCTAAAGTACCCGGACTGGGCGCATGATACTGACATCTACCGTCTCGTGTACCATCCAGCCCGAATGGAACAACGCCTGTAGTCCGATATCATCGACCAACGGGACCTCTCACGATCTCTCCGATACCACCGTCCGGACGATCAAGGTGGCCAGTCCGTACTTGGTCCCTCGCCGGAAGGAGAAGGGAAGAAGCTACAACGGCGCACGCAGGAGTAGTAGTAGTAGAGAACCGCTAAGACAAGACGAACTCGGGACGCAAGAGGACGAAGACGAGGAGGAAGGGTTTCGGAGGTGTACGATGTTGAAGCCTGATAGAAGGGGGTTGATCAAACGGTTGTTGAGGAGTAGGAATGGGCTCGTGTGAGTGCCCCTGCCGCGCCGAGTCCAAAGGGAAGCGGTACCAAGCGAGCTGACCCTCCGTGTAAAATACTATGCGTCGCGGTCTGGGCGACATTACTGTAGGCTGATCGGGGACTCGATCACCGAACATCAAGGTCAGGTCCTCATCACCATGTTCGGCCGAGACATCACCGACGGTCTGCTCGAAGCGACCTCTAGCGGGATGTGGGAGAACGGTCTCCACCTCGTCCCTTCCCACCCCGAGATCCCCTCCCTACTCGCCGAAGCCGGGGTGACCGAGGACAGGCTCCGTACCCCCTTGATCAAGTTCTGGCGACATCACCACCTCGCCACCGACCTGGAAAAAGTCTCCGCGTTCGCCTTTGCCGGGGACCGGTACAGCCTGAACCCGGAGAGGGAGACCGGCAAGGACTGGTACGAACCGATGATCGAGCAAGCGACTAGGACAGAGGTGTTCATCAGGCCGGATAGCGAGGCGTTGGAGGAACCCACGATGATCGTATTGAACCTCGGGGCGCATCTGGTTTGGTACGAACTGGGTAAAGACTTGACCCCTCTCGATTACCTAGAAGGGATGGAGAATATCGTTAGTATCACCTGCGTAGTTCCCCGTGACCGAGGCGGCTATCGTTACAAATTCGCTGACCTGGGAAAACCGAACCTTTGCCCGTCGCGTCGTAGGTCAACATGATGGAGGAGAAATTGAGGAACGCTCCGATCCCCCTCTCCCCCGTGATCAGGACGATGGCGCCGGGTCATGTAGGCTGTGCGACAGCTTGGCAACGTGAGCAGGAGGCATGCGAGATATCAGCTAGCCGCCCCGTTGATACTGAACAAGATTGCGGGCAACGTTCGCAGCGGACAACTACCAGACGGGGTTCAGGTCCGAGGCTGATATTCGAGCCAACGCACACAACTAGTGAGTCCCGGCGTCTTACCTTTCTCTCACATACACACAAACTTACGTATATACCTCTCGCTCGCGTCTTGTGCAGCAACACGTTCTCCTCCTTCAACGGGATCATGTGGAAGGCCCGATCATCGAGCAGAGCGCCTGGGGCCTTTGATTTCATGGCGGATCCCGAGCTCGATTCCGCTGGACGTAATCCCGGTTTCCGGGTGATGGACGTCTGGCCGATGTCTGCCAAGCGGGCCGATGCGCATTTGGGTGAGTGGCGTGGTGGAGTTTTACCTACCACTGCTACTATCGCACATCCTACCTCGCAAAATTTCGACGTGACTGAATTACATGCGTTCGATCGATCCTTCTTGCAGCCCCTGGCAACGACTGCTTGCACTGGTGCCGCGTGGGAGTCCAGAACTATTGGGCCGATCTAATGTTCCACATGATGCTGGACGAATCACGGAATCACGACTACATGTAACGCCCCCTCGACAATCGATGTGTAGAATGGGACATTTCCTTCGGCTTTGTATCATGGAGGGTTACGGTATAGAAGTATGACAGAGAGAGGAACGACTCGCGTGACTATGGGTGGGGAATCTCTAGATGCATATCGCAATACTTACAAGCTCGTTGCGTTCCTCGTCTGCGCCGAAGCTCCACCTCACGAGACGTGTGAGCGGTACCATCGGAAATTGGAGGATTGGATTTAGCCGACGGGTACGATAGGATAGCATCACGCAAGCAGGGCATCTAGTCGTTAAATTTGGAATGCGATCCGAATGTTGTATCCTATAGATGTAATCTTCAGTCAGGTGTAACATTAATCATCTTCCCGCTATGTTGTTTTCGAGTGCGCGGTGGTGACGAACAGATGCCATATCCGGCTTGTAGTATCTTTTGCACGACGGATCGAATAGTCCCAACTTCCAAGTACTAAAGTCTTCTCAAGACCTACAGTGTCTTGTGCTTCCGCTCAAGGCCCGGCACCTAGACCAGTTTCCAGTCGTTCAACTCTTAGCGAGAAAACAGTCCCGTGATGATACCCTCAGACGGAAGCTTTGGCCTGGCACCTTCTCGACGGTATACGCAAAAGTCGATGATATTATGATAGCGTTACAACCTTACTCCTGAGTCAACAGGTCTATGCAGATCCTACAGAGAACGACACGCAATATCCCAAGACGCCCTCGATCGAACAGAATAAAGTCCATCAACACAGACGATGCTGTTTCAAAGCGCTAGCTAGCGGCATGTGAAACGAAGCCATTTCGGTGTCTTTCCAACCGGCTCCGATGATGAGGGTATCGTCCAACCACCCGTGGCCGAGGTGTGATTCCGGAGACGGGTCCCACGATTCTTGCTTGAAGAAAGGATCGCTCTCCGTGGTATTGTCATTGGCGCCGTCCGAACCACCAAACACATGCGACGAGGGGAAGAATGCCGCGCTGACCGCAAAGACTACACCCGAGTCGAACTCGTGTGAGCCTACAAGCGAGCAAGTCAGGCATTGTCAGTACCCCGACTAATGGGCCAGACTAGAGCACCCCGGGACGATGCTCACCTAGATGAACCGGCTGAGAAACGGATATAGGCGCATGTGGTGCATCCACCGAAAGCGTCATGAAGAATCTGTGGCAAGGTATAAAATCAGTATGGATGTGCCGATTCTCGGCAAGGGGACGATGAACTTACCTTCTGTACTCGTTCCAAGATATCTTGAGATGACCCAACGCGAACAGGACGGTGTTGGTCGAGTCCGGCTTGCAAGTCCCGCGAGGACACAGAGTCACCCTGTAATACGGCGTAGCTTGATGTATCGAATGGATTTGAAAGTTTGGGAAGCTCGCTTGAAAGCAGGTGTTTGCAGCTTCGGAAAGGAGGTCATTGGCGATCGACGGAGTGGATGATTCGGATTCGACCAGGGTCATGTAGTCGGTCTTTGTGGTCGAGCCCGTCAAAGCTACCTTTTCTACCGGCAATGCGAGGAGGTCCGGATCGCTCGCCGTCTGTAGAACGATCGAGGGGACTACGTTGGCGTGAAACTGCGGAAAGTTGGACGGCGTAAAGCCTTCGCTCGACGAGTCGAACCAGGGCCGGTAGATACGAGCTCGACGAGAAGGCGCCGATGCGCCAGCGAAGAACGGTGCCCAGTTCTTCTCGTAAGGCTCCTTGGGACCCTCTTTGCCCAGTTCGGTGACGGCCTCGATACGAAGCGGGACGTCGCCATGTCCGAGCCGAGTCATCAGATCCGCAAACTCGGGCCAGACGACACGGAGGTCGACGACGGCCATCGAACGACAGACTTTGGATACCTGTGACGTGGTTCCAAAGACGAGCAAGAGCTGTCCCTCGTCGGTCCACATTAGGCGCGGATCTTCCGGACCTGCTTCGACTCGATCGAGGCAGGGGCGTGGCGTTTGGCGCCAGACTGGCAGGTCCAAGACGTAAGGCGCAGGACCCGCCCGCTTCCAAATGCTTGCCTTTTCGTCAAAGTTTGCATAGAATCTGGTGGCGCCAGGTTGTAGCAAATTGTATGATCCGTTTAGCACAAAAAACGTCAGATCTCGAGGCCCATAAACACCCACCCGATAAGTGTGCTATTGCGCAACCACGAGGTCTTGTCGCTTTGCGGGTCCTCGGCAGATTGGTACTCGTTCGACATACCTCGGGCGACGACGAGGGCGTCGAAGCCGCTCCCGGGAGGTAATCGTGAGATGGCATTGTTGGTATTGGCCCAGCGGCGATAGTCCTTGTGGAACGGTTCGCGGGTGTCCGAGTCGATCCATTGATAACCCGAGGGGTAGAGTGGATCGACTCTTGCATACCGACCGATATTCAGCCCCAACTTTGGGGACAGGCCGCCATGTTCAGTCTTTTGTAGAGACGAGGCCAGGTGGCGCAAGTATGTCGGATGGAGGCCATCGTTCGACGTCGATGGGAGCAGGAGCGAGAACCATTGAAAAGGTGCGCTCGTCGTGTTGAAATGGGTGATGGAGTTGAGCGTCAGAAGCAGTGCCAGCGCTGCAGTGATGTATCGCAACAGGCCACTGAGGTTCCGAGCGCTCGTCCGAGGCTTGAGTTGCTCGATCGGAGAGAGTGATTGTCTTGCCATCCTTCTGGTATCAATTTCGTGGCGATTGCTATGGATGATCCCGCCGTACATGTCGTTGCAGAGCGCCCATCTCGCAGCTCACAGACGAATCGCATCGTGGACGGACGGCAGGCTACCTTTATACCAGACTCGCCCCAGCTCGATGACAACAACAATCAAGGCCTATAGTGTTACAACTTGGCAGCGCTTCTCGGACCCAAGTAGGTAGCGGGTGAAGCATGCGACAAAGCCGATAGCGGGATCGGAAGAAAAACTGCCCGAGCGCGGATGATCACACGCTTTTTCGGTCAGGCTGCTATGCCGCCGATTGTTTTTCCTGCTATTACACGAGCGCAGCGATGAGTCTGGCGGGTTAGTAGCGATGGAAAAATCTCCATTCGGTTCCGGGTGAATTCTTCTCGCACTTTGGCTTGCCAGTCTGCTGTCTATGGGGTCAACCTATGACCTCGTGGCTGCTTTTCCGCGCGCCACTCGTATCTCCCGTTTCAGCCATCGTCGACTGACACAACGGTGCGACCGGCATCGTACGTATCATACGTGGGTCTTTGGGTCGGACATGCAGGACCTGGTAACCTAAACCCAAGTTGATGTCCTAGTCCATGCCGACTACGCTATGATCTGTATCAAACGTGTCCCCCCCAACATTGTCAACGCATACAGGACACGAACCTCCCGCCTCTCCTGAAGACCGAGTTCAACGGGATCAATCCGCCGCCGAAACCTTAACCTTGATCGTGAGAGCGCCGCGGCTGAACAGATATCTGTCGTCTTGGCTCCCGCCTGGTCGATGGGTGGGTGTTTGCCTCTGACGGCCTCTGCCTATATGTTCTATAGTGCCATCGCTCGATTGCTACGGCTCGTCTCGTCTCCGGAGCGCAGCGGGAGCCTTCAGGTCGACAGGAGCCTGATATACCTGTAAGCCGGGACCGCAGAATGATTCTCACCGACACTATCCATTCGGGCGATCCGATCGAGGCTAGTCCATCTCCCTCGGAATATCCTTGGAAAGCATGTTACAGACAGCACCTTGGGCGAATCGATCTCGCTCACGCTGGATCCATTGCGCCGTTTTCATTACCATCAGCGTAGTAATCCTATTCACCGGATGGCACAACCATGTCGGCGTCGACTATAAAGCGGCATATGGTATTCCCACACCGTGGAGATGGTCGAACATCGCTGAAGAATGGATCGCGCTGGACACCCGACTCGAAGAATGGATCAACGTTCCCATCCCCAGCGCAGAGGACATGGCCCGGCAGGGTGAAGCGCTCTGCCCAACGGGTCTGGGAGGGAGAAACGAGACTTCTTTCCACGTCGATCAACAAGCGTACTGGTCCTCGGTTACGACCGGGGACATCAAGCGCGCAAGGCAAGACTTGGTCGATTGGCTTCGAGCTGCTCACAAACGAGGAGAATTTGTCATCTGGCCCGAGACTAGAACGAAGCAGAAAAAGACTCGCGGGATGATCATGACCGGCGGGAATGGGCGCACGATGAGACGGGTCGCTTTGACGCTCGATCTCGTCAGGAACGTCTATCATAACCAGATCCCCGTGGAGATATTCTCGTTCGCCGACGAGTTGATTGATGAGCGAGACAAGGCGATGATCGAGAGGTTCGGAAAGATTTCGTTCAAAACAGTGAGTGTAGGGCGATTCGGTCTCGTTGTACCAAGACTGATCAAGCTTGACCGCAGATTCAAGGCAAGAAGACTGGGGCGAAACGACACTGTATGTATACCATGGCACACGATGTGATCGACCGAAAACAGCCAGTTTCACCGGAACCTCAGGCTGAATGAATGTTCTACTTCTCCCACATCCAGACATCAAGGGCAGGGCTTTCTTGCGGAACTCGTTCGACGAATTCTTGTACATCGACTCGGATAGCATTCCGCTGCAAAACATCTCGCAATACTTTGATGCAGTCGAGTATGCTAGTCAAGGCAGCGTTTTCTGGCCAGACATCTACAAGGATCATTGTGCGTAGTCGTCCGATGGCAAGGCTTGACGACAGGCTTACCAGGACCACCGTGGTTTCGATCGAAGCTGCCAATGCGATCTGGCGTATCATCGGCGAGCCATGTGGAGGTGACTGGGCTCAAGAGACGGGCCAGGTGCTATTCGATCGGACGGGCAACTTTGGCTGGAATCAAGCCGTACTGTTGCTCGCAGACCGGATGCAGACGCAGGGCGACTTTTGGTATCACTTTAGCTACGGCGACAAAGACACCTGGAGATACGCCTTCAAGATTCTGGGCTTGCCGACTCCGACTAGTGGTCGATCTTACTCGCCTCTGGGTGGATACCTAGACCGAAACGGTACCAGACAAGAGCAGTTCTGTGGGCACACAATGCTTCAGGTGAGTCGTTGCCACTCCACTGTGTCGAACGAACTGAGCTCAACAGGCGGTCTTTGATGCTTCAGTGGGGGTTGACACCGCCGGATGCGCCAGACGATACGAGATATCATCCAGAGCCGGGGTTCGCTCACGCGAACATGGTTAGCATCCCGTCGCGCTTCTATCCAACTCGGCGGCTGACATGGTGATCTCCGTCCGTACCCAGCTCAAGTACCACGACTCTCATAAAGGACGAGTCGATGTATTTTCGCAACTGCAGCGACTCCCTGTGGATGCTTTGACGGAACCATCTCTCGAACGTCTGTCATACGTATTCGATTGGGAGGCGCGATGCCTGTCGATCGAGAAGCAGTACACAGAAGAAGGAACAGAAGTGAACCCGGATGATGATGGGCCGTTGACAATCCCGTTCGAAGACGCTTTTTTGCCGGGGAGAGAGCAGGAACTCTTGGCCATCCGGCAAGTCGCTCATCAGCTTAGTCAGCTGGGTTCGGAACCCTTGGATGATGTAACGATATGAGATTTCGCGAGCATGTAGACCGAGCCGATGAAGTGGGGGCTAGTTCATCACAATCCATCGCAATAAAGGAGAAAGTGAACGGGATCGAGACTGCGCGCCTGTCCTGCTTCGGAGCGACAGGTTCAGCTCTGTTCGGAGCTTTCGGGCATCCCAGGACACCCGTTGACAAGTCCAGAGCCGTTACATTCAGCGACTTCTGAACGACCTCACCGCTAGCTTGCACTGTATCGGCGCATCAGCTCGAGCTCTTTGCTCTCCTGTTCGTTTCACATCGTTCGCTTCCGGTTGCGACTCAAGCGCGGCTGATCGGAAATTACTTCCTGCCGTACCTCGTTAGATCACATGGAACCATATTCGCTTCCTCTTCCCGAGACTTTTAGGTTCGGGGCTCCACCTCCGGAGTATCTTTCGTCTTCCGAAGTAATCCTCTGGCTCGAGTGGCACTGTCGAAGTACCTGGTTAAAGTCGATGCCCTCGATCGGTCTTTCCTCATGCGAGCGTCGCACCAGCTTGCGCTTCGCAAGACCTGCTGCAATCAACCTCCCGTGATGGCCTATGTCGTCGGAATACCCCATCGCAAGATCGAAGTGCTGGGGCTATGCACGCTTTGCATAATTCTGTTCTGTTGGCTGGCCGTATCGTTGGATGAAACCATCTCGATCCGGTTCGTCCCGCCATCATCGACGTCGTACTGGGATCGATGGTCACGATCTACGGATCCTCCGAGTCCTCCATCAGCCTGGTTCTCCGGCGGGGGAGTCATGCGCTTGGACCGCAATGACCCATTCGCATCGTACTACACTGTCAGTGCAGAACGGGACGAGCGCCTCGACATGCGATGTGACGAGATCCGCACCGTTGGCAGTAGCATTTTATGCGACAACACGACAACACGATGGCCTATGTAACGCTTCTTCGACAGCTCGATCGAGCCGCAGCTGAAGAGGGCCGACAGATTGAGACATCAGAAGAAGAGCCCAGTCGTTCTCCTATCGAGAGCCGATCGCCCGTCTTGGGGGACCTCGCCGGCAAACGCGCCCTCATCCTTGGAGACAGCGTGGATCGGTACATGCTCATGTACTTGCGAGACGAGGTCACGAACGATGCCAGGTACTTTTCCGAGTGCGATATGGACGACTCGAGGGTACTGAAGGAGTTTGGATGGACTCAGGGGGCGCCGAGGATGATGGTCATCCCCATCGTGCCTCCGCCGGGAACCACTGAGCAAGAGTTTGACTTTGCCAACGACGTCGATGTCAATCAATCCCCAGAATTTCTCAGCAGTGGGCGCAACGAAGCCCAAGTCGAGCTGGTGGCGAAAGCAAAGATGCGCGCCCAAGCTCAACTCCGGGTCGACTTTATGCACATGTACGGCACGGACGACGACGATCTATGGGAAGATCGAGCGTCGCACCAAGAGGTCACAGCCTGGCGAACGCAAGACAGGCTGGAAAAGGTCAAGACCATGTGGGGCGCCGAACCTGATACCTACCACGCCGTCTTTATCAATTTCGGCCTGTGGGAACTGGCTAGATATCAGCGTACAGCGTATGACCTACACTCGTCGGACGACGAGATAGGCTTGCCCCAAGAATGGTTGGAGGATTTCAAGAACCGGCTGAGGATGTACGTCGAGCGGGTACAGACGGCATGGTCGCAGGCCAAGGTGGTCATCAGGACCATCCACGACCCTCGTGAAAACGCCGGAGGATGGTTCCGTTCCGCCAACATGAACGCTGGAGGGGTCAGACGAGCGCCTTTTACCAGACTTCGGGTCGTGCAATTGAGACGAGCTCAGGTGCAGGTGGCACAAGAGCTCGGGCTGGACGTTTTGCACTGGGCGGACCACATGATCGGCCAGGACGATTCGTGGTTGAAGGACGAGCTGCATCCGGGTATACCGGGCAGTCTCGTACTAGCAGAGATGTATCTGAGGATGTTGGCGGAGACGAGGAGCGATCTAGGGCAGCGACAGAGTCTTCGAGCGTAAGTCGTCTAGCAAGTCCCGGAACGGAACTGCGTTGACGTGTTTGGTGTCCACTTACAGATGGAGGGAAGATGACGTCTAGCGGGATTGCTACGACACAATTCACAAGGAAGCCAAGGCGAGACAAGACTACCTCCTCGATTTGAAGGCCTTCGAGGCTGCGATCGTCTAAATTGACGACAGTGTATATCGAGGGTTTCCGGGCCGGCACCGGACGTCCTTACCCTAGTGATCGACGCTGACAGCCCCTACAGTAGGAAGACGTAGACAACATATTCAACATTATTGAACAAGATTGTCATTTCGCGAGGAATCGCATTTACATATACGATTACAATAATGTTAAGAGTCGACGGAGCTCTATGTGCCGGTCATAGTATGATCACCGGCCGTTCAATACTCTACAATACTCGATACAGTGTGTTGGTGTGGGGTGTGGTGTTGGATCATCCATTTCATCGCCCGAGCCTGGAGAAAGGTTACTGGCGGAGATCCTTCTTTCTGCCTTCTTTCTAGCTTCGGGTCTCCTCCATATAATTGATCCCCTCGGACCTTCCATCCCCGATCCCCGATCCTCGCTGCACATCAACCCCTGCCCTTTGCCCTTCCCTCTGCACCGCAGCCTCCTAGCAAGCAACTCCCAGCCAAGCCGGGTCTAATAGCTATAATAAGCCGGCGGCGCCTCGTCCCATTCCCTCCCTTCCGCCCATCGTCGGATGTTGATACTTGAATTACAGCTCGAGTTGGTAGAATCGGCCGAAGAACGACGAAGGGGAAGAGGGAGGGATTTCCAGTTGAGACGCCCTGAGGATGAGTACGAGGATGGGGATGAGGATGGGGATGGGGATGAGAGGTTCGAGCGGGAGTGGGTCTCTTGGAATAGTTTGTCTAGCCAAGCAGGTGGAGCCTATAGGATCCGAAAGAAGTGACCGAATTGTAGTCCGAGTCAGTCTCCGCCAATCGCTCTTTCCTTTTTTACGTCCTATCATCTATACAGCGGGAGAGGATATGAAGAGGGGAAAGAAAAAGGAGAAGGACAAACTCACATTAGGCTCCCCCCTTAACTTCCTCTCTAACGACCCCAACTTTACTCGTACTTCGAGGTCCGACCGTCCCGCCTGACGTTTAGAGGTGACGTATCGATCGAGTACGTCCACTGCGTATCTACAATTTGCAAGATCGGTGTGCGAGAAAGGTAGGTTGGGTTAGTACGATGTTGGTATCGTTGATGATTGATGATTTGATGGAGAGATGGCGTGGGCGAGGCTATTGTACGACCTGCACATCGGGACGGACCAATGCCGAGGTGTGTATAGGGCTACAGGGGGGGGGGGGGGGGGGGATCGGACTCACTCAAGGTTCGGACAAGCGTCTCGCTTGAAGTAGAGCTCACGGGTGATCAAGGTAAAAGCTTCTTCCTGAGTCTGAGGAGTTGGTGTGAACATGGTGATACTCTACAGTAGGTCGAGGTCGAGGTTTGTTTCCGCAGTGAGTGATCAGAGGTGTAGTGTGCGTGCGATACGCGATAGGCAGATGGGAATTAGGTTAGAGAATTAGAGATGCTATTCGTTCGATCCTTGTTCGAACACACCCTGACGATCTAGGAAATCGTTCTCGCCTCTCTCTATATATAGCAAACGCATTTCGACACTGGAACCGAGATTACCGAAGGCATGCGAAAAATTCGAAAGAGATGCGGCGCATTCCCTCCATCTAGATTACGATTCACCGAACCCGGACGTTACGACGTGAAATGAAAAAAGGCATCGCCATCGTCGCCATCGCTCTATCGACCGCGGACCTCGAGGCGAGCAGGAAAGATAGCGCGAAGGGCGAATGCGGCGCACCACTGTCCTCCACCGAGGCCTCGACAGATGGGAAATCGCGGCCCCGAGCCCAGTGTCTTGCGCTGTAAGTCGGCGAAACACATACAGCGTGGGCAGGGGGCATGGGTCCACCCTCGGTCACACGTGTATCACTGTATCTGTGATTGATCATCAATAATCGTCATCCACCGGCATCGATTCGGTGCCACCTCTCGAAAAAAGTTGTTGACTCGCAACTGGAGGTTCGGTCATTCGGTGGAGGGCGCGGAGGCGGAGCGGATCCCGCATGAGTGAGATAGAGGTGGCGAGGGTGGACGAGTCGCAAGGTCGAATGAAGCCCACCTGCATGTTTGTCGACGTAGACAGAAAGCGAAGGACATGTCGGCCTGGAAATCTACAATGATGGCAAGTGATCTTGGAGCTTGGGTCGTCATCCAAGAAAAGATCGATCCCCAGCTGCCAGCTCTCTCCGGAACCGATCCGATCTAGATCGAAAACCCCTCCATCCTCCCCTCTCTCGCTCGGTGGATTCCTCGTCCGATTGAGGGCTAGAATCGTGCCGTAAAAGCCTCAGCGATGCCGTGATCAGAACGGCAGTGACGAACCGAAACAAGTATAACTTCGAAACACTAGACAACCTGCGATACAGCAGATTCGCGATCGACCCTTTGCCTATCGTGGCCTCGTGGTCTAGCAAGAACCGAGCCATACGATCAAGGATCGAGTCTAATGGACTTCGAATCGAATACGCACCATTGTCAGGGTAAACAAGCGATGATGGTCATCTGCGAGCCGTGCGCCGGTGAAGTATTTTGTCGAGTGATCAAGCGCGGTGTGAGGTCTTTGGGTCACCTGTTACTGTAACGATTCGCTTACCTAAGTCCTCGAGTGTGTGGGGGCAGACGTGCGTCCTCTTAGGGGTTAGGGGTTAGGGGATCCCCGAGTCATATTCTTACTTTACATGATCCTGAGCTTTTGAGGAAAGTGCATGATAAGGTCGATTCGGCGATATCGACAGACGTGGCTCACAACGTGACATTACTCTCCGGATGATGTACAGTATATACATTATTATAGGGTCAACATCCGTCCATAATCACATCATCTGAATGTCGGCATCGAGAGACGATCACCAGCCGCGGGTGCTGAAAAATAGATGTTGCCGATGCTGGTTTTACCTGGTGAGACCAACAAGACGAGACCCGGAAGATCTCTTGAACAGCAAGCGAAAATGAGATCAAGGTCTGTCCCGGCTTCAGGGTCCATGTTCATCGAAGCCTCGAAGCCTCGAAGCCTCGAAGCCCTGGTCGACTGTCTCCAATACAATACAGACTCTCACTCCAATTTTATGTTTGAAATTGGGGCTACGCTCGATGGTGCCAAGTCTCGCCCTACTTATCATCCTGTTGTAGTATGCCGGACAATTGGCAAGGGGACCTGATTCATCTTTTCGCAACGCAACATCCCTACCATTGTGCTGCCTAAAAACGGCAACATCTCGATTATTGACAACAAGAAGAATTTGCTCTCAGATATGTATGTGGAAAGGTTCGGGGATACACAAGTGGTGTCAAGATTGGGTCTTCGCCGACGAGCCTTCTCGCGCGTATCTGAATCTGGAACCACCTGCTCAAATGCCTTGGTTCAGCTTGGCCCTCAGCCTCATGTCGCTCAGTCAGTATTGAATCAATGTCACTCGTGAATGCGATGGCTTGAGCTGTGAGCTAGTCATGGTTCCCGTTGCGCTTTGGCAAAGCCGACAGTCAAATCGAACCTATCGAATCTATCTCATGTGTTCGTAACATCATTGACAACCCTAAATCATCGGCAAAGTATCTACAGTATCACCGCCCTATCAGATACGATGCACTCCGGCCCTACGCGAGTTGCTCTTGCCCAGCTTGACCTTGCGGATCAGGTTGGCCTTTCGGCTCCTGCTCACGACCATGGCGGGGAGGGCGACATCGCTGGTACGGTAGACGGCCATCGAGTTGGTACCACCACACGTCTGGTTGGCGTCTCCGGTACACTTGGAGCTACAGGTCGTCGCTTGCGCTTGTACCAATCCCATCGAGCCGGTTCCACAGAGACAGGTGTCTCCGTTAGTGACAGCTGCGTATGCGAATCCCTTGTATCGACAGAGGAGCTGCAAGAGAGAGATGCACGTCAGTTTGAAAAGTTCGAGGGATAAAATCAACGCGGACGTCGCCGACTCACCTTGCACATCGATGGGTCCAAGGTGGAGCACGACATTTCGAACGCCGACATGACCTTCTTGTCAAGCGCGTAACAACCCATGTTCGAGGGATCCGAGGAGGTCGGGTTGGGTGCCGCCGCAGTGCTGGAAGCGGCGGTTGCAGTTGTGCTATCGGTCACGATGGCGTTATTGCCTGGGAGCGTCTTGGTTCCGGTACCGGTAGCTACTGAGCTGGTCCTGACCGTAGCAGTCCCGGTTGCGGCAGTCGTCCTCACAGTGGCGGTCCCGGTAGCCGCAGTAGCACTGGTCCTGATGGTGAACGACCCTGCAGCGGTACTAGTCCTGACTGTAGAAGTAGCGGCCGTAGTGCTCGTTCCGAAAGCGCTGGTCGTTCCGGTTCTGATAGCGGTTCCAGAAGATGTCGCCGGCGCAACGGACGAAGCGCGAGAAGTGGCAGTACCGCTGGCGACCGACGTGACCACGGTGGAAGACCGAGCCAATGTCGAAGACAGGATGGCCGAAGAAGAAGCCGCGGACGATGACACCGGTCGAGAGCTGGACGCCGCCGAACTCGATGCGATGGTCGAACTGGCGGAACTGACGCTCGGGGTGACGATATTGGGGCTGTTGTTGCTGGTAAACACGCTAAACCTCGAAGATCCACCACACTTGTCGGTCGAACCAGCTCCAGGACACGTCGTGGTACAACTGGCCTCTGGCTGGAGCATGGCGGGAAGCTTTGTTCCACAGTTGCAGTAGATTCCGCTGGTACCGAACGTCGGGTAACCCTTGGAGGTACACAGACGTTGACAATATTGCAGAGTGTTCGAGCTGGAGGTGGTCGAAAAGTCAAAGGCCGAGGGGTTGTCGTTGATGAAACATCCGACGTATCCGGCTTGACTGAGAACTGGCGCCTGAGCTCCAGCACCGCTAGTGTCGTAGAGCGAGACCTGACCGCTTCCACCACAAGAGACCGAGCTGTTTCCACTGCACGGGGTGCTGCAAACGGTGGCGGGCTGCACGGCTCCAGCATCCGCGGCCGTTCCACACAAGCATCGGTTTCCATTGAGGAGGAAGGCTCCGGATGAGCCCTTGTTTCGACAGGTCCTTCGGCAGTACTCGGGGGTCATGGGGCTAAAGACGACGTCGTAGGTGGCCTTGGCGATGACGTTGCCAGTGGTGTAACATCCAATGTTGCCTTCCATACCGTTAGAAGTGGGAGCCTGAGCAGCATTGGCCGTGGTCATGACCGCAAGACGGTTCGATCCACCGCACTTGAGAGATGCGTCACCGGAACAGGCGGTGTTACATTCGCTGTCCGCCACTCGGTATCCGCCCGACCCGGGAACCAAGGCGTTGGTGCAGTAACATTGGTTTCCTGCCTCGACACCAGAAACCGCATATCCCAATCCCTTACACGTGCTCTGACACGTGGTCGGGGTGTTGGTAGCGACGGTAACGACCAGGTTGGCCAACTTGGGGTTGCCCTCGGCGAAACATCCGACGTAGCCCTTGTCATCGGCGGCGAGAGAGATGGCAGGCGATACGTTGGCGCCCGCGAGCGAGACAACGGAACCAAGGTTGTTGCCTCCACATGTGAGGGTGTTGTTTCCAGTACAGGTGGTCGAACAGTCCGAGTCGGCTCGTTGCTGAACGGGTCGGTTGGATCCACACCAACATCGGTTACCGTACGTGGTCATGGCGAAGGGGAACGATCGGGCCTGACAGTATTGGCTGCACGTGTCTCGAGTCATGTAAGTACTGACGTAGGTGACGTTGTTGACCTTGCTGACATCGGAGAAGCAGCCGACGTAGCCAGAAGTGGGAGCGCCCAACGATTTCACTTCGTAAGCATCGACCAGGTAGGCAGCTCCACACGTTTCAGTGCTGTTTCCAGAGCAAGCGACGTTACAGTTGGTTCCAGGGTTACGAGTGTTGGACGCCGGGAGAGTTTGAGCACAGTAACAATTGGTACCCGATCGAGTCGCAGCATAGGCGTAGCCCTGAGCGGAACACGATGCTCGACACGACGCAGACGTCATCGAGGGCGAATTGTAAAAGGCAGCCGAGAAGCTTCCCGAGGGGTAGCATCCCTGCCAGCCCGGAGCCTTGGAAGCGGCAGCGATGGGCGCGTTGGTCGTGTTGTACACCGAAGCCGCCCAGTTGCCACCACACACCGCGCTCGAGTTACCTTTGCAAGCGGTAGCACAAGACGACTCGGGAAGAATACCGCCCGAGGCCCACTTGTTGCCACAGAAGCAAGCGTTTCCGCTCTCGGTAGCAGCGAGCTGGTACGGTCCGAGCTCGAGACATCCCTGTCGACACATTGCCGTGGTCATCGAGTCGGAAGTCCAGGTGTACGAGTTCAACCCTCGAGGGTTGGAGGCGTCCTGGTAACAGCCGACGTAAGACGAAGGCGTCGAGGAAGAGCTGTCGCCCGAGTTCATGGCGGTAACGTTGTAGACGTCGAGGAACCCGGAAGAACCACAGAACTGGGTCGAATTGCCAGCACAAGCCAAGTTGCAGTTCTCGTGGGGCATCCTTCGCGAGGTCGGCTCCGATCCACAGTTGCAAGTGTTCTTGTTGTTGAGACCGGCGTAAGGGTATCCGAACTGAACGCAACCCGCCTTACAGGTCTCCACGTTCATGTTGTTGGTACTCCAAGAGTAGTCCGTCAACTGCTGGTTGCTACCGGTACTGGCGAAACAGCCCATCCATCCGGTCGGGTAGGTGGCCCTGACCTGGTCATACGTGTAATCGGCTCCCTTGACGACGTCGTAGATCTCGGCGTAGTAAGTGGCACCGCAGGTCTGGGTGGCATTGCCCTTGCAAGGGGTAGTGCATTCGCTCGCAGGAAGACGAGATCCAAAGTTCTCGTCGGTATTGCCACATTGACACTCTGAAGCGAAGAAAAGGGGGAGCATAAGTCAACGAGCTGAAGGAGGTTGCCTGGCAGAACAAAAGAACTCACTGTTACCGACCGAGACGGAACCGTACTTGTAACCCATCTCGCTACATCCGTTGACACACGAAGCGACGGTCAAACTGCCGTTGAGCCATGTGACGTCGCTAACGGCGTTTCCACCGCCCGAGTAACAACCCAACCAACCGGTCGGCTTGTTGGGCAGGGCGACAGGCACCGAAGAGGCGCTGAGGTTGTAAAGACTACCGACGTATTGACCTCCACACATCTCGCTCGAGTTTCCGCTGCAGGGACGATCGCATCGATCCATGGGGATGTAGTTTCCACCGGTGGCCGAGGCTCCCTCGAGGTCGGCGTTTCCACAGTAACAGTTGACTCCCGCGGTGGTCATGGCCCAGGTGGCGTTTCGGTTGACACATGCCTGAACACAGGTCTGCTTGGTAAGAGCGCCGGACAGGTAAGAGTAGAAGGCGGTGCTCGTCAGGGATTGAGATCCGGAAGGCTGGTAACATCCTCGGAGCTCCTGTCCGCTGGTTGTGGCGACGGTACCGGGGGGCGCATAGAGGACGTCGACGATGTACTCGTTACCGCAGGTCTGGGTAGAGTTTCCGGGACAAGGAACCGTGCACATTCCCTCCTGGAAAGCGACACCTGGGTCGATCCCGGTTCCACAGTAGCAGGTATCGGCGTGGTTACCGACGGCAGCGTAACGATAACCCGACTCGAGGCAGGTCTCGGTACAACGGTCCTGAGTCAACCTGCCGGTATCCTGGTAGCTGATCTGGTTAGTCAGACCTCCGGTAGAGATACAACCGATACGCTTCCAGCCACCCGAGGTGGGCAGGACGAGTTGTCGTTGTTGCTCGGCTTTGGCGACGAGGGGTCCGTTCGTACCCAACAGCTTAGATAGACCGTCGAGCTTGGGAACAGCTGGGTTGCAGGTCGGCTTGGTAGGCTCGGTCCCCCCTGGCCAAGACAGGTGACCGGATTAGTCTTGGCTCTGAAAGCGGGGATACAATAGCGTGTGACTTACAGAGAGGGTTGCATCCGGGAAGAGCAGATATGGCAGCGTTCTCCAATACTCCGGTAGGCTCGATCAAGGTGCCTGCAGTGGGTCGACAGGCCCTGGCCTTGTTGACGTCCATCGAAGCCGCAAAGACGGGACAGGCCGACATGGCAATGTTGTCACCGTTTCCGTAACAAGCAGGCGAGTCGAGCGCCCGCTGGAAGACGTCCCGATCCCAACCGTTGGTGAAATCGGCGTGGAAACCGTACCCGGTGGTATCACCGTTGGCCCAGGCGAGGTGACCCTTGACTTTGGAACCAGGGGCGTAGTCGCCCGGAAGCCAGACGGCTTCCAACATCATCGAGGGGACACGGACGGGATGGGACCAAGGGCAGGGTCCGAACCTAGGGTTGCCTCCCGCAGGGTAGCTCATGTGAGCGTTCCCAGGGAGCCAGAGGTCCTTGCCGTTCCAACAGTTCTCGTAGTACATGTTGGTCTTGATTCCGAAAGGACAGTCCATGTCAAAGTTGAAGTCGGGCCCCTGAACGATATCGGTCAGGTTTCGGTTCCTCTGACAACTGAAAGCGTATTGACCCGTCGACGCCTTGGCGTTCGGGTTACCGGACAGGATTCGAAGACCATCGGGAAAGGCCGAGACGTTCGAGTTGGGGGTGTTTTCGGACAAGAAGTAGTAGACACGGCTGGTAACGCCCAAGGGAGCGAACTGCTTGCCAGAGGGAGTGTCGTCGACCCAGTAGAGTTCTGTCGAGCCGTAGGCGGAAACGTTTCGTGTTCACATAATCAGCTCGGCTCGCACGCGCGTCCATGTCGTATGCGATACGTACGAGGCATCCAGTAGTTGGACATGTCGGCCTGGAAAGCGACCGACGAACATGATGACGCTCGGTTGTCGTCAAAGTTGAAAGCAGCCTTGAAACCGGAGGCACCTGTAGGACGTCCAGGAAGAGCATGAGCGTCGAGATATCGATATCGCCATGTAGATGTCTCAGGCCGCGCGTGAACTCACCGAAGATACGGTGCATATGACTGGACTGCGCGTTAGGGCTGACGATGGTATCCAGCTGCTCAGAAGCCAGAGGAAAGAACTCGTCCAAGTGCCAACCCGGTCGTCCGGTGACTGCGCCGGCGCAGATGAGTACGGTGGAAATCAAAGAAGCGGCCCACATGTTGAGAGAGAGATTGTGATTTGTCGAAGGAAGCCTGTCCTGATCGATATTATGAAAAAAAGCCTTCTAAAATTGCCGAAGAGGAATCGTAACGGACGTCCAGCGAGCGTAGGTTCCTATGGGCAGACCAGCTGCGAGAGGTATCTGAGGAATGGCGGATCGACACAGCAATCAACAAATGGTGCTGTAGACACTGTCGATATTGGCTCCTATGAAACTCACTATGAAACTCAAACGAGGAGAAGAGAGTCGAACAAGGCTGTTGTCGTTGCAAACCACATTCCAGGGGTCGAGACGGGTCGGCCATCACTGGAATTCCGCGTCGTCGACAGTCATATATGGAATCGGCATCGGTCGCCACAAAGCAAACGATCGTCGTTCGCCACAAAACTGCCACTCGCCGCCTCGTCTACCGCCTCTGCATCATTCAAAGAAACGATCCCCAGGACGAGGAGAACCGCTGTTGTTCGCCGCCATCAAAAGCCCAAAGCCCTCGTTCCCAATCAGCCCCCTGATCCAGATTTGAAGATACGACCGCCCCTATACTCCAGGGGTCAGGCCAGGGCCGCGATGCGATGCTTTGTTCGCGGGACCTTATGCGCGCGCCCCTCTCGTGAGTGGCCCCGCCTCTTTTCAAACTGCCTCGCCATGAGATCCCCGATGTCTTCCCAGGGGCTTTTTTCCTGGCAAGCCTTTTTCAGTCTGCGTCGCCCCCCCTCTCCAGCCTCCACCAGCTGAATGATGCCGGCCGGACGAGCGGGAGATTGCAGGAAACGCCAGGTGCAGCTGATTGCTGGTTTGTCGTCCGGAATGGGCCTTCACGTGGATCGAGAACGATCGTCGTTGTTGTTCGATCCACCCAGCCCCGATCGTCATCGCGTGGACGAAGAACAGTCCCTGATCCTCATCTGATCATCTCGTCGAGGATAGAGTTTGGCTGATAACGAGGGTCCTGGAATGATCGCAAGCGGTAATCATCCAAGATCAGCCCATCGGCATCGACCGTTGCCGCGGGTCGTGATAACCATACAAAAAGGCATCGACCATCAGCAGGCACGGGTGGATCGGAGAGGTTACGAGCCTCGACAGGCAATCGAAGAACCGACATCGCGAGATCGGTCGTTGCGATGCAAGATCGAACAATAGCAAATCTGCAAGTCCCAGCCGCGTCTTTATCGAGCTGTCTGCCTCTGTATCGTGCGGCAGGACAACGATCCAATTTCGAAGTCTCGAGGAGCCGGGAAACGTGGAGCGAGATCCAGCCAAGTTGAATCCATCGCAGCAAGTCTGTACGTTATCGATCGAGGAGAACCGCGTTCCATGGATGTACTTCAACTGAGAGGGACAGTTCAGTCATACCACGACCCGAACGTCTGCCGACGCGTACCGCGATACTGTAGCAGATAGCAACTGCCGCAGTCACTCCTCGGCATATCGACCTCACTCCACTCCAGTCCATTCCGGCCACTCCACTTGGAGGGGAGTCATCTTCCTGGAGACAGGAACAGCTCAAGCCGACGCGCTACTTCTTTTCGGTCGCGAGGAATGACAAGGCTTTCCGACGATGACTCGGACTGGTCGTCTCAAGGGGAATTACCCACTCGCCAAAGTGGAATGTATTTCAGTGACGACATGGCTGGGAATCGCTTTTTCGATTCTAGGCAAGTTCTTTCCTGGAAGGAGAGAGGGTCGACAACGGACGGACTCTGCTCAACGACTTACTCCTGACCTCCGCCTGTGCCCCCGCTGGCCCTCCTGTACTTCCTCCCCCCACTACGTCTATGATCGAATACCCAGTACAAGTACAATATACAATCCCGATCACGTCGTCACCAGCGGTCCCATGTGATAATGTCTCGAGTCGTAATCCAGGCTGGTCTTGCATTGCCGCTCTCCGAAACACCTCTGCAAAAACTCGACCGTTGGAGCAGGTACCACGCCGCCATTGCCCTCGATGATCGCTTCGGCTTCCCCTCGCCAATCCTTGTTCAACATTCGAGATAGGTGATAGCGCACCGCCGCCCACGTCATATCCGGGTCGATGCTGGATGACAAACATGGCGAAGCTGTAGTCAGTACTGCCAGACTAGGAGGCAGTCGGAGATGGAAGGTACAGCGCGCCACCCGTAACTCACTATGATTCTATCGGCTGCGCGCTCGCTCGGTTGATCTTGTCGACGAGATCAGTGACGTTGCCATGACGATAGCTGTAGACATAAGGAGGACCGAGGAGTTGAGCCGGGCCGTGTTGCGCGAACATTCTGCAGAGGTCATGGAAAGAACACGTCAATAACGCCAACTCAGCCATTACCCGCCAACACGATTCTCACTCATTGAACAGATCGTTGCCTTCCGGCGGAAACTCGTCCGTAAAGTAAGGCAGGACAGAGGGAACCCCAAGGCAACTATTGTCAGGCGAGGCAGAAGGCGTCCATTTCCGCGATCATTAGCATCACCGAATCGTCTACCTGAACGACAAGAGTTCCACCACCGACTCACAGACCAATGTAAATGGACGGACTGATGGCTGGCCTGCCGATCCCCAACAACAGCTTGCTTTCACCCAGCATGACCGCATATTCCTCCCTCGTTACCGTACCCGTCGTACGCACACCATCGGGCAGGACAAACGGATCGTCCGGACCTTTCCACGAGACGGCCGTCGTTACAAAGTCGAGCCCTGTCCCCTCGACAATGAGTGGCCAGTCTTTACGTGAAGGGGCGTAGGGGTAATCAAAGTAGTCTAGATTGGGCAGGGGGATGCACGGGTCAGTCGGAACGGATGAGATTAAAGACAACCATGGAATCAAGATACGCACGGTTCGCTTTGGCTAGTACCAACGCACGATCGGGTCTCTCGGCATGAGCTTTGACCGCCGTGGTTTCGCAGTACTTTTCGTAGGAATACGGTAGATACGTCGCGCCTTCATACTTGTACGGCCTGTCCTCCGCACGATCGGGTCGTAGTACACAAGATGAAATCCAGTCAGTCTAGGTTATTCCTGGTGTACCCATCTATCCCCATGAAGAAAGATGTTACTCCCGGCTTGCTCACCCTAACGTCCAGGCTCCATCGAGCGGGTTATAGATATGAGGTGCTTCCCTCATCGTCCCCCACTGAGCACCAAGTTTCCCGAAGCGCAGATGCAGTCAGCGAGAAGATTCGAGGTGATAACCAGACCGGACGAGGCGAGACAGGGGCGGAACGCTACTCACAAACGTCGCGATAAAGATCTTCCACAACGGAATCTCCCCCTTTTCCCGCTGTGGGATCCTCTCCACCTCTTCCTTCGTCCAGATCCACTTGTACCCGATGTTGTTCTCTGGCTTTTCCAGATCTGGCCAGCGTGTACGGTTGTTATGCATGATGCTCTCCGGAGCGTCCGGGTAGGTCACTCGGGTCGGTCGGAAATCGGCTATACAGCGCGGGTCGGCTTGACATTCTAGTGCGCGGAGGTCTTGCATCCAGATCATCTTGCTGCGAAGTAAAAGGTAGAGCAAGAGGCGTGTTAGGACGTGTATGCTGGGAAAAAAAAAATCGTCTCTCGACCGCGAGGTTTTATGGGAAAACGGACGACTTACATTACATCGGGCATGGTCCTGTGCATCCTGATCGTCCCCGGTAACGATGTCGAACACAGGACGGTGACTCCCATCTCCCTCATCATCTCGATCTACACAACCTCACCACATCGCATCACATCACCCCCCACCACATGGAATCAACAGCAAAACACAAGACAAGTCAGCTCTCGAACAACTCTCCCGGCGAAGCCTTGGACTGACCCAAGGCTTCGAGGCTTCAAGACTTCGAAGCCCACAACCAATTCACGATCTCAACAAAAGCAACACTCACCTGACTCCTCAACCAGACCGTCTCCCCGCTCTCCCCCTGATCGATAAACGCAAACGTAAAGTACGCATACGTACCGACGACGACTTTGAAGGCTTCGTCCGTACACTCGTCATCTCCGTCGGCTTCAATTCTTATTCCATCTTGTCCACCTGCTTCTCGATTTCGATTAGACTTAGATTGTCGATGTTGTTTATGAGATGATGGTCGTAGGGGTACCCCAGAGAGCGTAGGGGCGGTGGAGACGAGACAACGCTCTAACCGGGCGAGGGCGGCTTGGTTACGGTCTTTGACGTGTTGAAAGTTCATGCTGATTCCGGTTCATGGTGAGAATGAGGTGAGATGAGGTGAGAATGAGGTGTGGAGCAGGTAAAGTGAAGTGAGGTGAGGTGAGGTGACGTTGCCGTGGTGATAAGAGGGAAAAATGAGCCGGGGCGTGGTTGCAGTCGAGGTCAGGAGAAGTTCAAGAGGAGAGATGAAGAACAAGATCAGCACGAGCTTATGAGACGAAAACAGAGGGAGAGGGAGGAATGCAAGGATAGCTATAGTATAGGATTTCGGGAAAAAAGCGATGACAGGGGGGTCGTTCACATTTCGAAGCTCACCTGACGTCAAACGGCTCGTGATCGAACGACCGTAACTGCTGATACCATTCCGCCCTCCAACATCCTCTTGAGATGAAAGGATCCTCTTCCATCCCATCCGCTGCTGATCCTGGGGATGAAGGCGGTGTCCATCCGTAACACAGCGTATCATCCCCCGGCAAACTAGAACTAGAACTCGATGTGTTCAAACTTGAAGAAGACCCTGAACCACCCAGTCCGTGCGTCCAGGAAGACTTCGAGCGGACGTCCGATACAAACGCCCAGGTAGCTAGGAGAGCTATGGCGATGAACGCGATGCGGGCTTGTCGGCTTAGGAGTCTCCATCTTGACGAGACTCTCAGTCCTGCGAACATGGTGCGAGTGTGCAGGTGGGCGTGTAGCTGAACCCCGATCGACGGGGAAGAGAGGGGATGGATGCTCCCGGCTGGGATATCTACGTTGATGCGTCCAAGCCCTTCCAAGATGGGACGAGGTTGTCGAGATTAGCTAGACTAGTTGCAAGTTGTGACAATACTAATTAATAATAACAATTAATCTCGCAGAACGTTCAAGGTAAATATGCCCCAACAACCGTCATCGGAACCATTTCTTGTTTTTGGTTCAATTAATCGATTTTCGCGTCCGGGAGAATGGAAAAAAAGGAAAACCGCTAAAAAGAAACCTAAAAGTCGCAGAGTCAACGAATAGATAGCAAGAGATATGAACATACGGGGGTGCCAGGATCAAGTGGTTGGTTTCGTTAGCCCTTTTACTGACCCTGATGGTAATACTCGGGGTCCAGGCCAATTTCAGTGCCGATTGAGGCAGCGATCGCGGCCAGTCAGTGCCATCATTCATTGCAGCAACTATGCTGATACACGTCTCGGGATTCGCTGGGCATATGCATTCAACTGGATGGAGGCTCTTCATAAAACCTCTGAAAAGCCATGCAGGTTGTTTGCTGGATCACACTGATTCAAAGATTGGTATTCTAACAGACCCCATGAATACGCTGAGGTATATGCCTACCGCAGCGCTCCGCAGCAATCTTGGGAAGATTGGACCTAGCGCTGTTTACGAGCAGCAATGCCGTGATTCAATTCGCGTATAGGGTTGGTTTTGTCAAGATCAGTTTTGTCAAGATCAGTATTCTATCAGACCCCATAGAGACGATGAGGCTTAGGCCTATGGCGGTAGATTTGAGGAGCTTGGACCTAGGTCTGTTTGTTTGTGGCTCGAGTGATCTTGTTGTTCCCGACCAAGAATGAAAGGATTATTACTATTCGATGTTGTGAGTCCGAAGGTGGGGCGCAATGACCTGCGGGAAAATCGGCATTGATATACACGTTTGTGCTATACGTTCCCTGTTACAAGATGACATGGTCCTCTATCTAGATCACGAAGATATCCGTTTACAATCGTCTGAAACTCTATCCTATGGTATATGGTATATGGTATATGTAATCCGTCGTCAACCTCTGATTCGCATCAGGCATATCCATTACTGGGTCGTCATCCTAGAAACCCCATACAAAATCGATGACCCTTCGAAGCGGCCGTTCCCCGGATCGGCTTATGAGTTCGAAGCAGGTACCCCTCTGTATTCGTAATCCCGGTTCTTCTCGTCCTCCATGATCATATGCCAACAGAGCTATGGTATCGTATATATATAGAATATCGGCAGGAAAAGAATCAGAACCCGGCTGATCATCTTTTCACCACAGCGATCCCCTCCTTGAAAGCTCACCTTGAACCACTCGTCCGGTACCCCAGTCTCGCAGTAATGCAAGCAGTCTCCCTTGTGAGGAACAGTGTGGGCTTCGGGACGTTTGACCGAGAGCGGCCAGACGTCGGTGAGGCGGACGGTATGTGATACCGATGCAGTCCTCCAAGATCCCGGTAGTAGTAGGTTGGACAGCCAAGAAGAAGGACGTTGACGATCGGCGGAGAATTTCGATCGCAAGTATTCGTTCATCAAAGCCATCCGATCACTGTGTGTACGAACAAAGAGGGGGGTGGTACGATGCCTTGAGCGCTAGATCACTTGGGGAGCGAAGTAGAAGGGGAAATTTCTAACGGACTGATTGTGAGGGGCGGCTTTGTTCACGTCCAACGGTGAGGAGATATCATCACGCTGGTTCTCGACTGAGGGTGGCCCGAGGTCAGGGTATAACACGCATAAGCCGTCATTCGTGAGCGAGAGAGGGAGAAACTGTACGGTACGTACATCGAGTCGCGGCTTGACAATCGATATGCGGTGATGCGATCGTTTGCCACAAGATGTTGACGGGATAAGGCAGTGCCCGTAACCGACTCTCGGTCATGTCCACCTGGAATCCCAATCAGTCGCAGGTCTACTTCAGCCAATCGCTCGGGTCGTCTGACCGGATTCGCACGCCCGCGGACTGACCATGTTCTTGAACCCAGACAAGGCATCTTCGTTGGACATGTCGTGTCCCAACTCGTGCTCCGTCCAATGAGGACCCGTCTGCATGATGATGACCGAATCTTCCGGTCGCACGTCGTCCCTCGTGAACAGACCCTCTCCACCTTGATCCTGATCCTGGTCGTCCAGCAGGCCGTACATCTTGCGAAGGTTCTCGTGGAACATTTCGAACCACTCGACGGGTTCATACGGCGCCCGCTCGTATTTCTCGATCGAGGCGAACCCGACATCGAGGTCCGTCTTGTTCCCGAGATGATGCGTCCTCCAGTGCGTGACCAGGGGGACCTCGAGGCGTTTTATGGAGACGCCGGCTTCTTCCAACAGTTGTAATGTTTCTGGCTTGGACGGGTCCATGTAGATGGTCCTATCCCAGACCGAGTTGGAGTGATCCTTGACGAGTCCGTCGGCTTGTAATAGCATGTTTTCAAAGGTCCCGATCAATTGCTGGCCAATGGAATCTGGTTGAGGAGAGGTGTTTCTGTCAGCCAATATGCGTCAAAAAAGTCTCCAGACGAGCCGTCCGACTATATGGTACCAACCTCCGATCACACTAAAAGTGTTTCCGTAAAAGGGTACACCGCGGTCCCGGTGTCAGCATATGGCATGCGGCAGAAATGCAACCGTGCTTCCCCCAAGCGGACTCACGTCACCCCAGCAGGCATCCTCAGAATCATCTTGATCATATCCCGCCATGGCGTCTGCCTGACGAGACAGCCTTCTCCTCTCGGCACGAAAGTGGGACTACCGATCTGCATAGCTCGTTGTTCCATGGCTTCCTTGTCGGTCTGGCCCGGGTTCACTGTGATGGGATCGCATCGCATCCGACGGTTGAACTGTGATAGGGGTTTGTCGAGTGGCAAGATCAGAATTCAAAAGACCCAGTTGCGGAGATTGAGCAGGAGCGTAATGAAGATCGAACGAAGCTTACGTGGTGGAAGAACTTTTGTTGCAACTGCTCGATCGACTCGACGGGGGGTGATTCAACCCAGTGCCCGTTGACGATATCATCGACGCTACACCAATTTCGTCCGTCCAAGTCGTTGATCTCTGCGGCTCCCTGGTGATCTGATAGACTTGTGCTGGGCGCAAGTTGTCCACCGGGATAGGTGTAGAAAGTGACGGCTAGAAAGACCAGTACCGAGCCGGTAAACAGGTTCCGGGGGCGGATCCTCGCAATAATGGGCAAGATCATCGTTTCACCAAGTCTGCGTGATTTGCGATCGGATTGTTGGACAGCGGGTTGGCTGTATGGTCGTTTTGAAGGGATCGAATGGAGCAATGAGGTTGATGAGGACGATAAAGAGATCAGCCCCGGCGTACAAGTATCGGACGGCTGGCAACCATGTCCTTTGAAGACGAATATATCTCGAGGACGGGAGCTAAGAATCTTTTTTGGCGCCTCTGAGACCTCCGACTCCGGCACATCCCATGTGGGATCAGATCATCATACCCGCGCGAGTTTAAGGTTTTGGGAGGACTCGACCCCGGCGCGGGCAGTTTGTTTGAGACGAGGCGCGACAGGCGAGGCGAGGGAAAGCAAGCGGACCACGTGGACCTGAGACTTTGTACAGCCTCCGACGGTGGCGACAGGCTCCGCGTTTTCATCTTCTCAAGAGAGAGAGGGAGAGAGAGCTGCTGGCTTTCACAAGCCAAAAGCCAAATCCTCGGTAGCTACTGTACTTTCCGGATAGACGAGAGCGAGATCATCATTATCATCCGGAGACAAGCCCGGAAACGTCTATAAACTTTAACGCGAAAGCGGTCCTGATCCTTCTGTGATCTCCTGAACGAATCGTGCTTGCTTTGCTGCCGAGCAAGATACAAACGACGCTACGTCTCTGAACCTGTATCCAGATGTAACTGACATGCCCAACAACCCGGAACAGAGGCTTGGTGCAGGTAAAACAGGAACATGCTGAGTCGAGGAGCAAACATGAAGCGGGGGCGTCAGCTGCAGGTCGGGGAAGCAGCAGATGACTTATGCAGGTCGTGGTGCACTCGACTCACTCGCCGAAAAGATAAGTCGTAGGGCCAAAGCTGTAGTGTTGATCCTCGTCCTGGAAACTATCGGGTACAAAACGAAGCAGATCAGACGAGATGAGCGATCGCAATGATAACGACGACATCGAGAACGGGAGAGAACCTAGAGGGACGAGACGGTGACGGTGACGGAGACGGGACGAGCACAACGGACTCACTTGAGCCAACCTTCGAGCTTGCTCCCCCAGCTGAAATACCTCACCCCAGTCTCCCTCGCTAGAGACTTCAAACTCTGATCTAGTTGGAAGATCTTGAGCACCCCACCCCACCTGTTCTTGGCCCTATGTTGGCGGGTCCTGAACATGAGAGGTACGTCTTCGCCAAACATCGACCGGAGGTAGACGATCAGTTCGTGTACCCGAGATCGGTGCCATTTGAGCTCTTCGTAGAAGAAGCCGTGCAGGCCGTCGGTAGGGTCGGTGCTGTAGTGTCCGACTTGCATGCCGTGCTACGATATGTATTGCGATTCGTAAGCAAGGCGGGTAAAGTCACATCGGTCAGCCATGAAACGCCAGCCCCCCCTTCTATCCCCATCGCCCTCCCAACCTCGAACACGGCGGGACTCACCCTCCAGATAAAGCTCTCATCCCAGAACAAGCTACTAAAGACGACCAAGTCCGGCTTCATATCCTCCAACCCGGCTTCTTTCATGCAGGGCAACATGATCTCGGGTATCCGTCGTTCAAAGGTGATCGGGCGCTTTTCGGTGGAGACGAACCAGTCGGCGGTTTCGTCGTCTACCATGCCGACCCTGCAGTCATAGTCGTACACAGTGGTAGAGGTGAGAGTAAGAACAAGTGGGGGTGCACGAGAAAAAGATGGCGAGTCAGCTTTCTCGATCCCGACCGGCGGTTTCTTTATGTCTCCTCGAAGATAAGGCTTGCGGGATCGCCGGACCGAATCCAGAAAGCGTAAGATGGGCGAGTGACGACATGACTCACAAGAACCAACTGGCCAGCGTCAGGTTGAGCCAATCTACGTGACACACCGCGGCGATGTGTGACCCCCAACTCTGAGATTTCCCACCGACGGCCAGACAAAAGGTTTCCACCTGCATAATGAAGCGAAAAAAAAAACGATACGGTCGAGGTCAGCATGTTGCGATGATCGATTGGGATTATATGACAAGGTGTGGTATGTTATGGTAGGGTCGGTAAGCGGATCAGACGAATCTTCTGTACCTACGTTGGCACGATCGTCTGTGGTTGTAATGCCATATAGTCGGATGTGATTTCGATTTCCATTATTGTTTCGATAGCGACAGTGACGCTAAGTCAGCTCTCCCAACTTTTACTACATCGTACCGATATCATTCGGTCGACAACGTCAGACTTACGGCTGAGAGTAAAGAAGAGATGCATGAGAGTTCGATAGAGATTAGCGCTCGTGGTAGTCGTACCCTGTTTCACAGCCGAGCTTCTAGCTGGAAGGAGAGACTCACCTTGAACCTGGACGTAGGTTGACAAGGCAAAGCGGATAGCATAGCATCAACGCGACGCACAACAGAACAAGGAGAAAATGTAAAGACGAGTCAGTGAAGTCCGACTCGTCAAAACGAAACGTCCCCACACGCGGCTAGACGAGACGAGGAACAGACAGGATGAAGAGATCCTCCATCATTGCCATGATACGTTACTCACCGATAAACAGCGCCAGCTTGTTCCTGGCGAACGCGACCGTCTCCTCCTCTTTATTCTTGATAGCCTGCGTGTAAGCGGGTACGGCCAACTCGAGAGCCTCGGTAGTATTACTCCAATAAGCCGTCCCCCCGACGTCCAAGTCTTTGGTCCTCATTGGCAACTTCTCTTGTTGTGAGGAGGTCGAGGAGAAGACGGAGGGGAAGGGCACATAACGGGTCTCTTTGCCGAACTGGTCTTTACCCCAGAGGACCATACCCGGTTTAGCGTACGGATCGTCGAGGCATTGAGAGGGGCAGGTGGGGTGGTTGGAGTGGGATTGGGATTGGGAGGAAGGGGGGATACCGGCTAACATCTTGCCGCTGATATATCGCCAGTGCAAGTTTGAAGGGGAAGACGTAGCGTTCAGAAGACGTGAACATACGGGAGGACGACACGACCAAGTCCTAGGGTCCCTTCGGCTTACCTGTCGTGCAGCATGATACCGGCGATGAAACCCACACATATCCCACCGAGGACGGCCAGGTTCTTCCTCCTGACGCTGGTCGCCATATTCTTGCGTTATCAATCCGACTAGGCAGGTGCTTAAAGGCTCTCTACGTTTGTATCGTCTGTGAACAGGCAAACAATTAAAAGCGAATTTTGTCCACGTACATGCAGGTTTCGACGCAAGTATGTACTGAAATTGAATCAATCGTGAACGTCCGGAGGCAGCATAGAGGAGGAGGAAGAACAGAACCATCCGGGCTACCACGGGGGGCGACGCGTATCATCAACATGATCAAGAGGTCGAGATCTGATCGGAAGCGGCGCGAAAATCAGGAACAGGCAGAATCGAAGCGAAGGAACACGATGGGTCGCGGAGAAGCGAGACAGCATGGCACGCGAGCAACGCGCGGGAATCGACCTTCGGACCCAAAAAACAAACAGAGAAAAACAGTACAAATGCTCGAATAAACCCTCTAGGAAAAAATCCGCGCAAAAGAAAAACAACCCTTCTACAAGTGGAAAATCTAGCGAAACATGGGAACCAATGCGGTTAGTACGGTGGACGATGATCTCCTTTTGACCTTGCGCAGTGTGTCCGCAGAAGCGCCAACGAAAAGGAAACCGACCTTGTCCTTGCTGAACGACTTGTCCTCGCCGAGATCCCTCAGACGCTTGACCTCCTGGGCCATCCCGAACCAATCCCGGTTCATCAACTCGTCCATCCTGGCGTCGAGCGATTCTGAGGCCATGTGGTCGAACCGATACCTATCGCAGTTGTGGTGGGACGGAATATTGAGCAAACCCCGCGCGGGGATCTCAAGATACGGTGTCGGGATAGGAATTGGTGTCTGTCTTACCTAGGCGTCGAATGGGTCAAAGCCGAGCGGATCGCTCGGACGAACGAATCGTAATCCCAAGCGACCGCAGCGTAGTTGTACCTATTTGTTCAAACAGATCATATCATGATGTATCGTTTCGAGAATCAGCTTTCTTGCTTAACATATTTCCCAGGAGCCGCCGTCGAGGCTGAGGAAGCGTTGAACTCGAATTTGGTCTCATTGTTGCTGATCGCTTTAATCGATCCTTGTGAAGCGCTCGACCTGGACTTACGGTTCAGGCAATCGAGCGACGGTAGAGTGTTGAGCTGATTTCCAGTTGGCGGGGTCCATAGCATCCCTATCTTCGTGTGATAATACCACCTGATGCCCGATGGAGAACTTCAAGGTCAGTGAAACTATCCGTCTAGACCCTGGCGAAACAAGAATGGAGGGCGTTCGAGTTATGGCTCGACATGGCCATCAGATCGTTTATCAAGGGGATCGCCGACGTACCGGGTTGATAAACGGCACTCCCTGACAGAGCGCATGATAAGGACTCGGACTCTGCGGCGGCGATCCGATCCCAAGCAAGGCCTTGCTCTCCTTGACATGCCTAGCAAATTCCTCCGGTGACAACCTTCCCAGATTCCTCACCCCCTCTGGATAAGCCATCCCCCCGGGGAAACCCATCTTGGTCGGCTCATCCTCGTCCTTGTACCCGGCGACGAACTCGAACCCAGGGAAATCGGCTGAGAGCTCGAGGGCGGCTCGGGGGAAGAAGGTGACGTTCCACGCGGGGGAGATGTCGTAAAAGTATTTGAGACGTTTGGCGAGGATGTAGACTTGGTTGTTGCGGTCCGAGGTGGGGATGGGGGTTCCGGGGCATGTCATGTCGTAGCTGTCAGAGAGAATTACAGCAGGAGGAGATCAGCCATTCGTTGCCTGAGATCCAAGAAATGCGTGTTTTTCTCGTTCAAGACGTACCCGATGAACGTCGCGTCTGCTCAGTCGAAGAGCAAAATTGATGCGAGCTCGTTTGACATTAGCCTCTTGACCTTGGCGTTGGAACGGATCACCTCGCGATCGACCTTCTACTCACTCCAATGTTCCGGCCCAGGTTCCGCCGAGATGTGCCATGGGTTCCCCACGGGAGACCTGCCGACGACGGGGAAGAACCACATGACGATCGTCTGAAGTTGAGAATGGAAAGAAGACAATTCAGCGAGAAGGAACAAAGCCTGGATATAAGGGGGAACGAAATAGCTTTGAACTGGAGGCTGACCTTCCAAGCTGGTAGAGCTGCCGGGTCTTCGGGCGTCCTGAAGATCTTGTCGGCCCGGACCATGTCGTCCCCGATGACCACCTACGACCCGATCACGATGGCCAGCAGGATCCAGCGTCAGCTGTAAATCCTAATTTGACATTGTTTGCATAGCCGGATGTGCTTACTTTGACCTGATCAGGTATCCGACGATAGACCTCGTCCACATAACCTACCAATCATTCCAGGACGACCCACGTACTCATGAGCATACGGTACGGACTAGGCAGATAACTCGGGCAAGGGAAGACGACGATGGGATCTGTAGGATAGTAGACTCACTCCAATCATCCCGAGCGTACAGGACCGTATATCCTTGTCTTTCTAGGGATTTGATCTGTTTCACGACCAGTAGCGGGGGAGGCAAGGCAGGGCGGGGCAGGAGGGGGAGGGGAAATGCGATAAGATGAGTCTTGATAATATATGTGTGGAGATATCCAAAAGATAGGGACCGACCATCGCTCTACACCTGAATCGAGTTCCGATCCGGTATGGTTTGATTCGAAAGATCGTAAATTAGAGATAGGGGTAGAGAATGAGGAGAAGGCAGGTCCGAGATACAGTTGATGAGCTATTCGGATAGATTGCTTGCAAGGCAATGACAAAGTACGTACCAGATTCCTTCGCCTCCCATGTAATCGTGATATACTGTCATGTAACAGGGTAGACTTGCTAATATAGCCACCTGTAATTCGAGGTAAAAGGTAAGATCGGTCATGTCCGCGTTGGAAGGGTCATAAGGTGGAATCAGTCGTCTTGATCTTGGTCCAGAGCCGTCAAGGCAAGATGAGAGTGACTTACCGATTGCCTGTTCTTCGGACATCGTCCAGAATCCATACATTCTGCCAAGCTCCTGAGCCTTGCTTCGGTCTCCTCTTTATATTCTCTGTCCGGTGCAGTACTGAAATCGACCGTTGGAACCAGTTCCCATGGGTCCGGCTCCGTATCTATCCCGGCTGAGCTTTCATCTACATCTTCCGGTTTGGCAGGAAGTACTTCGAGGCCTTCTAACCATGATCCTGCAGAACCGTGATCCTCTGCTCCTAGCGAGTCCGGGTCGATCTGGCTCGTCCGTCCGGCTGTCCAGTACGGGTCCTGGACTTGGCCGAGATACACCAGTGATACGCAGACTGCCGCTAGTACGCCGCATCCGACGACCCGGGACGATGGTCGGTTCCAGCGGGCGTTCGTCAACATGGCGCAGGGACAGTCAGTCTAGATGTCTGGTACACCCTGCATGGATGCAAGCTTGCTGAAGGATGCGACGCTAGTTGGGGGGAATACAAACGAGAATAGAAAGTATAATGGACGAGGTAACAAAGATAATAGTCTCGGAGCCTAATTTGGATTCTAGCGTTTACCAGCGAGACTTCGTGGAAATATCGCGTTTTCTAAACTAAAACAACAAAAACAAACAGTTTACTGGACCAGATAATTGCCCGACCCGATCCAGTCAGAGTAGGTTTGTCTCCGGCAGGGAAATAGCACGTGTTCGGGCTTTACAGGTAGAGTATCGCTCTCGGTCGAGACGATCTGTATGCTGTATGCTGTATTTGTACTTCGTGCTTCGAGATCATATCAAGATGATTCGTTGCGCAAGTTTGAGCAGTCACGCACGCGCGTCGAGAATCGACAATTGCAAGTATCCACTTGGACACTGCATCGAAGCTGCAAGACCCACGTCGATGCGATTGGAAATGTGACGCCTTCGAGAGAGAGCTGCGTGTATCCCCCTGACGTTGCTGTACTAGTATAAAGTTTGGCTGCTTGCGTTAATCGACGAATGGTTTTTTGCGCCCGGTGTTAATGTGCATGTAAAGGCTATCTGTCACCACAACACCATCGAAACATCCATCTCATCGTAGCTGGCCCTCACGAGCGTAGGACGCCCTTTCGGTATCGCGGGCATCCCCTTTTCCAGCTCACACGACTTTCTCTCGAGTTAGGTTTCTGTGGGGTATTTGACCGGCCGCACAGACTCCCCTGTTTGACAGTCGATCTGCGACGCATCGGGCTGTGGCTCAGCAATAGCGGCCATCGTCCATGTACTCAGACTTGCGCTGCCTGGAAAAGCTCGTTGGGATTTGCTCGCCAAGAGCCTGAGCTACCCGCCCATGGTTGGCAGGTGGGGGAACCTCAGGGTCCAACTGTAGCCAACCACGTAGGTGTCTATGCCCATATGGTGACACTGCAGGGTGTAACCGGGAACATCAAGATTTTATCGTATGTAGGTAGCGCGATGGCAGGGATGTTGGGAAAGGAGAATGGACCTGATCCGCTGGCTAGCCAAATGGCCTACTATGACAAGGTGATTACCAGGGCTCCAGGATAGGAAAAGGTTTGTGTGGTAGCCATTGCTGTCTCCCTATCTCGAATTATTTGTCGCTTATCGTCGATCTGAGCGCATGCGGATCTGTTTTTCTGCGCAAAGTCGCTAGTCCAAGGGTATGTCCCTGACAGCCGCATGACCAAAGAGTCAAGCGAGACATGATAATTGGACACGAGCACATCGGACTGATTTACGCTGCAGCATGGTCGGAGAGCGCGGGTGAAGATATCTAGCAGACCGTGCTCCAAGGGATGGCGTTGTTCGCTGACTGTGACTGGAAGCTCGACAGTTTTCGAGAGTCTCTCTTCAGGAGTTTCCGAGGGTTGAAGCAAATATGCTTATAGCTGGGCCGGGTTGGCGATAATGTCGTAGGCAAACAAGGAACGACTCTTCTATGGTAATCCTGAATGATACATTCTAGCGATACAACCCTGCCTACACCTTTTGGGAAAGGGATTACAACAGATACTCAAACTATCGGATAATCGAGTTCCATCAGTTGCAGCATACAGGACGACTACATCTCCTACTGCTCACCTCGGGCATATCCTCTACCAGGTTGCGCGCTTGCCAGTGCCAATTGACATCCAAGAAGATCCTCATACGATCACGCATGGCTTCTATCGTCATTCGCGGGGCTGTCGGGTTCCCGTCAGTCGTACATGTCAGCTGGGTGTGCGATCGCTGGTGAAGCTTGTACTTACGGATATATCGATCGATGGACGTTTTTACAGCGCTCAAGATGGCCGCTTCGAGGCCGGCTCGGTCGCCTTTGCGCTGTATAGTAAAGGAAGAACCCGTCAGGATCAGCGTACGTTTCTTCCAGGCGTCAGCGCAACTGGTTCGAATCGACTCACAACGGTATACACAAAAGGAGGTTCGATGTCGATCAAAGCAGGCTGCTGTAAAACCCATTTCGATTTGTCCTCGGGGTGATCCCTATCCCAGTCCAGGATACTGCATGAGGTTCGGTCGGATGCTGTATCAGTCATCCTAAATTCGATCAGCGTCCCCGGGCTTCAGTACTCACGGGTTAATAAAAGGGACGCCTTGATACATGAAGCCAGTACAGCGTAGTCAGCTCCAATGCACCCATTTGCTTGATTTGTTCCGGCGACTCACCTAGGCACATGGCGTCATAAGCTGAGTAACATAGCCAAAAGCGTTGGTGAGTGTTTCATATTGTTTCGCAGGTTGTTTCCGAGCTAGGTACTTACGAGAAGGCGATTGTGGCGGGCTTCCAATTCCGATCTGCGGATCGCATCCCGATCGTTGCTCGTCAGTCATGATATTCCTCTGGCTGAACCGCCCCACGAGATTCGACTGACCATAAGTCTCGACTGTGCTACCTCGGCATACCACGCCTCCTGCTTCATAGCTCCCTTGTTGACCAACCCCGCTTCTGCCAGTTCCTGCCCTTCCCCTGCCACGGCAACTATATCGAATCCCACCTCGCCTCCAACACCCGATGCCGGAGGGACCTTGTCCCCCGCCGTCTTGAGCATCCCAAAGAACATGTTCAGGTCTTCTTCAAAGTATTCGGCCTGTTTGCCTAGGACGATCGCTTGGTGGTGACGTTGTTCGGCTGTAGGGATGGCTCGGCAACGTTTCTCGATCGAGTAGCCTGGCGGACGTCGGGAAAGGAAATAGGGGGGAAAAGAGAGATTCTGTTTCAGCGGCCGCTGCTGCGCAACCCTTCTGAACGCTGAACTGACCGATGTAATAATTTGACCCTAATCCGAGTTCCCGGAAAGGTTCCAACGAGACGATGAAATTCGCACCTAACGGATGAGCCGGTCCCGCCCATCCATGGAACGTATGAATCTGTGTTCATTACACACAAACGATGAGTGATGAGTGACAAGTCTTTCTCTCTCTCCCGGAAAAAGGAGACACGACACGTCTCGAAAGGGACTCACCAACCAAGCCGGGATCCCCTCTTCGAACCCTTCCCTCTTGATACACCCAACCCGTCCCGCTTGCCACCCGCCGTAATCCACTGCGGTCCATAACAAGTCCCCCTCGGCGTCTTCCCCTCGTTTCATGCAATCCTCCAAAGCCGAGTATTCCATCAAGATCCTGGTGACCATTTCGGGGACGGCGAGGTAGATGGTAAGTGCTTCGGTATAGCCGAAAGAATATAGGGCGGTGTATCCGAGGGATTGTATAGATTCGTCCAGCGCCAGGGCCCTGTCCGGTGTTCAAGGTACATGGGTGAGCTAAGCGTCAGCTTTCCGAACATATGCTACTGCCATCGCAAAGCCTCGACCCGCGGACTGACCAGATCCCCTCCCCACTCCGGTCATCGAAATGCGCCAGTCCAAAATGATGACTGGCCAGTACGACCACCTTCTCTTGATTCCTCTCACAGCTGTCTGTGGCTAGACATCGAATGAGGAGGTCTATACGTTCGGCGTTCCAACGGCGGGCTTGAATTAGACCTGGGTGCGGGTTGCTGCAGGTCGAAGTTTCGTTTTTTATTTTATTTTCGTACGGAGAGGATGACAGAAGGATGACGCAGGGTTTCAGTAACGCAGATCAAAGCGATATGAAAGGTCGACCACTCAGGGCCATCTGTGAAGTGGTCGAGGACTATACTTATATACTTACTGGTTCTCGAACCGTTCCCCCAACTGAGCTCTTAATACCCGTAACCTGACAATCTTCTCCAAAATCGGATCTTCCAGATCTATATGTGTCCCTCTTCCGTTTCCGCGTCCTTTCGCTTCGAATTCGGTCTGGGCCTCTCCATTCCTCGGGTGGAAACCCGTCGAAGGCGAGGAATTGGAGGGCGATGAAGATGTTGAGTGTTCATTGGAACTGGAATCCGATCTTCGGAAGAGGAGTACAAGGGAAGTGAGGAGGAGGAATGAGAGGCCGAGGATGGCCCTTCTCCGCGCTCTGAGTTGGATCACGGGTTCATGAATGGGAACACAACGAGGATGACAGTTGATGAATGGATAGTCGTATCAGGATATACGCTCGAACAAGACGTTGTCGGGCACACCACCGTATGACGACTTACCGTTGTTGGAAGATGTTCCTAAACAGGTCGGCCATCTTCGTGAGGAGAAGGTCGGAGCGGGATGACTAGCGGTTTGTTGCGTCTGGGACGGCTCTCTGACCCTGTGACCTCTGACCAGTTGCAAGTTGAAAGTTGTAGATATCATCATCATCGCCATCGTCAATACCATGTAACTCCCTGTCGGCCACTCGTAGACCCTCGGGGTTTCATGGTCGTTCTCGCTCCGATTCGTCTCTTCGAACTCCTGTTCTCTCTCTGCTCATCGCATGGTGTTCTTGTTCTTGGTTCGTCTTCGGTGATCGGATCGTGTGAAAGTTTACAATCCCGATCATTCTCGTCTCGTCTCGCCAGCCACCGCCGGATCAGAAAATGATGATGGGATGGCACTGTGTGATCTCGGGATCACTTGTTGATCACACAGGGGATCAGAGACATTCTCCCGCCTCCCGCCTCTCGCCACGACCCGCTTGCGGCGATCTTCCTGGACCTGGCGCGTGGGTTTCAACCGGGAATTGAGTCCGAGAGAGAGACATCCGGGAACGGGAACAAGACCGATCGACAAGCGACAATCAAGATGCTTTCGAGCGGTTCGGCATATAGCATGTATTCTCTACTTATGATCAATCTTCCCGTCTATCCATCTCAGATGACTCCCCATCCCGCTCCTTTAACTCTCTACATGCACCGCATACAGGGGAGAAAGTACAAGTACAACCAACATCTATGACCGCATCTACAACCCCCCGTGTAACGGCTGACACCGCCCGATCTTGAAACACCGGGCTACGACGTGCCTCCTCAGCCTCGTCGCATGTTCCCCTCCGACCTCTTGGACGAGCTCTCCGTACCCCTTCCAATCGAACCGGAGCAGGTCGTCCATGTTCCGTAGTTCGGCTTGGTAGGTCATGTCAGGTGGGATGCTACGGAAAAATCGAACAATCGGACGTGTCAGTACTAAAGTCTCCTCCACCGAGCGAAGACCGAACTGGGTTTGGAGCTGAGACTTACTACCTCTCAATAGGCCTCTCCGCAGCCTTCCTAATCTTATCCACCAGATCCGCCTCGTCCCCACTCTTGTAACTATACACATACGGCTCCCCAATAGCCGCAGCGGGTCCGTGCTGAGCGTACGCGCCGTTGAAGAGGTCCCAACCCTTGGGGACGGGTTCGTCCTTGAAGTAAGGGATCACTACTGGGGTTCCTTGACATCTGCGATCATCGTGGGCAACAAGATGGGTCAGGTCAGCGCCTTGTCGATCCCCGAACTCGACCGTGGCCTCGCAAGAGATCCGGGACCTTGGGGGACTCACAGAGCGCTATACACCGACGGACTGATCAACGGCCTTCCTATACCCAACATCAACTTGCTCTTGGAGACCATCACCTCAAACTCTTCCCTCGTCACGTGTCCCGTACTCTTCACCCCGTCCGGCAGAGGTACCTCTCCCGTAGCCACGCTCTCCACTTCCAACCCTGTCAAGTTTTGCGCTTTGGACCAAAAGGTGGAAGGGACGCTGGACCAGGGGTCTTGGAAATAGTCGGACTGTTTGGCGAGGACGAAGAGTTTGGGGGATTTTTCTAGCGGGGTGATTTGGGGGGCCGAGGCGCAGGTCTGTTCGATCGAGTAAGGGATGTATAGGTGGAGCGGGTAGGCGAACGGGCTATGGGTCGAAGTTGTGAGGTTTCGAGGTAGAGATGCCATGGTCAGCTGGGCGATTCAGTCATCCTCGCTATTCATCTAGGTGGACCGGCCGACCTACGTCAAGGTCCATTGTTGGCCGAGGGCGTTCCACGGAAAGTCTTCGGACGTGAAATCCCAAGCCGGGTCTTCTGGTCGAGCTCCCCACTACAAGCACAGAAGACCAAGTTCAGTGTTTCCCAGCGAAGAATTCAGCAAAAGGACCCCTCAACCTACGTATGTCGTGGTAAACAGCTTCCACGTCGGGATCGTCCCCCTCTCCTCCTCCGGAATAGCGCTCAGCTCGTGGTTCAACCAAGCCCACCTCTGCGGCGTATCCCCCGGGTCCGACCTGATGTCGTCCCAAAAGTCCGGCAGGTGGGTCTTTTCGTCCACTCCCGTCCCGGGGTACTTTTCGTTCGTCGGCTTGAACGTGGTATAGTCGGCACAGTACGGGTCGTCCTGGCACGTCAACGTGTGCTTGTCTTCGGTCCAGATCTGGGAGCTGTCGTCGAGGTCGAGGTCGGGGTCGAGGTCGGGGTCGTCAGTTTGTGGGGGTCAGATCTTGTATCGAAGGGGGCCGAACCTACATGACATCGGGCATGGCTTTGTGCGCTTCGATCATGCCCTTGTACGTGTTTGTGGCGAGTATCGTATACCCGAGCTCGTACAGCGCTCGCATCTGCGAGCCAAGGCGAGTCTTGTCAGCTCGGGATCATAGATGCATGAAGTAAAGAGAATTTCGACTTGCCTGGTTCCGTAGCCAGACGGCTGTTAGTCGATTTTAGCATGCAAAGTCAGCTATCATTCTGGCAGACACCACCGTCATCGGACACTCACATTCTCCCGGGCTCTGCGACCAGTCGCCATAGGCCATCGTAAAGTACCACCTGACATGCCGGGATTCATCCTCATCAGCCCTCTCATCCTCCGCAGAACCTGACGCCCCGTTTCGGAACCCATTCTCACCAGTTCCCCAAGATCACCTTGGTGCTCGTCAGACTACACGGCCTGGTATCCACTCCGACCTCGTCCTGCACGTCGGTCAAGTTCAGGGGTATATGCGGTTCCTCGTCCGTATACCGGGGATAGTCGGTGGCGAGCGTGGTTTCCGGGTCGAGGAGGCATCTTCGGAGACGTGCTAGGGATTGTTTATTTAGCGACGATAGGGACGGCCAGAAGCTGTGTGGCGGGGACGTTTCAGGTTCGGGGGGTCCGGACGGCATGCGGGGTTTCGGTGTGGTAGGATTTTTCCCAAAGGTGTATTCCGCAGTGCGTAGTCGGATGCGGTAAAGATGAAAGTCGAACATTGTTTGCGAAAACGAAAAGAGGCAGAACAGAAGAAGAGAAAGAAAAGTCGAGCCGGATCAGCTTTCTCGTTCATCTATTCTGAATTTCACAGAACCCCATCTGCATGATGATCCCCATCTCCGCCCTCAACCCAACCCTCACGCACTCGAACCCAAGAAGCTGGGTTCGAAAACACGAAACACCGAAAAACAAAATCCCTCGGGGACTCACTCGGAATCTTCCATCCCCCATCCGTCAATCTGTTCAATCCACCTAGCCCTCCAACACTTCTCAGAGTAGGCCTTTTCGGCCCCGGAAGTGTATCCGGCGCATGGTTCTTCGTCCAGGTATGTTGAGAGGGAGAAGAGATCTTTTGAATTGTGGGATTCGGAATTCGAGGCTGAAGACCCCGAGGACGAGGACCTTGAGCCAGAGCCAGAGCTAGAGCTGGACCCCAGGATCTCCTCCCAATTCTCCGTACTAGACTCTCCTAGCATCATCCTTCGGCGCCTGACGAGCTCTTTCCCCAACCTCCCTGGTTTGTAAGCGCTCCCGCCTCGATTCATATCCATGGTATCGTCGGAATTCCCGTCACCATCACCGTTCCTGTTGGTCATCCGACCTGATGAAGAAGAAGATACCCAGACCCCGACCACGATCGCCCCGACGAGCAAAACAACGACTAACTGCCGTGTTCGCCATCTCCTGCCTGTCAAGCTGGATGTCGAGTTGAACGAGGCGGACGAGCGGCGTGAAGAGTTGTTGGAGTTCAACCCGGGATGATCGTGACCCGGGTTGAACGGTACGTCGAGATGATGGTCTCGTATCGGATCGTGATCATGATCGTGCGGATCGTTTTGGGAGAGCGGGATATATTCCGGTGGGTTCCTCGAGATCGACATGTCTCTGTCTTCGCTCTAGATCTAGATCTAGATCTAGATCTAGTTCTAGTTGTGGGTATGGATCTTGCCTTTGTTATTCTTTCCTCTTGCCTTTGTTATTCTTTCCTCTCGACGCTATTAAATGTAGTATGTGTGGATCTAGATTGAAGTTGTGATTGTGACTGTGGTTGAGGTATAGGCTGAGATGATTGTTCCTCGGCCTCGAGATCTAGCTTCTCTTCGGTGTCGGTCGAGATGATATGCGATTACGCCCGGCTATGATTAACCTCTGGGGAAGCTTCCTAGATCCAGAGATGTACTATTTTGTGCCACTGGTCATTTGATCTTGTCTTTCGTTGCGGTATGTTGTGTTGTATAGGCATTTAGTTGGTGCATGTTGCATGTTGCATGTTGCATGTTGCATGCATCGGTCGATCGCATTCAGATCACGTGACCTGTCAGAGCACAGCAAGAATCACGTAAGCTAAGTACGTTAATTACGTCAACGAGCGCTCACGTGCGAGAAGACTCAGGCTCGCCCCGACGGTGTTGATAGAGTTTCAGTTTCAAGATCGAAAGGACCCTACAATAATAGCTTCCGGGGTTCAAGTTCAAAGGACCCCTTTGACCTTTGATCAGGATGACAACAGCGCAACAACAACCGGAGCGGCCGTGTCTCATGCCTCACCTCCCGATAGAGAAGGGGGAAACGTTGTACATGTATACATGGTCGATAACCGAGGTGCTTCCGGCTTCTAGTTGAGTTTCAGCTTTGAGTTCCTTCCATGCTTCGTCGCTCTGTCGGCGTCGGGTGGTGATGAAGGGCGATCAGCGATCAGCGATCAGCGACAACGATAAGAAAAGGAAGAAACCCGTAAAAGGAAACAAAACAAACTCTACGGATCGTTCGATTCGGGCCCGTGCGTTGATCGTTGATGGTTGTTGATCGACCCTTCTTTCTGATCAATTTGATCCACCCGCCCCCCCGCCTTCTGGGTTCCCTCCCCTCCGCTTCCACCGAGATAAGAAGACGACCAGACTTTTTCCTTTTCTATTCGGTTCTCGGTTCCCACTTTCTTTCCATGATCCGAGCTTATCGAAACAAGGTTCCGGCTGAGTGAATTTTTTCTTCGTCGCCATGAACTCCTCGGAAAAGGGAACTGACGAGGTGGATCTTGACAACAACACGCAACACAGCCTCTGGCTCGGCTCGATCACACAGGCTACAGTAGGTCATAGGGCGATGAGTAAGCATGAAAAGATATAATATATAAGGGGAAGGGAGTGAAGGGGACGATGGGGGCGGCGGAGCTGCCTCGCCACCCCTCTCAAGCGGGTGACACTGCATCACATAGACATCCATAAAACAAAAACTCTTCCTATACCTCGAAACCTCGGCCTTTGGGGTCTCGTATTCACATCACACACTACACTCTCCCTGCCAAAAAACCAAGATCGATCGTTCAGCAGACTACGGACTGAGAGATCCCAAAGGACCCTCTCTTCACCTCATCTCGGCACGATAGTAAGTACTCGTACACGTTTGGAAACCTTCACTGATACTATGGTATTGCTCGGCTGACCTACAATCTTCTCACCCCGCATCTTGAACAGATCACCCGCGGACGACGGACGACGGACGACGCAAGAAGCCCCTCGAAAAAAGAGGAGCAGTACGGAGCAAGACGAACCAACAACCATCGACGAGAACACCATCGAACCCAAAACCCACGAAAGAAGAACGGAAAACGGGAAACAACAGAGATGATCCTCCGGACCCGCCTCTCCCTCTACTTCCACCTCTACCCGCTCAAAGCGAGATTGGCTGTTTTGGGGTTGTTCTTAGGGGTCGTGGTCCTGCTCGTCGGTGGGGGCAGGTTGGTGAGTCGAATTTAATTTCTAACGTAACGTGAACGTCTTCGAAGGCGATCGGATCGATCCGAGTTGCTATAGTACTACTCTTACTTTGAAAGCCAGACGCTGACATCTAGTTTCATCGATTTTTTCAACTTTAGGCCGAACCGATCCCACCCCACCTACACCCGCACCGACAATCACAATATCTCCAACACCATCAAAATCATCCGCACTCCGACCACTTTCACTCAAACGCTTCCTACGCCTCGTCTTACGAATACTCGGAACCGAAAAAGGCTTCAGTTTCACGTTGGGGCGTCCTTTCCAGGTACAGAGGCAAGGAGGAAGTCCAGCTGGATGGAGGTGCGGGTGGAGGGTTGTTGATCACCGGTGGTGGAGGGAATATCGGTAGGTTTTTCAATCCGGATGGTGTGACATGGCGGTGGTGGTGTGATGTTTGTGTCCAGGACGGGGCGAGAGAGTGATGAAGACGAGGTTGTACTCATAGTACAGGAGGGTGAACCGGGGCGATGTGACGTGATTTGATAACAGCGAGGCGAAGAGAAAGAAGGAACGAAAGAGCGCGGTGTGGCAGTGTGATCTGGGTTGACGTGATAGCCCGAGCGATGAAGAAGATTATAGGTCAGGTCGCTGATCAATCGAATCTCTCTCACGCTGATCTCTCTCGCTCTCACCTCTCTCGCCTTCGAAAACTCGGTCGATGTCTCACAGGCAAACAACTAATCAAGCGGCTTCAAGCGACTTCGCCTTCGGTCCCGTTGGTCGTCGTGGATCCGATCTTTCACGAAGAGGAATTACGGGCTTTCACTCGTCGATCGTTGTCTGGCCATCTCACCGATCAGTCGAACAAGGACGATTACGCTCTCAACGAGAATGACAACGACGACGACGACGGGTTGTTCACCTACTACCGGGGAGACATCCGAAACACCACCCTCTTGAACGAGATCTTTTCTCATCCGACACGCAAGATCTCGGGAGTGATCAACCTCGCCGCCGTCTCCCGCGTGCTTTGGTGTCTGGAGAACCAAGCGGATTGTACGGCCGTCAACGTGGACGCCGTAGCTGGGTTGTTGGATGCGCTTCCTGGGTCTTCAGCTTGGGTGGAACGGACTCAGGGAGAAGGCGGCAAGAACGCGGATGGAGGGAGGTTGCCTTGGTTCATCCAAGCTTCCTCCAGAGAAGTGTATGGGGATACGAAACCCGGGGAACATATCACCGAATCTTCGGCTACCGTTCCTTCCAATGTTTACGGTCAATCGAAACTCTCGGCGGAACACGCTATACAGGCCTTTATCGACCGGGAAAAGGAGAGGACGGCTGCGAAGGGGACGTTGCAGGCGATCGCGCTCAGGTTGAGCAACGTCTATGGGGGAGAGTTTGATCATCGCGAGAGACTGGTACCGGCCATGATGACCCAGGCGATCGCGCATAGGACGATCCAGATGGTGGGCGGGGATCAATTTGTGAGTCACGGCGGCGTCGGATAACATGAAGCGCAGGAGCAAAGAACGTTGGAGGCTAATCTATTGTTGCGTATGCCTTCGTTATTGATATGCCATTCTCGATTTTGCAGCTCGACATGGTTCACATCGACGACGTGGTGGACGCCATCATCCTCTCCATCCAGCGACTCTCGACCCGCTCGCACTCCCGTCGTTTCGGTCTTTTCCCTCATCGTCTCCCCGCCACCTTTGAGCAGTTCAACGTCGCCGCTGGACGTGCCGTCTCGGCCATCGAGCTCGTCCGCAAGATCTTGCACCTGACGCGGAGCAAGTCGCCCATCCAGACGATCCCTTCCGATGCGAGGTTCCCGGCAAGGTACGAGGGAAGCACCGAGCTGGCCACGAGCGTGCTCGGTTTCACGGCCAAGGTCGGGATCGACGAGGGGTTGTGGAGGTTGGCCAAGGCCTATTATCAGCAGAGCCGGGGATATCTGGAGAGGAAACGGGACAAGGAATGCCGAACCCGAAGTTACTCCCGTGCGGACCTCTTGGCCCTTTCTGGGTGTACGGTCAACGTCGTCGGCAACCATCGCGGCGAGATTAGCTACCTCGACCTCGACCACAAGACTCTGGATACGAACGACAAGTGGCGCTGGGCCTGGTCTTACAACCCTCGGACTTACGACTTTAATCTAACCGAACGGGTGGATGGGAAGCTCGGATTTAGACTGGGTTACGACGAAAAGGGATCGTACGAGACGGTCAACGTCACTTCGGCCGGTACCACTTATACGGACTTTGAGGTCGACCTGGATGAAACGACGGGATACGTCCACCTCGGTCTCGCCAACGGCGGAGGCTACTTTCTGCCACCTGCCTCTCAGAACGTCACCACCCGGGTCTCGCCTGACAAGCTCGCCGAGCCGTACTTTAGGATCATCCCGATCTGCTGTGAGAAAGCAGCTCCCTGGCCGTTCATGGACGAAGACCCCCTCGCTTCTGCCATCAACGACATGAAGTATGAGCGGACGGCGCCTTTTCGCGGGTCTCAGCATGAAACGCTGTGTCATCGCATGTCGCGCGCGCTCGATATCGTCAAGGATCATCTGGACCGATTGGAGGCGTACCCGTTCCCGTTGCATATAGAAGAGGCCGAGCTGCCGGCTGGAAACCCGGGACAATGGAAGCATCGTCACATGAAGACGTGCACGAACCTCTGCGATCATCCGACGACCTGCCTGGATACTGGCGATTGCGCTTGCGTATTGTCCTCCTGCACATCCATCGCCCGGTTCCCCTTTGCCTCGTCCGCCAACTTGGATCAATTCTCTTATCCTCCCATCAGCAATAACATCGACCCGAAGGACAACCAGTCCCTGATCAACTTGGTCGAACACAAATCCTGGCTAAACGTCCTCCGTCCCGCTGCTAGCCGGTACCTCGCTCGGGACCCCAAGTTTCCTCCAGTCCACGTTACACAGCTTCCTCCCGACGTGGTCGAAAATCGAAAGGCCGAGTGGTGGAAGTACGACCGTTTCTTGCCCGGCAAGCCCGGATGTTTCAGCGCGGATTCGATCTTGGAGCGCGGGTTGGCGTCGATGAATACGTCGTACGCCGAGGACGGCTTTGTTTTCTTGCCCTACTTTCAGGGAAGCATCTGGGTGAGTATCCGATTCTCCTTACGGCGATTGTATCGATCAAGCTGACACCCTGACTCGCAGTACCCCAACGTGGAGGGCTGGCGTCAAAATGCCCTGCAGCACCATCTTCCCTGGTCGTTCGACGAGACCAAGTGGATCGTACCTTTTACGCACGATTGGGGAGTCTGTAACACGTTTACGTTTGACGTCTTTTCGATCCGGCACCGCAAGGATACGGCAATCCCTGTCGTTAGGCAGGGTACCGCCTGGTCCGTCATGGGGGATCTGAACAGCGACTGTGAGTAGGTGTTCGGGTTCCAGTATCGTGGCGTGTTTCGCTTACGACTCAGCTTTTCTCGTGTAGGCTACCGTTACGACATGGACGTTGTGTGAGTCCCTGGACGTACTCCGCCCTGGGGGAGGTTGTATTGGAACGCTCATTTCCGTCCATCAGAATCCCGCCGCGCGCTTGCCTAATGCCTAAACTTGTGAAACACTTTGCAACAATCGCTGACGTCCGCCCCTCTCGACAACGCAAGACTTTGGCGACCTTCAAGGCCACCTATATGGGAACCGGCTCGCAGGCTCGGCACAAGATGACGTGCGCAAGGCCTTTCGACCATAGCAAGTCACCAAGTCTCGAGGGCGGAAACGAATTGCAAACCATATGGAATGGCTACGGCGACTATGGCGACTACCTGACGTTGCTAGCCGATACCGTGTTCTGTCCACTGGTTCGGGGGACTACCGGGTGGGCGAGCCGAACGGTTGATAGCATCTACGCGTGAGTGCCGGCCACTCCACATAAAAAGTCGCCATTTGACTGACGTTGAGACTTTGCCCCCTTAGCGGCTGCATCCCGGTACTGTTCGGTGACCAAGCCCATCTCGCCTTCTGGGACGTCCTCGACTGGTCGAAATTCAGCGTCACCATTCTCGAAAGTCAGATGGATCGACTCGAAGAGATTCTGCTTAGCTACACTTGGGAACAGGTCGCCGATCTTCAAGCCAACCTGATGCTCGTCAGAGACGCCTTTATCTACCCGCTCGACGACGACTTTGCCGATCAACCCTACCAGAAAGGACCGCTCTTTTACGCCCTGCATTCGACCGCCTTGACGAGCTTTACGAAATACCCGACCGAATAGAATAGATGGGTGATGGTACCACGACTGAAGGGAGAAAGGAGATCCGCGTCTTATGTTTGTGTTTGCTTTTTCTCACCGATCTCATGGACGATAACCGATCCGAGTGGATTCGACGACCTGGTACAATCATATGCATGTTGTCATTCTGGGTATCGGGGGGGCCTCTGGCCGTGTAACAAGCTTCATATTCGCATCTATGTCATGAAAGTCGTTAATCTTTACGCCACTGGCGATTCTCGACACACCCAGCAGCGGGGTATGGTAGCCTGTCGAAGGTAGAACATGAACATGCTACAGTATGCCAGGAAACGTCAGCTAAGGACTCTGGTTTCCTGTAAAAGCCGAGTCAGCGAACTCACTCGCCAAACAGATAGGTGCTGGGGCCGAACCCAAAGTGTTGATCGTGGTCCTCGTACCTGGTGAGATGGCAGAGATCAGCTCATGCTGTTCCAACGGTAGTATGCCGAAAGGATCGCACTTTAACCAGCCCTCCAACTTGTCACCCCAGGTGAACAACTTGACGTCCATCTCCTTGGCGATTGATCTCAGGCTCTGATCCAGCTGAGCGATCTTCAACTTGCCGCCGTGCTCGTCCATCCCTCGATGCTGTCTCGTGCGCAACATCATCGGGACCTCCTCGCCGTACATGCCCCGGAAGAATTGGATGAGCTCGGCCACCCGGGTCCGATGCCATCGCAATTCCTCTGGGTAAAACCCGTACGTGCCCTCCTTGTCCCCGTAGCCTCGGATGAGACGATGCTAGCAGGAATCAAGACATCGCCTCAGCCCCGCGTCCGAGAACCAAGATGGAAACACAGACCCACCGATGTCAGGAACGCCTCGTCCCAGAACAATGACCCGATAGTGATGAGATCCGGGATGATATCCTTCAGTCCGACCTCTTCCATGATGGGCAGCATGATTTCTGGAATCCGATGCTCAAACATGACCGGCCGTTGTTCCGACCCGCGGAACCAGTCGTATGAGTCGTCGTCGACCATGCCGACCCTGCGATGAGTATCAAAGTTGATGAGAAAGATCGTTTCTGTCTTCGACGCCGCGACTCACAAGAACCAGCTGACGATCTTGAAATCGAGCCAGTCGAGGTGGCAGATGGTACCGATATGAAATCCCCACGTCTGCGTCCTCCCGCCAATCGCCTTGCAGAAGTTGACGACCTGGCAACGTTTCGGCGAAAGTACATGGAATGAAGGCCGTCAGCCTTGCTATTCTAACAGCGCATCCTCGGCGAGCAAAATAGACTCACGTTGTTTCGATCATCTATCGCCCGAAATTCGAATTGATTGCAGGTCATGGTCACAGATCGCCGAACCGGGATTCGTAATTGGTGACGGGCAAAAGCACAAAAAGACGAGAAACGCGACAATCGTCAGCTTGTCTGTGCCTCTTGAGCCGAAATCGACATCGTGAAGCACCCCGTCATGTTCGAGCCGGACTTACGGCTATCCATGCAAAGAGTTGATGTCATGGGCCGCCGATGCGGAAGGATATTCCGATGTGTCAATGGTATAGGACAGCAAGAGCGTGCAGAATAATGGATTCGAGCGGTCAGTCCTGTGTCACCCAGTCGATTCGCATCGATCGATCGAGATTGCAAGACTCACCTCGACCCTTTTGTGATTGGTTGCAAGGAAAGAGGTTTGACGACCGACAGCAAGCGACAGGCACCGGGGCGGCAGGACCGGATCGATCAAAAGAGAAGCAAGAGCAATTTCCGAGAAGACCAGGCAACAGAATTAGTATTTGCCTTTCGATTATTCAACGCGATCTCGGCCGTCTGCTATCAGGACGATCATCTTGACCCCCTCGCATTGAGATCAACGGTCCTTTCTACGCCTTTTGCCCATCTCGTGCAGAGTCATTGTCGCCTGTGGCAGGGTATGTTCCCGAGTCTGGAACAGCCTTTGTTCACGACCTCGGCTTTTGATTCAATGCGGCTCCTTCCGTGGCGCCTCCCGTGGCCTCGACCTCGACCTCGATCTCCGAACTTTGGACGCCACCTTCCCACCGGGAGTCTCATCATGGTCACGTATGATAAAGTCCCGAATCCGAGTCCTCTCCCTTGTGTTGCCAATCTGCTTTCATGCGGCTTCGCTTCTCGAACAGACTCGACTTTCAATAACCTCGGCTCGGACCCGAACATCGCACTTCGATTACTGGCCTGCTTTCTTCAGCCTCGATACTGGAGCCCGAGGCCTTGGTCATCTTGACGTGGGAATCCTGTCGTCTGTTTTCGCGCTCGATCTCGATCGTTCATATAGCGACGCTTCGACTTCAGCCTCGGCCTCAACCTCAACCTCAACCTCAACCGTCACCCGTCTCTTGACCTCCTGCGTCTCCCTCCTTGCTTGTTCTCTGGGTACCGACCATCATCCGCAGCTTGTCCATCGCCATCGAGATCCGACAAGGAGGACCCGCGTACCTGGCCCTCCCCCGTCGCCTTCTTGATCTCGCCGCTGCCAGTTCAAGTTCAAGTCTCATCCTTCCCATCTTGCAAACCCTTTCGAGTTTCGACTTCTCCAATCTCGAGATCTCGTCTCCTTTCGTTTCGTCTCATCTTGTGCACCTCGACTCGTTGTCATCACCACCACCACCACCACCACCATCCGTGAGAGACATTTTATCTTGGACTCTGCAGTTTGATCAGAAAAGACTCGAGAAGAAGAAGAGCACTCCGCAAAATCCGGGTTATTAAGAAGGGAAACGATCGAACGGCCCCACTTGAGAACTGAGAAATGAGAGACGAGAGGAAGGGGACGTACCGACGAACAACCCCACTCGCCCTTTAGCGAACCCGATCAACTCTTCGTCCTTGTTAGATAAAGCGACCGTGTATGGAGAGGTTAGACTGAGAGTCGGTCCGTCTTCCAGTCTTCTTGAGGGTTGTGGGCGTGATCGATCTCTCCGCTGTTCTCGTCGGTCTATCCTTCTGCGCTGGTCCTGGTCCTTGACCCGATCCCATCCCCAGCCCCAGCCATAAACTCCAGCTCCAGCTCCGGACTCCTCCTCTTCCTTCTCCGAATCCGTGAGCTTCTTCCCCATGCTCGTCCCAGCTCCAGCGAGATTTCTATCTCTACCTCCGCCCCGAACCCGAGCACGAGCCCTCTCATCGATAGCCTTATCGACCGCTTTCGTCCTCATCCCCTTTACCGTCCCCATCCCCGTCATGCCATCCTGCTCTGCACGATCTCGTTCACGCTCCAGAGGCGGGAAAGGGGCCCATCTCGTCCACGCCGGATCATACTCCCGATCCCCATCCCTATTATCATCATCATGATCAGGAAAGTCGGAGAAGGGGGAAGAGGGGGGGAAGATGATCATACCCGCCCTTGCGTAGGGATCTTCAGGACATCCTACTGGGCAGGGGTTTGAGGATGAGATTGAGATGTTCGGTTGAAGCCTGGTTGTAGTAGAGTTGACGCCAGCGTTATTGGTAAGGTAGGGATGGAGGTAGGTCGGGGTGTGGGCTTGTAGCCTTTCAATTCGATTCGGAGAGAGCCGGAGAGTGCGATATGATATCTTCGTATCGTCAGCGGCCGTGTCGTATTTAACCAAGGTAGAGATGATAAGACTCACCTCTCGTTCAAACCTAAACCCGAACCTAAACCTAAACTCCTCTGGCTCTGGCTGCCCGAGATGGCTCCCAAGCAGAAGACCACGACCAGCGCGGCGGCGAGTGCGACGTTTCGACGGAAAGTCGGCGAGGTATTCATGTTATTATGAACGAAGCCGACCTCGGTCTATGTATTACTGGTTGCTTGCACCTCGAGCTTCGAAGTAGCTAGTGGCCAGTGGTGCATGTCGAGATCTCATAAGATGTAGAGAGGCTAGAGAGGAAGATGATGAAGTGAACGAACGATCTTGATGATGACGTAAGGATCATGTCACGTGATGTCCCCTAACTGAGCAGGGGGAAATGTCCGTGTTTCACATTGCTATCGTTTCAATGTCTAATCGTTTCATCGTTGCCCTTGCCTTGCCTCGCCGTCCATGACCTCTGTCCTTGATTCTGTACCTTCGAGGACCACTCCAGTGGGATACAACTGGAGAGACCTCGAACGACTTATCAACAGGCGTTGCCATTCGATACCAAAGCTTCATGCCAGGTCGGGAGGCAAGGTTGTACCTGTACCTGTACCTGTCATGGCCCACGATGTCTTCCAGTCCGGAAAGCCCTTGATTGTGTAGGCTTCCTTCCCGCTGACTGTCTCTTTCCAGTTTCTTCCTCTTGCTTCCTTTCGGTCCGGTTCAGCTTTGTCTCAGCCTGCCGTAGTCCCGTCTCGGCCTGTTGTAGTTTTGTCCCCACAACCTCTTGTTGCTGCCTCTCGTCCGTCTTGGTCTGGTGTAGTCTCGCCTCCAGAGCCTATCGCCTACTTTTCCTGCAGGCGGAAACGCATTGAGACGAAACCTTCGATCGAGGAGTGGTTGTATCGATCGCCTTAGGGATACAGTTGCCAAACAGGGCTTAAAGCACGCTTTATTATAGACTATGGAATCAATCGAAAAAAGGCGCAATTGCGATTAAGGCGGGGCGGAGTCGGACATTCAACCCTGGTCGTGCTTGATTGCTTGACGACAACGACAATAATGATGATAGTCATGCCCTGATACTAAGATAGAAGGTTGCGAATATACAAAAAGTAGCCCGAGCGAGAACATCTGGTTGTTTCAAAGCTGGGTCTGCCGCCAGTTCAGGTGAGGTCGATGTCCGACCAGAACGTATAGTATCTTACAGTATCGTCTCGTACAGCAGGCGGCGCGAAACGTAACCCTTATGAGACCCCGTTCTTCTGAACCCGACAGTCCTCGTCCGGCGATTCATTTTGGCGATGAAGAACTTCCCAGAAGTGTGACAATCTTCTACGGTGTCTCGCCGAGTGCATTGTCGACCTCTTTGGCGGTATCACACTGTATATGTGAGGGGGTATCAGGCTCGTCCCTCAAGGCCGGTGGAAGCAGCCACCGATCGATCTCCTATGGATATCACGGACAGACAGGAGTTTAGCTTCCAAGCCGAATTTTTCTTCTTCTGAAGGCGCCCCGTCACTCTCTATCTTCTCGGACAGGCGGACGATCGCTGTAGGGTACTGTAGGGTAATCTCACCTTTTTATACGGCGTCTGAAGGTCTAGACGAAAGTCGGACCTGGAGCGATACGTCCACCAACAGTTCCGAGGGTCCTCATCCAGTCTCTTTCGCCACCAAGGTATCGGTGGCGATTCGGTACCGATAGGCTGATACGGCTGATGTTTGTGCATCAGAGCCCTGATCAGCCCGACGGGAAGTTTAGCCTTGCAGGAAGGGATGACGTTTTCTCCCCTGATGATGCGCTTGCAATGAGGGAAGAACTTGTAGGGAAAGTCCATGGCGAGGATAGTGGTCCTGGTCTTTTCGCACCCCTTCCATTTCTTGTTGTATAGTCGGTCGGGGATAGGATCTTCGTGTGACCATTCCGTGATGGTCCACCTTGGGGAGCCTTCGCGCCTGCCTAGGTAGTCGAGGTAGTTGTCCAGCCGCTCTACGGTAGAGGTGGAAAGAAAAGGAGACGGCGGAAAGAGCGAAGGGGTCAGTGATCCGGGCGGAGAAGAAAACGGAAGAGCGTATCGGCCGTAGGCGGTGAGGCTTACCGAACTCTTCCCTGGCCTTTTGTGAGTGGGGGTAAGAGGGCGGAAAAGTTTGTCAAACGTCAGTTTACACGACGGACATGATGTCGTCTACCGAAGCGAGACGACGATCCTGACGAGACGAGAACTCACCACTGATGCCCATTCCCCGAGCGCTACGAGGGCGTCTGCGTCAGGTCGGATCCATCCCTGCGACGACGGTTCACTTTGTGCAACGAGGAACAAGAAGTTCCTCGTCAACGCTATCTGTCTCACGATCTCCCATGCTAGTCCGAGCTCCCACCGGTAGATCGTCTCGGTCTGATTCGTGAAAACGCAATCGGTACGCGGGTCAGCCCGAACCGTCAGTTTGGAGGCATCTCGATCCTCTCGAGCAGCACATGCGATTACTTGCCTGTTCTCGTCCGGCAGAAGTGTCGACCGGGTAGTGGTAGGCCACGCAGTAACGTGACTTGTTGAATTTGGTCAGGTCGAATCGCGGAATCTGGTAGAAATTTCGTCTCGACTCTGCGAGTCGCATTTCCGAACGCAGGACATGATCTTCGACCCACCAGTCGAACATGGTCGTGCGCTGTATCGGTTCGTCATCGTAGGGAGTAGACGAGACGAACGTGAGGTAACCGGGCCAGCACCTGGGGTTTGCTAAGGGATCTTGATCCAGACTGGGACAAGAAGCTGCAGCCGAAGCTGTCAGTTTCGGTTGTTCTTTTTCTCGGACCAGTCGGTGCTGGAGGGTATAGACGATTTCCGCAGCCGCTCCATAGATGTAATCCATTATACTCTACCCCGTTATCAACGCAGTGGCCAGGCGAGGCATGGTCATGGCGATTAGGGCGGGTGTCAATGTCGTCGATGGGCAATCATGGGTTCAAGATGTCGCTCGTCGAATACGCGGAAAGGTGATTCAGCTTCCCAACAATCAAGCGGCAAACGTGAAGTTTCGATTGGTCGTCTTCTATATCAGCCCATTCATCATCATCATCGCTCGATCGCTTAAGCGGCAAGCCGTTAGCTTTGAGGCCTAGGAAAGAAGCCACGGAAAGAGCGGACGCCCCCAATCATTCTAGATTCGATGGATAGATCATACGCGCCTTGTTCACCGATACAACCCAAAACCCAGCGTAGCCCTTTGAGCCAGTACCGACCCAATCATCCTTAGTAGATTCCCTGATAGCACATACTGAATCAGTCCAAGCTGTAAATTGTCTCGGAGTCATAATACCACGCAACGAACCATTTGAAAACGATCATCCTGTAGCGCCGCCATGAACGGCACAGACTCTGACTCCCAATCCCGTTCCAACAACTCCTGATGACGTTTCCTGTTGGCGTCCGCCGTCATATGCGGTGCTGTCCCAGATACGCAGATGAGCTGAAACGTCAAGGTTCCGAGCCTGGCATGATAGACCCACGTATATACGGATCGATCGTCCTCTCCATCGCAGCCGCCACGGCCTCTTCGAAGTGTGCCAGGTCGCGTTTTCGCTATAACGTTTGACGGAATCAGTAGAGGTCGCCGAGTTGCAAGGAAATTTGAATCGACTCACGACGTGGTAGACATACGGTGCGCCAACTTCGAGCAGACCGCTGTGATTAGTCGGAAGAGGGAAAAGCCGGATCAGTAGACTGGTTCGTTCCGCCCGGAAACGCCTGATCCTCACTCGTGTTGCGCTGTCGGGATCAGGTCGACTTGAGCTCATCGTATGCTGGTCCGAATCAAGGCTGCCCGTACTCACAACACCAAGCCGAGCTGTCTGCCGGATTCTTTTCGTCCCATCGCCACAAGGGATTCAGAAACGGTACCCCGACTGCAGGACCGGCCGAATCGACATCAGCCATGACCTAGAGGCCCTCGACATCTACCTCGTACTCACGACACAACGCGTCATACGGCGTCGGACTGATCATCGGCATCCCCACCCCGACGACGAGTCTCCCCAAAGCCAACTCTTTGTAAAACTCGTCCTCGGGCATCCTGCCCATGTTCGCGATCCCCTTTTGGATGCTGACGTCGCCCTGGTGATCCGCCCCGGCGACAAAGGAGATGTTGTACTTTTCGCTCAGGTCGGCAAACAACGTCTTGTTGGGCGAATCCCAGGCGAATTCGTCGGAATCGAGAATGTGGACGTATTTGGCGAGGATGTAGGCCCGGTGGAGTCGTTGTTCGGGCGGGTCGACGAATCGCTGGCAGTACTTTTCGACCGAGTAGCCTGCGAGGCGAGAGAAGTCGTTGTCGTTAGCGTCTATATGACGGCTGGGCGTCCGAGATGAATGACGGACCGAGGTAAAAGTTGCCAGGAGACCCGTTCTGGCAAGGATGTTTTTTGTAATCTTCGGGCGACAAGGTCCAATTCCGACCGAGCTACCGCAGGGGGATTGGGATCCGGAAAAGGAATTGAGCAGAGGCATCACCTGGGCCGGCGGTAGAGGAACCGGATCACTTACCGGATGCCCTGGACCTTGCCAAAAGTGAAATCTACAGACGCACATATCGATCAGCCCCTGCGTGCTAGTCGTCAAGGTCATATCGCCATGAACTCACGAGAAGATCTTCCACAACGGGATCCCCTGCGGATACCCTTCCCTCCTGATACATCCTCCTCTCTCGAACGCGTCTTGATTCTCGAGCACCTTGAACCCCCAGCTCGACCCCTCCTCTGCCGCCTCGCTCTGCAACTCCCATCGCAGCATCTCTTCGTCGGTCATGTTCCTAGCTCGTCCCTTGGCGAAATCCTCCAGCCTAAGCTTTGCCGGTCTTCCATACCCCACGCATTGGTCCACCTCGATCCGATCGATGATGACCCGTGAGATGAGTTTGGGTATGGCTTGATAGATGTCGAGCGTCTCTAGGAGGGTGTAGGAGATGAGGACCGTACGGCCTAGTTCGCGGAAGGCGTCGATGGACGACCGAGCCCTGGACCGAACAAACAAGACGAGAGGTGTGAGCTGCTTTGACTCTGTAACTTGGTACAAGTAGCATGACCTGCAAGAGGTCAAAGCAGACGACTCACCAGATGTCTTCCCCCGACACTCCCCCACCTAACGAGTTCCCGAAATGCATCGACCCGGCCAGTACGATATCCCCTTGTCCATCCGTACAGGTATCCGCTTCCAAGCACTCGGCCAGTCCCTCGAGCGTGTCCAAGGTCTTCTTTCTCGAGGCGTACCAGTTTTCACTGTTTTGTTTCGATTCATGAGTGTACCCGTATGTTGATCAGCACCTTCACCACGTCTCGGACTCTCTCTGGAGCAGGAGGATGAGAGACAGACTGATGTGGAAATCTCTCCCGCAACTCTGGAGGTCAATCGCAAATCGCAACCACCGGCGAACCCTCAAGGAGGAATTCGGTCGTAATCTCCGTCCGGGACTGTATTTTCGATCGTCCGTCTCATCTTATTAAATAACATGCCGCGATCTAGTCGACGCCTGTGTGATCTTCACGCCGTGTGACTGTACATTTCACTCAGTTGCTGGATACCTTCAACGCTTGATCGTTACGCTTCAATCGATGACGTCGGGGACTCAGCTGCGATCGCGAGCGTTGATCAGTCGATCAGTCGACGTGACCCGTACCATCTTCGCCGCGAGACTCACCCGAGCCCTGCTATTATGCTCAAATCCCCCTTCCACATAGCAATCCCAACCACCACCAGGATAACCATGTCACCCAGAACCACCTTCTCAAACTCCTCTCCTCTCCCTTTCAGATAAGCCCAACTCCAAAACATCATAGCTGTGGTAAGGATTAACACCACAACCGGAGGAACCCTGTGCCTCCAACCCTCCTTGTAGTCATAGATTCTATAGATTTACTAGTCAGTATGATGTGATGTAAGGATTAGGTCTCATAGACTCACCTATAACCACACAGTAATCCACACACCAGCATGTAACAAGCCAACAGCACAATGACCCCTACCCGGTACCAACTCCTGCCTTTCTGTCCCACTGCGCTCTGTCTCTTGATGAACAGCTCCAACTCCTCTTTCTTCATCTGTTGAACAAGCAGTTTTGCCTCCGCTTGAAGCGATGACAGATCTGACATTATTGGATAGTTGCAGTTGAAAGGGAGAGGTATTGGGTCGCGAAGACGGGTCGTGAGGTCGGTCGGATCGTGGCGGCTGCGGCGGCGTGGGGTCCTCGAGAACGAAGGAGATGATGAGGATGGCGATGATGATGATGATGATGACGACGACGATGATGGCTATGATGGCGATATGAACGATATGTTTACTGAATTACTGATTTACTGATTACTACTAACCTTCGTCGTCGTCGACGACGATTTCGAGCGTCGAGGTCGTCGACTGGATCTTCCTTCGCTTCCTAGTCTAGTTCGCTCAGAGCTGAGACTCGACGTTCACCTTGGTACTTTGACCATCCCATCGTCATCGTCATGATCTGTAGTAAACGGGTAGGTACGTAGGTACATCAGTACGTCAGTACATCAACGTACATCAGTACATGCTCGATCTCACACACACACATACACACACACACACACACAACCACAAACACACAACAACCACACCATCCACACCGACGCCACCGCCAACGACGATAATCAACACCTCGACTTGCGCGACTTGCCGCTGCCGAAAGGAATCGATAAAGATCGATCGCTCATCCCTCACAGTGCCTCCTCGGATCATGACGTCCCTTTTCGATTCGGCGTGGACGGTTCTGTCTCCCATTATTCAGAACAACAATGGCTATCATCGACTCGAATCGTCAGACCCGCCAGGTCATCGAGCGATACGGACCGTTCTAGCTCGAGATCGCCTCAATGATCCGAGTCTCTGGCGTGGATATAATGATTTCATACGGACCGCCCCACCAGAGCTCGGACAGATCACTTTGGCCAAGTACGCCGATTACTTCCCTCGAGAGGTCATGCGGAACTGGGATCTACGTAGGGCAACCCGTAACTATCCTGGCTTGAGGGATTTCGATCGACCTGAACCTCCATGGCAGTCGGTCCAGTATATCGCCCTTCATTATCCTGTCGACGGAGGGAACGATCAAGTGAGTAGAGCTCCGATCGAACGGGCCATCTCGCTGCTCAGGGGTTACTAAGACCTTGCTTTCCTACCAGTGGAAGACAATTTTCCGGTGGGACCTCATGACCGCCTGGGAAGTCTTGCGCCAAGTGGCCTTGACCCGGACCTGCTTGGCCGAGATCGTGCGCCAGAACGACTATCCCATCGAATGGACCGCGCCGGATCCGGAGGTCCGGGCATTCTTGCACGATTGGGCTATGGCGGTGAGTCTGCGTCGGCACGATCGAGCGTTACCAGGGTTCGACGATTCTGATGGACCTCCTTGTCATGTGACCGCGAACGTTCCAGGCTCGAGAAGAATTCGGTCAGTGCCCCTCCGGTCGCGACGATCTCTCCTCTTGTCTTTACCCGACTGCTGATGACTGGACACCACGATTGCATAACCACAGAACGACTCGACGATCACCTCGTGTACCTTCATCACTTTGAAAGGGTAGGATGCCCACCCAGAGAAGGCTGGTCGTCGAGCGAGTCAATACCGGATCGTTTGGCCTACACCTTCCACAAACGTGACTCTGGCGATGATTTAGCTGGACTGGACGAATTCCCTTGCAAACTGTTCGAGCGTCTAAATCACATGCTGGATGGCAAGGATATCCTCTCCGACCGCTTGACGGCGAGGTCGGCGACGGCGGCCGCTGGACTGATCAGAGCTCTCGTGCAGGAGTTTCAACCGTACCAACCTTACGGCACCGAGCCCAAAGTCTTTGCATGGTGGCGAAAAAGATTGCCACACGATCAACGTCTGGTCAAGTACGCCGATCGCTCTGATCTCGGTCTCGACGTCGCTTCGCGATACAGAAGAGTGAGTAGCGAGCGTCTCTGGTTCGTTGTGCTATATCGAGGTCACCGCCCAGGCCTTTTTGATGAGACGCGCTGATCCGGCCTTGATCATCTACAATAGGAGGTCGGTGGCTGGGCATTTCTTCTTGGCATCCCCGAGTCGGACTCGGCGGAAAAGGTCGACAAGAGTCTAGGAGGCGAGCCGGGCATTCCAGAGTCACGCTCCGCGGAGAGGGTCGACGGAAGTGTGCATTCGGGTATCCCAGAGTCGGACTCTGCAGGAAAGATCGACAGTAATTTAAGCCTGGGTATACCGGCATCGAAGTCTGCGGAAAAGGTCGAGCAGGTTCTGGTTTTGGGCTCGACGAAACCTTCGATCCGGTCGAAGGACGCCTCGATGGCTACCCAGAAAGACTCGCTCTCGCCTTGATTGACGGGATCAGCAATTCTGTCACAATTCACGCCATCGGATCAACCTTTATCTATCACCAACTTCGACCGTTCCTGCCACCCGCCAAAGCTTCCTTTGACCATCAGTTTCCAACACGTTCGCTGTATCAGATTTTGGATCGACGGACCCGACAAGCCAGTCAGGACCCAGGTCTCCCTTCCACGATCAAAATTTCGCTATCACGCGTTGAGCTCCAGCGTCAGAGTTGAAATGCCGATCTAGACGCTCGGCCGACCCTACCCGACCGCGTCGCCGGATCTGAAAGTTGTCCCCGATGATGAACGAGAAGATTTGGCGCAACGTTGTTGGCGAACGGGGCAGGTCGTCCGATTCGCACGATCAACGTGACCGCTCGGTCGGATGCGCCTCGAACCAACCTCATTCGACGCTGAAATGAGGGGAGGACCAGTCAGCGGCCGAAGACAATGACAACGCCAGTAGGGGAAGGCTGGAGTGGTGGCAGAAGTCGAATTCATATACGGAATGACTCGTCGATCATTCGGTAGCCTTGCCAGCAAGGTGACATGATGCCGCCTGCCGACAAGCATGCCAACAGGACCATCTCGACAATAAGTAACACTATGGTTCGGCACGAAAAGCATTGAGCCGCTCAATGATCTGAAAAGAAACGATCGTCGCGAGGAGCAGGATCGGCTCTTCTGGCCACTGGACGCACATGGTCACCTCAATCTACACTCCAACGCTCGACCTCATGATACGGAGGGTCGTGGATCCGACGAGCTTCTTTTCACCATGTTCGCTATTACGTCGTCAAGGCGAACACCTGCTCTTTCCGGTCGGACCTGCATGTTACCGTGATCCTTCTAGATCCGGAAACGACAGGACAACCATATGCACTAAACCTGGCAAGCACACAGAACGGTTCGCCGAAACAGGGCCTGTTAGCCCTCGCAGACTATCACACACTGCATCGTTCCATCAATTACTTGATGGAGGATTCCGTTGCTACTCGCAGACGACATAAGGGGTCTACCACACATACGGTTCCTCCTGGAGGACCGCTCGCCCGGTCGTGACCTTCCGCCATACATGCCGGGCTCGTCGGCGAGGACAGAGCCGGCCTGGCCTGTACGGGTCGATATCGTTCTCTTTGAGCAGACAACTCGGGTCGGCCGGAATGCAAAATCGCAGAGGTGAAGCCTGCGGCTCCGGCGCACGCAAATGATATGAACGGCTTCTCGAGGAAACAAGCGGACGGGAGTGCCGCCACGACCGGGGTTACCGAGCGACATTTTTGGCTTTCTGGGAGGTTATGTGCTACCGTTGGAGCACGTCTTCGTTCCCAGGAGGTCCGAATCTCTTACGGTACGGAGCAAGCGCTGGCACGATACAATCCTCTCTCCGGCCGGGCGTCAGAGCCGATAACAGGTCCTTGCGTCATCGTCGCCCCGAACCCATTTGGTGCGATTGCATCGACGACCAGCGGACGGTCAAATCCCGGTTGGTCTCACCAGGTCATGATCAAGGGATTGGGCCTTGCGATCATGCTGGATTGGAACTTTCGGAAACAGGGTTGGCTTGGCGAGACGAGTCTCGATGCCTTCGAAGTTCTGACGAATGGAAACGGCCCGAGCAACGAGGGGAACGAAGATGACTCGCCCCATGCATCATGAGCGCAAGGAACCACGCTTCGCTCACGAGATCGGCATCAGGTAATTCGTGCACTTCTCGATACGGGGTTTCTCTTCTTTCATCGTTGTGTATAACGAGTTTCGCTGCTGTAAATGTTATGGAATCGTGATCTTGAGACCCTGCGTGTTAGACAATTGGAGGCAGACAGGAAGACAGGGTTTCAGCCAACGCGCATTCGAAACGGTCTGTCGATCTCTTGCAGGGTGATTCTTCTACTACGATAAATGAGCAGCCAGATCAACTAGTGATGTCCTCTTCGTGGCTTCCAGGGGCACGAAATTCGAACTAAACTGGAGCTTCATCGTCTCGCACCATCCGTTTGCCACAGAGTTCATGGCATCCAGTACTGGGAACCGCAAGAGGGATACAAACCAACTCGCGCGCGAATTGCCAATCAGATCAGAAAACTCGGTAATTCGCGACTAATCGCCCTCTGTTTCCCTGCCAAATTCGATAGCTAACGTCTTGCAATGGACGCATATCGCCATGTCTTCTAGGTATCTACAATGTGCGTCGGTTACTGATTGCTCCTCAGCCTGGCCGGTGTTCCCGAGCAGGAGTGTCGACTTTGACATGTCGACGTAGAGAGTACAGCGTCGAGAGCGCCACATAGGCGCACCTCGCAACCAATATGGTTTCATTGACCTTCAGAGACGTGTATCGCTTTCCCGATCGGACTGGTATGGTATCGCATAGCCGCCCTTTCCCGATCTGACTGGTATGGTATCGCATAGCCGCCCTTTCGAAACGAATTGTCCCGACTTGCTTGCATATGACTCGAGTGAGGAAGTATCGCCGGACAGCTGGACGGGTGGGCGGTAGTACGACTGCAACGGAACGCTACCGACAATTCCTTGTTGCGTCTGCATGGAAACTATAGACGCAAGTGGAACAGATAAGGATCGTCAGCCATGGCGGTACACGCTGAGAGAAAGAAGAAAAAAAACGCTCACGCTTCGCTTGTTTCTTGCACCGACTCCAGAGTTTGCTGTTTGCACAGCCGGCATCGACCGTCTCCTGGTATAGCGGATCTCAATCTAGTGTCAAGTTTTCTAATATCAAAGTGGTAATGTCGCGAAGTAGCAATGTCGCCGTGCGTAGGGGGTTCGAATCACTTTCCTAATACAGCGTCGCGGCGACATTGCTAACCGACAATGCATTGCGCGTAGGTGGCTTCTAGAGAGAAGGAGACTCTCGAGCACTTTCCTAATACAGCGTCACAATAGCATAGCCGGCTTGCTCGTGCTGAACATCGGCAAAGACAGGTTGATAGATACGTGGTAGGTCGACGTGGCTACTTCAAAGTCCTGCCCATGTCGTTCATGCGCTTCTATGTGACATACTGCGCTTATTAGCTAGCTACTCGCGTTACGTCATTGCGGCCTTGGACATCGAGCTGTTTGCTATGTCCAGGATTCCGGAAACGTTTGGCGTTTCCGGAATCCTGGAGATCAGTCCGTATCTGATGTCCGCGAATACGACTGCCAGCGACCTGGACCTTTCAATGTTCGTTTCGTCCAAAGATCTAGACTCAACGTCATCAAAGATGCCAAAAAGCGTCATAGCCATGTTATATGAGATATAAGCAGGGGACAGTACAAAGAATTCTCGCATGCTCGCCGGCTTAAAGCTTGTCGTAGTACTGGTCGTAGGTGGGAACCTCGGGCTTGAGACCCTCTGTAGAACAAAACAGGCAACGCCAAGACGAGAAAAGAGGTCAGCTCTGTACGCCATGTCGCCCAGAAACGCTGTCAGACACAAACTCCTCGTTCGAATCGAAACCGTCAAAGCCTGCAGCTTCGAGTCCTTCTCGACTACAAGAGGGAACATATCAAATCAGCTCGTGTCACGCGCAAAGGAAAGAAAAGCTAGCGCAACATACTCGGGGTTCCGTTCATGAGCGACCAGTGGTCGAACACGGACTGGGGGAAGGCCTGTCCACCGGTGGCCTGACGAAGGTCGGCGTTGAATCCGAACGACTCGGAGACGGGGAGGTAAGCCCTCATGGTGTACATGGGGGTTCCTACTCGCTGCTCCGAGTGGAAGACGTGTCCTCGTCGGACGTTCAAACACGAGTAGACACCTCCCTGAGCCGACTCGGGAACCTGAATCTCGACCAAGAACATGGGCTCCTGGAGACCGGGGGTCGACAAGAGCTGCGAGGCGAGCATGACTCGTCGGGTGGTGGGCATGATCTGACCGGTACCTCGGTGGATAGAGTCCGAGTGCAAGGTGACGTCCATAATGTTGAATCGGACACCTCGCAAGTTCTCCTCGGCACAGGCACCCTCCTTGGAGGCCCACTGGAAACCGGCGACACACGAGTCCTTGATCTCGTTCAAGTACTGGACGGCCTTGGTGGTGTCGACCAACAAGTTGGGACCGGTACCCTCGGGACCGAAACACCAAATCTTCCTGGCCTCGGTAACGTCCCAACCGAACTCGTCGGCCATGAGACGAGCTCGGATCTTGAAGTCGTCACGGGGAGCGACCTTGCCGGTCTCGATGGCCTTGGAGAGCTCCTCGTCGAGAGGGGCGGCGGTCATGTAGATTCGGTTGTGCTTGTTCTGCGACTTGGAAAGGGCGACCATGGAGGACTCGGCCTGGACGGTCTCCTTGTATCCGACGACGGGGTCGGACTTTTTCAAGGGGATACCAGCGTGGTCATTCTCCAAGTCCTACAACAGCGTGAACACGAATGCGCGCGGGGAAAGTCAGCCAACCGAGTCCACCTTTGCGTTAAAGACACAAGCCCCACGCCCCACGCTGACTCACGTTGAGACAAATCTCCAAGTGGAGCTCACCGGCACCGGCGACGATCATCTCACCAGTCTCGGCCATGTACGACTTGACACAAGGGTCCGACTTGGACAATCGCTTGAGACCCTCGACCAACTTGGGCAGATCGGCCGGGTTCTTGCACTCGACGGCGACCTGGACGACGGGCGAGACCGAAAACTTCATGACCTTCATGTTGTGGGCGGTCTCCGAGGTGGTCAAGGTACCGCTCTTGAGCAAGAACTGGTCGACACCGACGAGACCGACAATGTTACCGGCGGGAACGTCCTCGATGGCCTCGACGTATCGACCCATCATCAAGACGGTCCTCTGGATGGGCTTGATGAACGAGTCGTCCTTCTTTCCGGGGACAAAGTTGGGTCCCTGGATTCGGACCTTGGGACCGGCCTTGGCGGTACCGGAAAAGACTCGACCGAAAGCGTAGAATCGACCCTTGTCCGAGGTGGGCACCATCTTGGAGACGTAGCACATCAAGGGACCGTTGGGGTCACAGTCTCGGATGGCGATGGCCGACTCGTCGTCCATGGGACCCTCGTACAGGGTCTCGACTCGGTATCGCTGAGCGGTGGCGGGCGAGGGCAAGTTGATGACAATCATCTCCAGCAACGAGTCACCGGCGGGCAAGAACTTTCGCATGATCGTCTTCAACAGGGGCTTGCCCTCGAGGTCCTTCTCCTCGGGCAAGAGCTTGACCTCGAGCTTCTCGAGCAAGGTGGTGATCTCCTCCTTCTTGAAGTCCATGACGGCCGAGAAGATTCGGTAGATGGGGTCCAAGACGAACGAGTTGAAGGCTCGCTCGAGGGGCTTGCCATCAGCGTCGGTGGGCTTGGTCGACCACTTCTTGGTCTTGGGGTTAAAGTAGTTGTCTCCCCAGAGCTTGGGCATCAACTTGTTCTTGTCGACACCAAACTTCTTGGCGTATCGGGTGGCAAACTGCCTCAAGGTGAAGGCCCATCCGTGGAGACCGGAACCGAAAGCGACGGTACCCTTCTCGGGGAAGACCTGGACGTCACCGAGGGTCTCGTCGGCGTAGGTCGAGATGACGACGTTGACCGACTCGATGGTTCGGCAGAAGGTCTGGTACAAGTCCTCCTTGGAGATCTGCAACTCGAGCAAGGCTCGGTCGACCTTGTTGACGACCAAGACGGGCTTGACTCGCTCGGTCAACGACTGTCGGAGCACAGTCTCGGTCTGGACACAGACTCCCTCGATGGTGTCGACGACGACCAAGGCACTATCGTCGAGCGAAAGCGAGACGACACGACATGTCCATCAGCACCTCGGCCACTTCTTCCTGTTCCGACAACGCCCCAACCCGCACTCACCCATCGGTAACACGCAAAGCAGCGGTAACCTCACTCGAGAAATCGACGTGACCGGGCGAGTCGATCAAGTTGATCAAGAACTCATTACCCTCGGTCTTCTGGGCGATATCGGCGACGTCGTCCTTTTCCAGCTCAAAGTACATCGAGATGGCGGTGGACTTGATGGTGATACCTCGGTCGATCTCGTCCTGACTGCGTGATCATAAGCGATTTTTAACCGCGTTAGCATGCCTGCTTTTTATTTTTGGGTGACGGGGTGACATGTCAATGAGAGAGCGGGTTGACTAACCGAGTATCAGTAAACCTCATATCACCCGCCTTCGCACCGGCGATAATCCCAGCCTTGGAGACCAACGAGTCGGTCAAGGTGGATTTCCCGTGGTCGACGTGGGCGATGACCGACATGTTTCTACGTTGGAGCGAGCGAGCGTAGCGAACGTATTGCAGGCGAGAGGATGTAAGTACGATGTTCCTAGTGGAAAGATGCCCAGAAGGCGAAAAGGGACCGGAGGCTTACCGGATGTTAGTCGGCTTGCTCATGAGCGAGTGCATCTCATCGACGGTGAAGCTGCGAACATCACATGTTGACCAGGGTGGGAAGAATGTTCATGTTGCGATCAAATCGAACACGGATGAGTGGGGTGGAGAGAGAAGGCGATATTGAAGTGTCGGTAATGATCAGGAAAAAAGGATCAAGGCGAAGACAGACGGAACCAAGGCCAGAAAAGTAGTGAAAAATCGAACATGATACATCAGCCTCCCCCATCCTTTCTCCACCCGCAACCCGCAACTCGACGGCGGCGATCGCACTCACTTAACCATCTTGAAAGTCTTTTTTTATTCGGATATAGAGTAGTAGGTAGGGTTGGTAGGGGGTCGGAATTACCGATAAGAGATTTTTGGGGGGGAGTAAAAGGGAGGGAGTTTAAAGAGAGTAGGGTCTACGGAGAACACGAGTGGGAAAGAGTCGTGTCAGCAGGTGGTGGCGTGTGGACAGACGAGGATGGTAGGGCTTACCTTTTGAATGAAGGAGACCTTGAGAGAGAAAAGCAAGCAGAGGGCGGGGGTGAGAGGACGATCGTGATGTGGCGATGATCGATATGATCAGGTGGGGTGGTGGTGGTGGCAGAGGTCGCTGGCCAGGCTGGGAGCTGGCTGAGTGGGGTGGAGGTTCGCGCGCGCGAGGGAGGAAAATTGGGGGCGAGATCAACTTTTCTTAGTGGAAAAGATTCGATCGCTTTCTCACGCGTCACAAGCACACGAAAGTTAAGGAAGCCGAGGTGAATGCCACATAGAGGCGCGATCTGCGCTTGTTCAAGTGCGGGATCGAACACCCACGCGTTTCAGCCATCAAATACGATCTCGGTGTGTACGCAAGCTCGTACAGAAACCCGGCGGGCAGACTCCTGCGATCGCTAAACACCCCTCCCGCAAACAATCTCGACTGTAAAGTACTGGTACCTATCGTGCTTCTCGACGGCCACCATCACAACCTTCATGTTGGCATCTGCCACGCTCACCATATGATCCTCACCCAGTTCTGGGAACGGACCACTATGGGGTCCCGACGCTTTCAACCCTTCGCCGGGAAACACCTGTTTCATCTCCCTCACGCAAGCCTCAGAAGAGTTGGCGGTCAAACTCGTTGAAGATCATCATCTTGCTCGTGTCCGATTGCTTTTGTCCGGCACCACGCAGAGATCCGTGAAGGGTTGTTCCACCGGACTCGGAGGAGTCAGCGGAGGAGTCAGACCATGCCGAAACGGAGGATGCACCGCTCAGTCGAAGGCTAGCGAACCCCGCACGCGCCAGCAAAGCACGCAGAAAAAGCTACTACCCGACACCCGAACCCTGGTAGCGGTCGCAGCGGAATCGTTCGGTTATCTTCGCCAAGGTTATATATACGGTCGTGTCCATGCTGGACTTTACGAAATTTTACAACATTATGCTTGTACGACATTATGCTATGTTGTGACCCGATCCTTTCGGCACCCTAGATGATAATCGATTGTCACTTTCTACCCCGAAAGATGGAATTTACATCGCCTGTTCGTGGTCGATCTTCCCGTCCGGGTCGAATTGCTGCACAAAGTGACGCTCCGGGGCAAGAATGTCAACGTGTATGGCAGTCCATCGGGACTGACGCTATCGCCAATATGATAGTAGAACGCTGCGATCGTCTCTTGATCCATTTCCTTCGTCGCTGTGTCTGGAGAGATGTTTCGCAGAGGTGTAAGGGGAAAGCGTTTGCTGTCAATCAGATAGCTTCATCATGCATGTTCCTTCTGACCCATCCCCCTTGTTCACTTTCATGGCTTTATATGAGAACCTCTCCTTGGCTCTTTCGACCAATCGTGCTTTGTGGACGTGATGGTCGACTTCCTTTCATCCTGAAAACGTCATCGATCTGCTGATTGATCATTCGCCAAATGAGGTAAATATAATGACATGATCATGACGTCTTTTCTGACGGCATATCTCGAGAAGTGAACTACTACTAATCGGCCACGAGGCTTTCCTTTGTCAGGGATCGCGTGTCCATCATCTGTAGTGGCGAGATTTTTGTTACTCGGCCTGATGCGACTTGAAGAGAGGTTGAGCAATCAAGAGTGCAGTGAACTGGATGGAAGCGATATTGATGACTGGACTCAGAATATCGTGTACTCCCGGTAAATATGTCTGTATTGGCCGGAAGGAACGCATTGTACCGCAAGAGAGTCAGACAGAATACAAGTTACAATTTGGCTCTAAACAGACGGATTGTACAGCGCGAAATGATAATGCCTTTGAAATTTTAACGTTACCGCAAACACACGGCCAATCTTGGCCGATCGAATGGCGATCTCCGTGCACACTTTCTTCGCGGGCTACAACCATACAGAACACATCTTCTTCAAATACTCGTACTATGCAGGGCAGATACAATCAGGATTAAACTCAACGGAATGACTAATCTGAATCTGTGATATCTCCGTCTTCGCTTTCGAACTCGCTGACTGGCTCGCTGGCTGAATGATTCTGGTCGTCTCCGCTCTCTTTCGGAACAGCACGGCCTTCGAACTCAATTGAGAAACAGTGCATAGCAGAGGACCCTTCTACCTGGTGGGTCTGGGCTCTAGCATTGATCGGTCGAATCTGGAAGAACCACTCCCTCCCCTGGAATATGGCTGTCGTGCACTGCATCCAGGGCACTTCGGTTGGGAAAGTGGTTACGTAGTTGGAGTTCATCTGGCTCCAATCTTTATCTTTCGGAAACAGCCTGCCAACAATGGTGAGACACTCGTCATAGTTCTCCGGCTTAGGCTCGTGGGTATGTGCGACACCGTCCGCACGAACTTGTCCAGCCCATTTGGCGATGACCTCGTCTTCAGGGATATGCCACCAAATCCTCCACCTGCGGTTGGTCTGCACATCACGTGACGTCTGTCAGTGAGCCGGGGAGCGCGATTACTGGTTCTTTGCTAGCTTATAGCTTACCGGGTTATCGAGCATGACATGACTATGCTGAACCGGCACACCTCTCAAATACAGCTTGATGAGGTCCAGGACGATCGTCTCCTCACCCGGCGAAGCGATGTCGTGCTCGTTCCCTGCAGCTGAACTTGAGGGCGGATCAAATACGGTCAGAGATTTTGGGACCAACACTTCATGAGTCCCCATCGTAGATTCCCAATCCGGAGTATACGTCGTAAGCGCCCACACAGATTCGTTGAAAGTTCCACTGCTAGCGTCTTTCGCAAGGACTGACAATTCAAACGGCATTGAGATCGTCTCCGAGTGCGTAGTAGATTGAGTGAGAAGGTGAGACCGCTTGTATTCGATAAAACATCGCTATTCCTCTTTAGCATGCCGCCAATTCGCAACGGACAGAAACCATTTATACCAGCCCAGAGTCTTGCCGATCACGATTTAAGCTTCTCCATGGATGACTTTCCTTTGATACCAGTCGTCATCGCTCGCGATCGATGTGCCAACGACGCGATTACACAAACAGTCTTGCTGCTTGGCAATCGGTGCAGGAAGCGCCACAACGATCTTGAGGACAGGAGGTCGGTGGATGCCGTTGGCTTACCTTTGTCTCTCAAGCCGTCCCGAGGAGTGTATGGCCTCTACTCGTCGCGCGCGAAAGTCCGCGGGCGCGCAATGTCAAGAACCTATTTTTTGACATGTATTCAGCAGTCGAATTTTGATAACTCAAGCTACGTGTACATGACAGCAGGCGAATCCAGGACATAAGATTCTATACATCATGGCTACTAGATCCAACTTTCAGAACCGAGTTACCTTACCCCTAGCTTGACGTACAGCCTTCACCCTCTCAGGCATACCATCAATGATCTTGTTGATGTATCCTTGGTCTATATCCGCTCAGCAGGCCTGCACTTGCTTGCAAAGCATGTTCAGGATCTAATAAGAGCCTTATGGTAGTGTGAGCAATGGCTCAGGGCAAGGAATGGAATCTGGAGAGACTGAGCTTCCCGCCACGTGAGGCACAAAAAAAGGGGAAAGGGATGTATGAGGGAAATCATGTCAGGATGATCCTCAACGGTCCACTCAAGCGACCTGCAAAACAGTTCAGGACAGCCAGGTGGTAGGACATCCTGGTGGTAGAAGATGGAGCTCCTTGCCATAGTTGTAAGCTGGCAAGGGAGGTCAGAACGGAATTAGGGATTTCCTCTCTCATCCATCCTCCCTCCTCTCCTGACCTCAGCCCCATTGAGAACGTCTGGCACCTGCTTTAAACCAGGGTACTGCAATTATCCACTCAGGCCACTAACCTAGACATGCTTTGGGAGCAAGTGCAGGCCTGCTGGGCGGATATAGACCAAGGATACATCAACAAGATCATTGATGGTATGCCTGAGAGGGTGAAGGCTGTATGTCAAGCTAGGGGTGAGATAACTCGGTTCTGAAAGCTAGATCTAATAGCCATGATGTATAGGACCTTGAGTCCATGATTCGACAGCTGTGTGATTAAGGACTCGAAAATGCGACCTATATTTCACTCTACATAGGTGCAGGGATCACCCTCAATTACGCGCGTGCCCGCGGACTTTTGCGCGCGACGAGTACAGGCTCGAGAAGCTAAAATCATGATTCTCCATTTCCCACAAACCTTTCAAAGCACGCAATATCCTTTTCGACATCGCGCCCCGAAACGCGCGCCATGAGATGGCATCATGAACTTCCCTTGTTCGCACCTCGGCACCTGATCATCGAGCGTAATCAGGTTCTCGCTTTTCCCCACTTAGTTCTTGCTAATCCTACGTTTGGCTGGCTCATTAAGCTTCTTGGTGCCAAGACAACAAGCTATCGATGCCGATCTGCCTCATCCAAAGCCAAAGGATATGTATCAAGCAGAAACTAGGATGTGATACAGTAAAATCTTCCGTGTCTGCGGAGCGGCCTTTTATATAGTGGGTTACGGCTACAGTACTGTTTGTGGGTCGGTCCTCGTTGTGACATCTGTTTTTGGGTGCAGACGTCTTGCTTTGTCTCGCAAGCCAGTCTGCCTTTCGATTCCACGAGGTTTTCTCCTTTGTTTCCTGGCCAGACGGATTTTTCTCCTCCCTGCGGGTGGACTCTCTCGCATTGCGTTGCTTTGCTGTACCAGTACAGCTAAATCATTTTACCTTGCCAAGAAGATGGTTGACCAAGCCGTAACATTGTGCGGCGTCGATGATCCGCATCTATATGACGACAAGCTATCGCCGGGACGCTGCTCCTTGGCTCAGGGATTCCCCTTCTTCGTTGATCTAGACGACATGTTTTCACGTTAGAAATCGGTCCATTATCGGACCTCTTCCGCCTTTTCAACTCCTAGGGAGTCTAACATCATTTCTCGCGGGATGGAGCCAGGCTTAAGGCCCGCTGTTGTGGCAACCGTTGGCTCCACAACAAGCTGTGAAGCATGGGACAGGAGCGGACACGGAACCTAATATCAGGTTTGATGACTACACCGCAACATTTTTCAAGTCAGTGGACACGTAGTCCCGATTTCGTGGCCACGTCCTTCATCGGATAGCTACAAATAAGCTAGGCTGAATCAAACAAAACCTTGCAATAACAGACCCACTCGACTGATATCTCATCCCCTGTTCGTAGCCAAAACTCAACTCGACGACCCGATCTGGACAGATTCTCGCGTCAGAATGAGTGAAATGGATCAGCCCGTATCAGTCGCGAGATCAACTTCAGCACTGTCGACTCGATCGACAACCAGTGATTGGAACTTCGGCATGACTGCTAATGTCCAACTGGCCCCCTACGAAGAATGGGAATTTCTCCACCTTAAAGACGTGGAAGAATGGTCCCATCTCAAGGTTGTGATCGGACAAGATCTTCGAGACATGCGGTACCTCGTTGTGAGAAAACTAGGTGCCGGGGCGTACGGGACGGTCTGGCTGGCCTGTGATCAAAAGTAAGGGGGGGATATCGACCTGTCGCGTGAAAGACAGCTGAATTTGACACGACTATAGACACAACCGATTCGTCGCCATCAAGATCTTGTCCGCCAAAGAAACCGTCAAGCAATTGCAGTCTGTTGCTACCGAAGAGCTCGCGCTCGTGCGACGGCTTATCCGCGACCCTGGAACGCATCTGAATTTGCCGCGGTATTTCGAGATCTTTGAGCAAGCGGACTGGCACACCAGAAGTCCGCACGCTTGTTTTGTTATGGAGCCGCTTTCTTGTCTTCAGCATTGGATCAGTCGCGCGAAAAATGGACTGCCAGCTCACGTATACAAGAAGTTGGCTCGTCAAGTATTACAGGCGCTCCAATTCCTGCATGAGGAATGGAATCTGATTTATGTCGGTAAGTCCCCAATTTAGGGTCGTTAAAGATCCAACCATTGTCTGAATCGATCCATCATACCGGTCGTGGTAGATTTGAAGCCTGACAATGTCTGCATACGGACGAACCATATGGACGCAGTCATCCGCCAAGAGATGGTAGCGAGTCCTCCTATGGTGGCCGAGATGGGCTGTGATATGTTTGGTGACGAGCTTATATTACCCGTCGGGGTAGTTCCTTATCTCTCTCAATCGCTTCCCGCTTGGTTGGGTGAAGCGGACGAAGTCGATCAGGATGATATCACCGCCGTCCTGATCGATCTTGGAAAAGGTTCGTCGCAGTTGCTAAGCCGGATCAGCGTTGCAGATTGGGTGATATTGCTTTTCATAGTCCGCTCTCGTGACCTCGAACACAACGAAAAGGTGCAGACTACGGCCTACCGAAGCCCAGAGGTCATCCTCGGCCACCCTTGGGGCAGCGCCGTCGATATCTGGGCGTTTGGATGTTTGGTAAGAAGCCGGAGAGCGGCCGCGTCTTTGAATACGTCCTGAACTCAAGGTTCCTTCATATCAGCTCTACGAGATGGCGACAGGTGGAGCTTTGCATCCGAACCCTTTGGACGACTGGGGTTACCAGCTCTATCTATATGCGAGCTTTGCCGGGCCAAATTTTCCTCTCTCGATGAAGGAGAAAAGTCAGGACTGGGACGAATATCTGGACGATGAAGGTAAGCAGTCGATGAAGGCTGACCTTCACGGTTCGCTCAAAGTCTCCCTTGTTCATTGATCAGGGCAACTCCCCTGGGCTCAGATCGATACCGAAACCTACAGTGATGAATTAGAGCGCAGGACTGAAGGTCGCATGGAAGCCGCCGAGCGGGACGAGTTGGCCAGATTCCTTGAGAAATGTTTCGTGCTCGATCCGGCTTTGCGCCCCACCGCAAGCGAATTGTTACAGGATCCGTACTTCCAGTAGATCGTCAGTGTAACAGATATCCCGGATTGGTAAGACCGGATTGCGGTCACGATACCTCGCCCCGGCCTCGGTCGATACTACCAGAATCCTTCGGTATAGGTCATGTATCGACATTTTCTTACTATTATATTTATGATCAACTCGCTTGTTGCACCGGCGTTCTCCATAAAGACCGCTCTGTTAGGGTATCCCAAAGCTCGACGTCGCGCTGCTCGTAACTCTGCAACGAAAACCAAGCTCGTCGACGACTATATCGCATCGACCGTCCAACCGATACATACTCACCTGAGTGTGCTGCAGCAAGATGTCAAAGCACTTGACCAGCAACCTGACCGTGTGTTCTAGCATGATCTCATACACAGTCAGGATAGCTCCGATGAACCGCCTCGGGTTCTTCGACCAATCACCAGCTGCAAGCTCGATGGCGTACTATCACACGATACACTGCTCATCAACGTCTCAGATTGCCACAGAGACGTTTGATACTCGACATACCATCTCTGGCTTCCTACGCAAAGTAGCTTTGTTGAATACGACAAGCATGACCTGCCACTCGCACCCAGTGACCGAAATGCCGATACTGAAAGGGTCGAGCGAGAAGCTTTTCTGCTTCGATTTTGCAAGTCGGACCAGGTCGAGCTGCTTCCCACACTTTCATGGCAGGTGAGCTCCGGCTTATTCTGTCAGCTTAGCTACTGATTCAATCCTGCTCACTTGGAATACCCCGGCATTGATGACTCGGTTCTTGCATCTTTCCTTCAACTCGGGCTGCAATTCGTATTGACAGAAGAGGACGGGATAATTCCCGTGCTCTCCGACGGTTGTGGTCGGGCAGAACGAAACCTGTGGGTAGATTGCTATCGGCAAGATGAATAATCTTTCCGAGTGAGATCGAGGTTGAAGCATACCTCGGCTATCTCGCGGTACCGGTGCATTTCCCGCAAAGCTGCACGCGATAGCAACGAGACAGCTTTTTCGACAGGCGGCTTGTCGGACCAGTTCCCACGGTTCCCATACGTCCGACGTGTGTCTTCTGCTTCATAGACACGATGACAGACATTGTAGAATGAGCTACCTTCCTGTAGATGGTCGGGCCATTGGCCGATGAGGTGGGTCGAATCGACTTTGGGCACCGAGAGATCGTGATATCCAGCTTCTAGCAAGCATTTCGGCCCATAATTCCATAGCATCGAGCGTTGTAAGTCGATGTTGTTGCATCGACGCTTCGCCAGGGTGGCTGTTCCTGGATCGATCGTCTCGTTAAATACTACGTTCATAGCAGTATGAAAGGTCTTTGTCTCCTTGACGATTCCTTCGGTCAGGTCCAGATTAATCGCTTTCAGGCGAGCCAAACTGTCTTCGAAGGATTCTAAATATCGTTCTTGATGAGCTTTGGCGATTGAATCTAAAGCCTATGGTCACGAGAATAGGTGTCAGCACCGCCAAGCCATGAACGCCGATACCAAATTGGCTCACACCTCTTCGGAAAAAGATTCGGGGTCGAACGGGAGCCGGTTTCCAATTCTCGCTGCGGAGACGAAGAAGGACTCATTCGAAATTTCCATGACCCCATTCATAAGTAGTTGCTCGACATATCGGGAGGCAGAGCCTCCGGCCGACACTATAGATGGACGACAATCGCCAGAGCGGGAGGTGTCAGCGTCGGAGGGACCGCAAGAGCTTGGACGGGGCGGCAGGGCATCCGCCGGGGCGAATTGATCCAGGGGGACGCCCGACAAGCTTTGTATCCACAACGCAGCGTGATCGTTGCTCATGATGTGTCTGGCTGGCTTAATATAGCAATATGCCCGTCGAACGATCAATTGATATTGATCGAGAGGTGTACCAAAGTTGAATCATCCGTTCATCGATGTAATATATGCTTCCGGACAACCTGAAATACTTCCGATGAGGGAAGCAAATCACAAGCCACCGACTGCAGATGGTGGCTTGTCTGAGAACAGAGTCGATAAGTCTGTTCACTTGCCACCCTATGTACCCTTGTACCAGTCACCATTGCCTCAATCCACGAGAAGCACGTATATGGCAGTTTCATACCTTCAAGAGCTCTACATACAAGGGTTACAAGGTCGGGGACGGGACAACATTCTTCTAAGCGTACCAATCAAACTAATCCGATCCGATCAACGTCGATTACGCTATCAGACAGTTCTCTACCTCTGCTGCCGATGCTGGCCTGAAACCGACGAATAGTACCAACTGCTTCGCGTCGTTCACGAGCATGGAACCCATTTCGCAGGATCCAATAACAAAGTGACGACTTCCAAGCTTCAACGGCTGTGCCATGTCGAGCCTAGCCCGGACATGACTGCCGATCGGCCCACCCATGCACCCTATAACCGTCTGTATGCTTGTAAAGCCAGGATGGCCGAATTTTTCAGGAGGCCCCGAATTTTCTTTCGAAAGGAATACATTCACCAACCGGCCATCGTTGTCTAAGTCTTCCCATCCAGCGACGCTGTGGGTTCCCTGCAGATCCCACAACCAGAAACACTTAGGAGGCGACCTGCCGTCCGATAGAAAACCTGGCATGTTGTCGTTGAACAGTTTCTGAGAATCTTCGTCGGTCTTCGACCAGGAATCTTGTAGAATACGCATCACACTCAGGGCTAGAGCTTCAGGTTCTGGCTTGATTTGCGAGTCCGATTCACTCGACTTAGAGTTGGCCGGATGCGAAGCAGAAGCCGCGTTTGGGACATCAGTTGAAGCAGTATTGACATTCGATAGGCCCAAATATTCAAAGGCCGCAGAAATATTCCGCCCAACTGAGGGTGGTGGGGATAGAGTCCGCTTGACAGATTTTAGGCCATCGGTCCACCAAAACCACCAGTTTGAGTACTACCAGTATCACTCCGACCGGTTCTGTCGGGATCGGATTCAGGCGATTGTTCAGGGTCTCGAAAAGACACTTTCTTGCTCGTAGGTGTTCTTGACATCGTGCAGCTTGTTTCTGAAATTGAGCCGATAAAGGATAACGTGTAGCAGTGAATCAACGTTGCAGAGGCAGGAAATTAATAATACAGCTTTGATTGCCCCTCGCCACCCCTTTCGTCTATCGGTCTCCAGATATATATAAGAACCTGTCTTACGGTACAGCTTCCCAGCTACGGCTCCATCCGATCGCTCCTTTGATTTGCGAGCACACCACGAGCGCAGCACTGCTCGTTCGCCACCTGGCTGATCTGCTTGTAGCCACTAACAGCTCACGTGTGGGGGCCACGGCTAGCCATATGACCAGCTGGATCACGATGGCTCCTTTGTCATGTCACAAAGTAACGTAATTCCAAGACCAGTCCGAGGAAAGGCAACGACCGTGACTATCGAGACTGCCTTATACAGCAACATAGGACCTCTCGACCTGTGCTTTCGGCGAGCCATCCTGACTTGATCTCGACACTAGATCCCTCCGTCCTCCTCTTATCCTTTCTCCTCATCAAAAGCAACTGATAATCTTAGCGCTGCTACCGGCGATCTGCTGGTGCACATGCTTGAGGACAGGTACTATTAGGTTCCCCGACTTATAGGTCGCGTGTAGATGTATTGAGATCAGCAACCACACATGTACATTGGTCATAGGTCGCAGCTAAGAAGTTGATGTACATACATTTTATGTACACTTGCATGAACAACCACATCACGGAATGTTTGCTTGAAGCAAGACCCTATCTAGCACAGCTTTACGTGTACTCGTACTTTACCCAGGCTTTTGTCTAGCTCATGGGTCTGACAGTATCCACGTACGATAGCCAAACTCATCAATACGAGCAGGATCTTTGACAAGATCATTCTGGCATACCGTACACAAATTGACTGTCCGAAGAGAAGCTGAGAGACAACGTGTCTTCCTGATTGGCCAGTGCATTGTGGTCAATGGTTGAGTTACCAAGCGTTGAACCACTGACGCGAGTTAGTTGAAGGGCGTCCTGCATGTCTGAGCTAGACCAGTGAGAACCTGATAAGGGTGTGCCTACCTACCACCAGCAAAATATTGTAAAAAGGTCAACTTACAGTACTTACACACACAAAGCAATCATCTCTCTGGTACCTACGTCATTTGGATTTGGCACTTTTTGATCCTGGGCAAATCTTGAAACGGCCTTTCGCATCGACGCCGACAGCTTGGATTCCTCAGAACCCGGCTTCCTCCCTGCACCTGTAATTTCGGTCCGTATCCAATCGGGAAGTCTTGGTAGTGCATTGTCCCCCTTGTGGGACGAGAAGAGTCTGGCGATAGCTTTGAGTGTGAGCCCAGAGTATGGCAAAAATTTGTCTGCGGAACGCTGATATATGGGAACAAAAAGGTAACCACACATCCGCTTCTGACTATACTTGTGAGGTCTGTACACCTTCCACCGGAAGACAACCTCTCCTTGTTCCCCGTAGAATGTTGCATTCTCCAGCAGGCCTCTAAGCCAGTTGATCTCCGTCTGCTTTGGTGTGTCACAGATGTGCTCTACAGAGGGCCTCTCATATCTCTCTCTTTCCCTGATAAACTGGATACCTTCAGCTCCCTGACCCTTACCGCTGATGTGATTTCTCTGACCTACACATCAATGAAGATTGATGCCACAGGACACTGCAGTTCGCCGTCAATGGACATATTCCCTTCTCCAGAGTCATACAGAGTATACTCTAGCGAGCATTCTGTCCAGTTCTGTTCGTGTGCCATCTGTCACCATTCATAAGCATGTATTCGCCTTAGCCAGCCTCTTTTCCTAATCAACTTACCAGAGATGCATTTTTGCTCTCGCGCGATGCCTTGCCAGAGTCATCTGGTATCTTTTTCGAGTCTCTGACCCGTCTCTTTCGATGAAGTGTTAATGCCTGGTAGAACTGCCATCGAAAGTCCATAGGGTGGGTCGTGGCTTTTGTTCTGACCGCCGCGGAGATTGATGATCGCATCCACTCCGGGTAGTCATCTTGCAAGTTCTTGCTACAGGGAAACAAGCAAACCAGCTTGTACAATGGTACTTTAAGGTAGCTGTCAACATGGAACGCTTTGAGAGCTGTTGTAGCAGCGCTGATACTGTGGTTGAGCTTGGACACAATGTTGTATCCACACCTGTTTCTTTGTCTGATAGCCGGTGGTGGCAAAATATGCCAGTATAACCCATTGTCACATTCCCGTGTTCGTAAGAGACTGTGCAATTGACTGTCGGTGTATACGGCCTCAGCCTGTACATACTTCACCTGCTCTGAGTCTTTGAATTGGTTTCTGTATGTCGAAACAATGATGTGAGCAAGTAGGCAGAGTCAGTCACACGATCACCCAGAGTGTCACTGACGGATCAATGAAAGCAGTCTTGGAGAAATCAAACTCAATCTTCCACCGTCGGGAAGTGTCTTGCGAAGTTTGAGAGGTAACATCCGATACAGAGTTCTGGTTCTCATTGCTAGAGGACCCCAATGTCAGTAATGACGGGTTTATTGTTGCGGTTGTGAAGCTGTGGTCAGTCATTGGTTGCGAGGTAGTCCAAGGCAATGATGGTGCCAGGTCTACCGTAGCTTGCAAATGACTTTTATTCCCCCACCATCCGAACTTCTCGTCATCAAGCACCTGGTGTTCATACATCCATATATACCCCGGCAGCTTGGCTTCTCAAAGGGATGAAACATCGTGAATTACAGCGTCTCCTTTCATCTAGGGCCACGCGAGAGATCTAAAGTAGGATGGCAGAGCAGCCAGAGGGAAATCCTATCTATCGAATCTGTGTGATTTCGATTCGAAGCGCAAGCCGACGGCGAGGGTGACGCCACGTGGACCAAGACGAGGCTGACGTAATCAACTACCTTTATCCTCGTCAATCCACCTGACCTAGGCAGAACAACGTAAATGATTCATGATATCGTCTCGGAAAAGAATATTACACATCTCCCATCCCAACCACCTCTCGACCCTACTCGACCTGCATACTCTCCACCCCGCCCGTACCCGCCGCTTCCGACTTTTCCTTCCTCGCAGTCTTCTTCTCCTCCTCGTATTTGTACCACAGATCGCTGATATCCAGGTTGCCCAAGAACTCCCACCCGTTCTCCCTGACGTGGTATAGGTTGTTCGTGTTACCCGAGTACCCGTCCCGATGTCCGGCGGCGACGATCGAACGTCGACCGAGTTCCTGAGCTTCTTCGTCGGTCAGGTCCCAGTGGTAGCCCTGAGCGCGATCAGCGAAGTGGTCAGCAAGAGTACAACTGAACACGATGCACCTCTCTCGTTGGGATTTAATCAAGAATCGCCCCGGCTCACCTGGTCCAAAACACCATAAGCGAAAGTACTACCCGAACCGACCGAGAAGATGTCTCCCTTCAACCGGGTCCCATCCGAGTCGACGTAGAATAACGCCGGGCCCTGTAACGATATGACGAACGAGAACGACGGTAAAGGTAAAGGTCAATTGCCTGGTTCCTCAAGTCTGCGAGCGCAAACGATGAAGATGGGGGTCGACTTACGGTCTTGTCCCAACCACAGATCATCGTGCCCTAAACACACACACCGATTGACCGACCATCAGCCTTCCTGTAACCGACCCCTGCCGATCCGCAAGCTCCACGCCGACACTCACCATACTCAACCCCCGCCCCTTGTACTCGTAAACGATGTTCGCCAAGATCTTGCTAGCAGCAGCGACCGAGATCCTCTCCTTGTTCCTCAGTTCGTGCATGCGGCATTGCATTCCTAGGTAGGTCTCCCTGCGGTACGATCAGAGGTGATGTATTGCCGTAAAGGTCATGTTTTGCCATGCGGTGGTAGTGTGGATTGATAGAGGTGGAAGTGGAGGTTTCGGGTTGTCGGGAGTGGCGAGGATGGTGGGGTATAGGTGAAGAGTTCGAATTGATAGGATCGAAGTCGGGATTGAGACCCAGATCAATCAGAGTCAAGATGATAACCAACACCCAAAAAAAAACAAGATCCGCCAACCCAACCGAAGTCAAAACGTAATTCAGAAGATATGATTACAATCAGCGACACAACCTTCGCATTGCAAAACGCAAGACCGGGAACTGACCAATATTGACAATCCGCCGCCCCACCCGCCATAGTCCCCAAGAGGTACTTGTTGATCTCGATGACCTTCTTTACGGTTCCCGATGCTATTTTCCCGCCAAGCAATGCCACGCAACGTAATGCGATAAAATGAAGCGGATGGTCGAGTTCGAGTTTGTGTATGGGGTTGGGTATGAGGAGGTGAGGTGTGGTGTGGTTAAGGTTGAGGTTGATGGTGGGGGAAGGGAAAATCGGGATGTAGTGGAGGATGGCAAGGAGGTTGTTCATGATCGTGAAGGTTGACGAGAACGAGCACGGCGTACCAAAGATTTCGGTAAGGAGGAATGAGGTAATCAGGAAGAGGTATGGAATACATAGTCAGCTCGAGTATCATCTCCTCATCGCATTCCCCAAGCACGTTGAAAGTAGAAGGAAAAGTGCTTACCAATATAACTCCCCGCACTAGCCCTAGAATCCACACTGACGATAATCCCTCCTCTAAACCTGAACGCCAACGTAGTGGTACCGTGTGCGAGCTTTATCTTGGCTTGCGAGTTGGATGAGATGGAGTCTGTGTGGTGGGATAGGAAGGCTGTGGGCTGTTTTTTCCCCCGTCGGTCGAGGTGGTATGAGAGGTATGGGGGTAGTATGGAAGTAGAAGGTGAGAAGGGGCAATTGGAGGTGAGGTAGAGGTAAGAGATCAAAGGACAAAGGACCCGATATGAGAGATGATACGCAAGCGAATTTGAATCAGCAACCTCGAAATCTCGAAACCTCGAAAGCCCGCAACACCCTCCGCCACGCTAGCATTCCTCTCGTCTGAGACTCACATCAGGTACCCTAGGCATCTCCATCCCCCTAACAACCCCATTTCCCATCAAGTTCCCGAATCCTCCTGAACTACCCCACTGGGCCAACGAAGCGTCCCCTTCATATTCGTTCTCCTCAGCGTTGTCGTGCAGGAGGTGAGGCGGGCGGGAGTTTAGGGAGGCGACGAGGGATTCCATTGTGGTTTGTCTTGTGGGTTTTGGATCTATGTTGAGTGATTGGGGTACAGCTAGGTTGATGGCGAGGTCGATTTGACAAGCATACCGATAGTTGAAGATGAGGTCGAAGGTGATGATGAGTCGAGAGGACGCTTCGTCATTCAAGCTCAAGCAGCTAAGCAGCGCTGCGAGACGCGTACCGCGGATACACAAATCCTCCCATAACGTTCACTGAAGGACGCGCGCCGGCGTTTCACATCGATTGCTCGGATTCGAGCTGGACGCTTCAACATGCAACAGATGGAGATAAGTCTTAGCAATTTAGCAACAGATTAGAAGGGTATGATCTCGGACCCATTTGACCGGCTATCCGATTTGAACGGTAACCTAGCTTCTGACGCCCATAGTACCGCGAAGGACGCTCTGTCAAGGCAACACCACGATTCACTCGACGAAGACAACACACAAAAACGTCGAAGACGTGAGTACCGCTCGATCTTCACTCCTCTTGTCTCGCCGACCAAAGACCCTTGCACCGACTCTTTATCCCTTCACAGAGCTGCCTATGACATGACCACGCCCCCGATAGCCTCCCGCTCAATCCTTGGCCTGTGTTCGACTGTCTGCGCCTTATGCTCAGCCGCAGGCGTATGTCCCTTATCATTTGGCTAGTCAAAGAGCCATGGACTCGATCTAAGCGTTATCTCAAGGCTGCAAACAGGAAGAAACAACACGTTGTATAGGTATGTCGGCGAGTGCGCTTCGAGCTCCAGCAGATGTATAGGTGCAATCCCACTCAGACGAAAGCAGAGATGGAGAAGAAACACAGATATATTGCAGCAGAATTCCTAAACATACCGAGCTTCAACTATAAGATCATCAAACATCGAGAGGAACTCCGGCTAGAATGTGCATGTGGGAAGGTCTATTTGTCTAAGGGTGTGTTGGCGCGCGTGTTTTGAGCTGACTTGTCAGAGAATTGACTTTGCCGGAATCTCTCTTCAGGTCCGGGAAGGATTGGATCTTCGACTGTAAGTGAGTCAAGTCAGTGGATAGAGGTCAGCGGTTAGGATCGGTGCAGTCTGCCGACCTTACCTTAGTCAAAGAGCAATTCACGCGTTCTAAGCGTTATCTTGAGGCTGCAAACAACAAAAGAGGTTCCGAGATTGCAAACCAGACGAACGAGGACATCCGCAAGCCTATGTCTGACGTGAACTTCACTTTAATGATGGACAAGTCTGATCGGTACGTCTACTCGTGTTCGCAAAGTCTTACCCTGTAAATTTATAGGTGATGCCCGTAATACTGGTCCGTCTAAGCGGTTTTGTTTTATGGGAATGGATGTCTGTATCCTCTTACGCCTGTCCCGAATTTGACACGATTAAGGTCTGAGCGTGGCAATAACCTTGACGTAATGTCCCTGTACTACCAAAACTTTATCGATGGAAAGGTCTTCCGTGGAAGCGCTGCACTTTGCAAGGTCTGTCAAGTTGTAGCTGTCTACTATATATTGTCAACATCCGCTTACGGCACGCCATGATATATCTTCTGAGGTCGGTGTCACGATATTCCCGACCGCTGAGCAGATGGCATGGGCCGCAATAGTCGTTGGAAGCGGTAGTGGATACCGAGGACTGGGACGAATCGTTGCAGATCAACGTAATGCAGAGAAACAGGCAGCGCTTGCCTCCAAGAAGCAGGCCAATATATAGGATACCAAGAACAGGCTGACTACATATCTTACTGGGCAGAAGGTCAAGGACAGCCTGAATACAGGACACAACATTCAATATACAACAGCAGTATGGGCTTTACTCATATTTCACTTCATGATAAGACCTGCGCATCTGGAAGCTGCCCTCCAGGCGCTAGCGTTCTTACAAATGTGAATACCATACGAGTACTACAATCCTCGTCTGCCGCGTGACCAGTCTAGATATAAAGATGATCGGTTGCATCAGACCACCCTTCATAAGTTTTCGTAATGATAGTCGCACAACAGGCGGCAACGACGTGTAGCCCCCACGCGGTATGGCATATAGATGCAACGTTGATAAGGCAGGCTCCCAACATCGAGCGTAGTGGCGTACCAATCGAGGCTCACGTATGTGTTAAAATCGGCTGCACCTACCAAAGTCCTGTCAAGCTGCGTCAGGAGATCACGCAGTGCCGATCTGAGAGGATGATCATACTCCAGATTCCCATACAGAGGAGAAATAGAACTTTCCTGTTCAAGCAAAACGATGTTTCCGTTTTCGCAGCGTTGTATAAACCAGTGATCGCTCTGCGATCATGAGATCGAAGGCAATCTGCGATAAGCCCATGCATCGAGAGAGACGAAGATTCCACACACTCACTCCTGCATCTCCGCTGTGCCAGCCCGGGTCAAGGTCGCTTCTTGCCTCTCGCAGCGCTACAAACGCTTCTGATATTCCTCGAAGTACATCCTGGGCTTCGTAATGCACCACTTTGCTTCCTGTCCGTCTCAAGAATTCCCTGTAGCCGGGATGATTGTGCTGGACACAACGGAAGTGGGGAACATCCACGTCAATGCCCATGAACCACAACTCGGTCCTATCCAGGTCGGGTTGAGGTGATGGCTTTGGGGGCTCGGAATCTGACCTCTCTTGGGATGTTTCGGGCTCGGAATCCAATCCCTCTTGGGTTGTTTCGGGCTCTCCTGACCTTCTCTCTGATGTAGACATCATTGCCGTAGTGGTAGAAAGCAGTCCAGACAAGCTCGAGACACCGCTTTCAGTAATAGGATGGGCCGATTCGCGGGGTGCCCTGAGTTGTCGTCTGATAGACTCCACTCGTTCTGCATGCTGTTGATGCATCCTCCCGATGCGTTGCTCGTGACTGTTGATTCTTTCAGGCATGACGTCACGATGAGCGCATGAAACTTTGGTGATCTGAGTGATTGGACAGATCACCGAATATCCAGGCGTTCCTGCTATGCGCGAAAAGAGCCTTACTGGGCGAGACTATATGGCCGACATGAAAGTCGATGCCAGACTAGAAAGGCGACTCTCCTTTGTCCTATCCAATAGATGTCAACTGGCTAGGCGGCTGTTCACAACTCTCTACCTGGTGCCACATGAATGCGTTTGCCCCGCCACCGCTCCGGAGACATGGAGGATGACAACAAGATGATCTTCAGACGTTCCTTTGTCGTCAATCAGACCACTGAATCGACGATTGCGGAGGGGAGGCATCTTGTCCGTACCAGAGATTCCGCAGGATAGCAGCCTGGCTTACGTCAAGATCACACGAACGGTACCAGTAGCTCCGAATGAATTGACATGAATCGCTATGATACCTACATTCTGTGATACCAATCTCCCTATCTAAAGGCGACGTATCATTCAAGGATTCATACTGTGGGGAAGGTGCAAGTGGTTGACCCTAATCATCAAAAAGTCGCGTGGAGAAACCGAGCAAAGTCGACAACTCGCCTCCTTTGTGCCAATTCTGGGGCGTCTCCCTGCCGTTTCATCGTGCGCGCGACCAAGGTCGATCGCGGCAACGGCAGCAATACCTCTGTGCCTCACATAGTAAGATAACACGTTGTCGGACCTCCTTTGATCCATCATCACCAGGCCACGCGCTCCTTGTAGCGTTGCACCACCTTGGAGTCAATTTCGGCAAGCTACCGAGATCCGTATCATGAGGCAGAAAGAAGCACGTACTGGTGAAGAAGTCCACTAGCAGGGCGCCTGCGTTGCAAGCGTGGTCGTTCTTCTACCTCTTAAGCGCTTTGTTTCACTCTTACAGTAGTGTCCAAAGGAATCGGTTTCTGTAATCTGGTACTGAGACCATCAACATGTCTTCACTACGAATCTCGATGGATGTAAAGCGATCAACGGGTCATGTGTTTAGGGCATTGTCCCAAGTACAGCAGTATACTCGTACATTTACTCAGGAACGGAAGAAATGCATCATAAACCCCTCACTTCTTCCTAAGGGACGGACGACCTTGCATCTGTGATAAGGGCCAAAGGGGAGCGTCCAGACCGTCTCGCAGTCGACCGAGGCGCGAGCGCGACCATGCACCAGACTCTCCATCAGGCTGTGCAACTTGTTGATGACATTCTTGTCCCGGTCCATCAACTCGTAGGCAGGTGGTTTCTCCCCATCTTTATCGACGAATTTGAATGCGTTCTCGTGGATGTGAGCCGAGCATTATAGCGCACGTGCCAGGTCTCTACAGGAGCGCCTGAGCTCTCTTCGACCGCTCCGAGAGAAGGCCAATAATGAGCTGCAGTCATCAAGCTAGGTTGCCAGTTCTTCAGAGCTCTACCCCGCGCCTCTCTCAGGGCTTGAAAGCGTTCTGCGTAGCTTTCAAGAAGGGCTTTACACACGAAGTGCGTCTGGTCTGTTCCCGGTTCGATCTATCTGACCCAAGGCCATAATACTTCGATCATATGCGCCTTTGTCGGACAGCCCGTTAGGACAGGTCTCGTTCCCACGCTTGATGTCTCAGGAAGGGTATCCCCGGTCTGACGAGAACTCTGATCTCCTATACCGGACATACTGCGCGACCCTGATTCTTCCTGAAGATTGCCTGAAGGTCGGCCCGATCGATCGTGATGTCCCGATCTAGACAAGGTGGACAAACGAGCGCTGCTTGTGGAGTTCGATGGTGTAAATCGACCATAGCTGGGGGGCTGGACTTCCAATATAAACATCGGATCGGTCATGATCGTATGTGGCGACCTGGAGACCGCAGATCCAGAGATACCAAAGGCGGCAGGAGGACTTCCCCTGAACCGCGTGAATCTGTCTCTCCCATCATGCGGTTCCACATTTCAGGATTCCACTTGTCGTTTGGCATGGCGATCCGGCAGTATCGACCCTGTTGAGGCGGATATGGCAGAAATCGGGCTTCCATACTCAATAAATAACGGAAATTGCTTGGTGGTTCTGTAAGAGGATTTATATTGATCCCTGCGGGAGGGCGAGCTCTGCACTGAGAACGAATCGGAAGTCGAGCTCCTTTGTTTCAACGTGTAAACTCTGGACGGCGCGTGCCGCGACGTCGCTACTATCCTACCCAGATAACCGCGAGAACCTCGGCATCATTGTCGGCTCTAGAGGCATCCACTTGTCCGGCTTTGGTATGTACTTCCAGTCATGCAAGTTTGGGCAGCCAGATGCTAACAGGGCGGCATGACGTCAAACGAAAATTGCATCATCATCTATAGAGCAAGACTTGTAGTTTGAAATATGGAGTTTACGCAAATAAGGCTCTGACGATACAAGCTTGACGGTCACTCTTTCCTCGTTGAACCCCTGATCAACATCACATTTTCTCTTGCGTCGACTGTGACGGACGATAGTCCGCTCCAGGCCATCATAGTCCAAATCCATACACCGCCTTGCGATGCTGGAGATTCCGGAAGACTGGCCATGATGCGTTCAAGAGCGGGTCGAAGATGACGCTCGTCGCACAGATACCAATCTCTAGATGTCCAGTTGAAGTTGGCGATTAATCACAACCCAGACGGACGAGGATTAGGCCCGTTGCGACTGATAAGCCTTCCCGAAATCCTGGGCAGAGGCATTGCAATGCGAACGTCTTGAGCTCTGTGGATTTTATCACATGAAAGGAATACAGCGAAGTCATTTAGATATCGCTTTCTGTTTTGACAATTTTACTGCACTCGCAGAACCACCAACGACCTCGAAATACAAACGGTGTTTCGTCAGCTCGGCCATTTGTCGTAGCGCTTCGGAAAGGCCCGGTAAGAGGCTGGGATCGACGTGCTGCAGAGAGTATCGGGGTTGATCTGCCATAATATCACCAGCGGAATCGTCCTGCGCAGCGGTCATCCCGTTTTCTGGATCGTACGATGGAGCAGGATCGTCGGAAGGGCTGTCTGAAACATTTGTGGTCCGTATCGATAAGAGATACACCGCCAGGACCCTGTTGACCTGAGTCCGCAAAGCTCCTGATTGTACCCTCTCTCGACGAGATTCCTGAGGGTTAACTTAGAATGGCATTGTCGTCCCTAAGCGCTGGAAAACGTGAAGTTTCCCGTAACTCTTTGCAGATGAAGCGGTCAAGCGTTTCCAATATTCGTTCCAGTAAGCAAGCTTGACAGCTATGTAGTTATTGCTACGGCAGAGGTCCTTGTGAGAGCGTTCGTTGAGCGGTGTTCCCTGATGAATGGTTTCTTTGTTGTGCTAGCTCGTCATCGGTACAAGAAGTCGTTTCAGCTGGGGATCCTAGATTCTTGGAACGATATTAAATCCCGACGTATGCAGATTGCACCTGGTTGTGTGGTTGTGATGCGCCTATACCAACCGACCGCAAGACTTTCATATTGTCGTCCTATTGTGTCACGTTGGAGGTGGGTCTCATCTCACCTCATCGGTCGAGAAGCTTTCTTCTCGATACGTCGAGCATGCAACAGACGTTGCAGAGCGTGAACAGTAATGCCGATGCTGAGAACGGGCAGCCGTACTGCTCCTTCATTAGAGGCCAGGTAGGATGATTTTGTTCGGGTTCTCATGCGTCGCCGTTGGGATGAACCCATGATTCGAGCTGCCGACGACAGTGGACTTTCACCATAGGAGTAGTAGTCTTGGTATGTGTCGCGAGCGAAGGCTCCGACATTGTTGCCGACCCTCCTTGCCGACCCACCTCGCCGGGCATGATCACTCAGCCTAGATTTCATCACCACGCTCGTTCCTCTGGATCCTGGAGTCACTCCGTGCGGTCCTGTTGCAAAGCGCTTGACAGATATGCTTTGACGGACTCCGTGCTTTTCGCTCTCGGCAACCGTTTTGTTAACCACTTGCGCCTGCGCGATCTTGATGGTTCGACCAAGTCCGTAATATGCTGCGACAGGAGAGGCACCGGCCGTTCGCCCCACAACGCTTCTTTTCGGTTCCATTCAATCCAGACTGCAACTGTAGCCAGAACAGGTCTGCCCATCTATCCAGAGCATTCTCGCACTCTTCGCGCCATGACGCCGAAAATCTGCGCAATGACCCCTTTATCGAACATTCCAATCATCTCCCTCCCCCGCCGGATCTTGCAACAAGATCCCTCCAAACCCTCCGTCCGCCTCCTCATCCTCGTCCCCAGCTTGCCTCGATTTCATTGGCTCGCGAAGAGGTTGAGGTTTCAACCACCTATACGTGATCGACACCCTCGTATCCCTGAGAATCCTCGTTGCCGTCCTGTGTTTCGTCCGCTTACTTCTTGTCGCTGTTGGGGTTCTTTTCCTCTTCCTCCGATTGTTCTCGGTAGCAGGGCCCAAAGCTAACGTCTCCTCCAACTTGCCCGCTTGTCGGCGGTCGGGTTTATCGCTATCTTGATCGCAACCCTCGGTCGTACTACCACCAACACCCCCACTATCTCCATCAAACGCACTCTCACCATCATCGCCCTCGCTCTCACTACCACCCTCATCCTCCTCAACACCCCCCTCATCATCCCAGACCCAATCCTCCCCCCTAGCCTCGATCCCATGCATCCAGCTCCACCTAGCTTCCCCCGACAAGATGTAGATAGTACCTTTCGGTAGGTAGACTTCGTACGAGGTAGGTCTTTTCTTTCTCTTCTTCTTTATCTTCTTCTTCTTCTTTATCTTCTTCTTCTTCTTTGACAAGTTCGGTGGGTTTGTTGATTTGGATGATTCGGATGAGGAAGGTGGGCGAGCAGGAAATCGAGACTCTGTGTGCGGTGGAGCGCGTTCGTCTGCACCTTCTCCCCCATCTTCTTCCTCGTCGCCATCTTCCTCCTCCTCCTCCCCCTCTTCCTCCTCTCCTTCCTCCTCCTCCCCCTCTTCCTCCACCTCTCCCTCTTCCTCATCCTCCTCTTCGCCCCACAACCCCCCCTCCCCATCCACCCCATCCCCATAATCTCCATCCCCATAATCCCCGCCCAAACAAACCTCCACAAACCCAACCACCACCCCGCTCCCCAGACAAACACCTACAATCCCATCCGTATACCTGTTTGGGAGGTCTACGTGCGGGGTGATCCCATTATTGTACGGTGACGCGTGGGAGTCGGAGTGGGAGAGGGAGAGGGAGAGGGGGAGGGATTGTGGGAGGGGGTAGAGGTTTAGGATGGATTGTCTTTGTCTGTGTGTTTGTCTACGTGGGTGGGTATGTGGTTGGGGATTGTGTTGGGGGTGGTGGTGGTGGTGGTCGTCGAAGAGCAACCGAAAAACTTCTTCCGGGATCCTTGGTTGTAAGAGGTCCTGCACGATACGTAGCGTCTTGTTCAAGAATTCCGGAAACGAGTCATTTTTGTTCTCGATAGTTTTGTCTTTGTTCGTCGAAGCTAGAGTTGGATTCGTTGTCGAGGTCGGAGAAGAGGCAGAGAAGCGAGAGGTAGAGGTAGAGGTACAAGTGCCAGGGGTAAAGGCAGAGGTAGAAGGGAAGAACATGACCTGATCCCGCTTCCCACCCCTAAACACCCCTGCACGGGCAATCTCCCCCAGTATCTCGCCTACAATATCACCCAACACCGAACCACAAAAGTCAGCGTTACGAAATAATACAAGAAATCTCGAATTTTGACGCAAGGCAGATATCCCAGAAAGACGAGCATAGCAGCATATAGTAGCAAATAGTAGCAAATAGGAGACGAGAGACGAGGGGACCGACCTTGAACGTCCTCCGGTAAGAGCCCTGGGAAGACGTACAACCCCGGGATGGGCGGCGTGCTCCTCCTGGCTGGCTTCATGTCGTCGCACCAAGCACCAAGGTTCTGATAAGCTGTCAGCTGTCAGCTATCGGAGACAGGCGGGTGAAGTGCGAAAACGTTACACCAATTCACCGACAATTGATTTCAACAAGTCAGGCTGTCGACAACTGGAGGGCAGCTATCGGATGCTAAATCCGCTTCCGATGCGGTGCCACGCTAGTATCACGTGACCGCATACATGCGCCTCACCCCCGGGGGAGTTGCTTACCTAATCCAACTCCTTGCATGACGTAGCGGGCGGGGTCACGGGGCGAGCGGAAGCTGATCTCTCGTCCCGCTGCCAGCTAGGGGGGAAGGTGGGGGAAGTGATCGTCGTCGTCGCAGATATGATCTGGACATCAGCTCTCACTTCTCCCCCCTGACCATCTTCAACCACACACACACACCCGCTAGACCAACCCTTCGAAAGACGCTACATCGAACACATCACCCCTCAAGCATGACCACCGTACCCAACGCCGCCGAACAGCAGGACCAACAGCCTCAGGTCCCCAAGGCCATCCTTTATTCCTGGCAGACGTCCGTATGGGTGAGTCCAGGGTTGACTATCATCGATTGTGTGGGGTGGAGTGGAGGGTCGGCTGGAGAGCCGGGTGAGAGGAATCGTTTGAGGGGGAGGTCTTGCATTACAAGCCAGTTGGGAGGTTCGAAATTCGACGTTTGGGGTCGATGGTCGACGGTCACCGTCACCAGGACAAGAACTCGTCAAGAAGGCTCGGAAGGATCCCTATAAAAGATCAAAGGGGGGTACCCATCCCCCTCCCAAACCACCTACAGTACCGCCATTCCCCAGCTCCTACCTCCTACCTCCTACCTCACTCGTCCGAGTACCATCCCCATCTTCACCACAAATCACACATACAGTACCGTGCCTACTATACTATGGCCCACCTGTTTGCCTTCGTCCCCTCGAACTCCGAGGAAGACAACTCGTATCCTACCCTTCGTCTGCGCTTTTACCGCCGGGATGAAGCTCTTCGCCGGAGCCGGATCAATTCACCAAGCTCCAAAGCTACCAAACTATTAAAAATACTATCGCTCGATATCCGGGCTATAACTATAAAATCAGCTATAACTGGAGACGCATATAAGCCCGGGGGAGGGGGAGGGGGGGGTCGAGCTCCGTTCTCTACTAGCTGGACCTACGAAGGGACACCTATTTTTCCCTTTTTTACCTCTCCCCCTACTACCTCCAACCACGACCACTACGTCCACTCCGTCCTCTGCGATCTCACACATCCTCTGCGATCGCTCACAATCGCCATCACAATCGCCATCACAATCGCCATCACAATCGCCATCACAATCACAATCACAATTGCAACACATTACATTGCACTACGTTGCATGACTACGGCTCGATCGACATCACCCACATCCTTTTGCCTACACCATACCCTCTTACTCTTGCCGTCACCTCTTAATCCCTGTTTCCTCGCTCGTGTTCACATTACATTACACCCTCATTCTGACTTCGAGACTCCCAACCCCCAACCCCGTCCTCATCGTTGATTGACATCCGAAGTCGAATCCCATCTCCGAAACCCCGCTGGCGAAAAGAGACTGGATCGCTGACCTTGTTCTTTTGTTCTTTTATTCTTACCCTCATCCTCATCTTGTTTTCGATTTGTGGTTGGATCCGATCGATATTCCGCTCTGCATTGAACGCCGCCTCGTCAAATCGGACACTCGGGACTTTGAAACAAAAACGATAGGCCACCGTCCCCCTCCTCTGTCTACACGAAAAAGGGTACTCGGCGGACGAGTATATCGTCAAGCAGGTCGATATCAGTGAGTTGCCACTCTTCTTCTTCGATTTGGTTTTTTTGACCCTGTTCGGGGTGATGGTCGTGGTTGAGGTTTCGGGGCTGGGGTTGGTCTGCGAGATGGGTTTCAGTTGGGCTGGCGGCGGTGGTGGTGGAGGTGGTGGTGGTGGTGATGGTGGTGGAGTTGTGCTCGGATCGGATCAACCGAGTGTAAGCCACGCCTAGAGCGGGACAGTTGGCTGCTTTTCGAGAAGAGCTCAAGCTCGATCAGGCAGGCTCGCTATGAGATTCAAGCTCAGGTCCAGACGAGGCATACGGTCGCACTTCGCACTTCGCAAAAAAAAAATAAAAATCGGAAAACCAAAAGGAGGCCACGATTTCGACCTCGTTGCTGGTCGTGCGCAGTCCGAGTTCCCGGACGATAAACGACCTCGACAGGTCGGATCTGAATTATCTCTGCCCTCAACGGGTCGAACGGACGGACGTTCGAAAAGAGTATGCCTGCGGGGCGGAATCTGGGTTTCATACCGCACGCAAGGGTGACAGTCACTAGACTGCGCCAGGATTCCCGAAAACGTATATTAGTATCTCGTTCGTTTTAGGCTATGGAGTTAAGGGGGAGCAAAAGAGCCAGAGACGTTCGTCGAGGCGGGTCAGGGTGTCAAGGATTATTTTCTCGTCTAAGGGAAGACAGGATTCTTTCCATCGGTTCCGCTGAAGATGCCGTCGCGTTGTTTCATAAAATATCGGAGCTTGACTGATCTGGTCTTTTTCTTCGATGTGATAGCCAAGGGAGAAAACTTTTCGCCTTCCTACTTGAAGTGAGTCGACCTGTTGTGGCCTATGCGATGGCGAGAGAGATGAAGAAGATGTTGATCCCGCTTTGTCATCTTCCACCATAGGATCAACGCCAATGGTGAATAACGCGAGTTGAAGCTGGTCAGAGTACGTTTGAAACGCGTTTACAAATCGATTGATTATGCAGGTACCATCCCGACCCTCGTCGTCCCGACGATGGAGACCACCGGTCCCGAGGTGACTACCAAGTACAGGTCGTTGAAGGATACCATGGTAGGTTGCGTGCGAATTTCATCCCTCGAATAGCATGCTCATTGACATGACTCGACCCGGCTGCAGACCATTGCCGACTTTTTGGACGGCGCACGAAACGTCAACACCCACAGCACTACCTCGAGCCTTCCCGCCCCGTCACTGCGACCCGCCACGATCGACTCCAAGACCCTCTCCGACTCGCTCATCTCGCTCGTTCACATGCCCACGGTCGACCCGAACTTTTTGTTCCTCTCGGCTCGTACGTCCGACGAGCTGGACCAGAAGCGTAAAAACCCCGCCGGCGCGTTCATCCGAGACCGACAGTCCGCCTTGAAGCGGTACATCCAGGAGGCCGAGTCGATCGCCCAGGCCAAATCGCAAAACGCCGGTCAGGGCGCCGACGCGTTCGAGCAAAAGACGGTCCAGTTCTTGAAGGAAAAGTTTGCCGCCAACATGCTCTTGTCGGACATTTACGAGGGTACCGCGGGTGAGGATACCGAAAATGGATTCTACGAGGCCGCCAAGAAGGCCTGGACACAGAGCTTGCCGGACGTCCTGACCGAGTTGGAGAACAGGATCAAGGGTATTCACGCCTTGGGAGATCACATTGTGAGTTGCTTGGCGATCAGGTATTATTTCGCACCCTGGACTGACGGATCATTCCTTGGCAGTCCCTGGCCGACCTGCACATCATCTCGTTCTTGGCCCGCCTGGTCGAGATCTCTGGCGGCAAGGCCGATTCGGCAGGGATCAACGAGCTCGAGGCCCAGATCGGGACCGGATTCAAGGTCGGCGAAAAGGTCCGAACGTTCTGGACCACCTGGACGGCAAGGGAGAGCTTCCAGCATGTGTACGTAGTGGATCAGTGCTGTTGAGAGCTCGCCACGCAATGCTGACCCCGCCTGAGCGCTCGTAAACAGCTTCAACTCGGACTTTGCCATTCACCACATCTAGGCGGTCGGACTCGATCCGATCTGTCGCTGGACTTGTCTCACATGTAAATGCCTCCTTGACACGATAAACCCGATATGACGACCTATGCCCAAGATTGCTGTTCGACTACTTGTCGCGCCAACATCTGATTCCTCGTTCCTGCTTCCGTCAATCAGCGCTTTCGTTTGGCCAAAGCAGCCGGATTCATTCTCCTGGCTACGTCTTACTCGCCCTTGATTCTTCGCTAAACGACGCCTTGCCTCTGTTCATACTCGTTAAACAAACATACCGCTATAAAAAATGAAAATGAAAAAACAAAAGTCCCTTATGCCGCACCATCATGCTATGCTATAAGATGAGGATGGACACTCCATACATTTCCGCTATTGAGTGAAACGCGCTATAGCGGAAGCGAAGCGCCGCAGGGGAAGGAGAAGGAGAAGGCGGTGTCAGGGGCGCAGGCCTATATGGAAGCACAGAGAAGCAAGTGGAACGCCCATTATGATCGGCAAATACAAAAACTTCCCTTGCTGATAGAACGTGATCATGCGTACGAGTACACAAAACGGGACGGTTGTGCTCGTGAAGTTGGATGATGGTTTGAATGTACCAAAAACAAGGGTGGCTCCTGGACAGGACCAATAATCTAGTTCACCAGTTGAAGCGTTTTTTATCGCAGATCACATGAGGACTTCCTTCGCGGCTTTGCCAAAAGGGTGGACACAAAAGGACATCCCTCCTCCCGGACCTTGCAATGGTCTATTGTTCTGAGAACAATAGGCGCGTAGGAAGAACAATAGGATTCTACACGAAATAGCTCTGTGATTGACAGCATGCACTATGATGTTTCCGCCGGAGGCTGTCCGATTATGAAGGGGAAAGACAGCATTCTAGCTCGGACTCTCAAAGATCCTGCAAGTACCGCTGCCATGCGACCGTTTCCCTGGTCAGGGAGATGACAACCCACCTCTGATAGCTTGTACACTGCGTCTCCCTTCACGAGCACCTCATGCATCTGCGAGCTTTCGTGCGCTTGGTATACCAAAATTGGAAGTGGAACGTAAGCAGGTGGATCTCCTGCGGGTCCTTGTCCAATGTAACCGAAAGTTTCCGGCTGTCCTTGTGCTGGAAACTTTAGCACCAATTGAAGCGGAATCTCAGATGGCTGTGTATAAGCAGATATCAAAGTCGAGAATCAACAGGTATCCGCTGTGCAAAGTGACTTACAACCGACATCCAGTCTCGTAGACCCTCGTCCCGATCCCGTGCTGAGTAAAGTGTACGGATTGTGTTCAGCAAAACGTCCTCCATACCTTGAGATAACGGCTTGGAAGTTGTTGTCTCGGTGACCGGTTCAAGGACATCATCGCCCTTGTCCGGTTCACTAATAGGACCAACGGGATTTTGGGCGTACCCCAGAGCCTGGTAGGCAGAATCAGGTACAGTGGCCCCATCAATGGATAGAATGCCGAGGGCAGAGTCCAGAGTATACGGGTACCTACACCGAACACACAGGAACGATCAGTACAAATATCTTTGCAGCTTCGATGGCCTTACTGCCTGTACATGCTTCTCTCTTCTGTATTTGGAGGCGCTTGCGTGGTGGGGGGCAAAGTTGACGATGCGGGTAGTTCGAACGTAGATGCTCCGGTCAGGGTTGAGTCCGTGAAATCGGTAGATGACGCAGGCGTTACTGCTGACACCGTATCGGGGGAATGTTCCTGAAGATCTTCAGAGTCGGGATGGCCCTGTTTCGAATCCTTCTTCCGACTTTTCGGGACTATCCTGTTGATCCCTTTCCTGAAGCGTTGCATTGTGGTACAGATCGTAACAAATCAGAAAGCTCAAGCTTGAAAGCAGCTAGACTGTAGATAATCATTTCAGCTTCCCTCCTAGACCTTATATATATGAAAATGGGTCGCATTCTGGCTCCTTGCGTTCTGCGACAAAGGAACGCTCCATCGTGATGTCTTTCAGTAGCTCAGTTGTGAAGACGTCTCGTGACCGAATCACGCCACCGTTTTCGCGCCACCACGCGTGTCCGCCGCAGCCAACGGCACATCGCGGCTCGATCTCCTGATCTCCTTTCAAACGAAATCCTCAAGCCGACATGCAATGGCCAGTAGATAGAGCTGTCCAAACAAGGTAAACCAGATATCACACTACGTCCGTATCGCTAACTTCAAAGGGCGAGACAAATGACGGCGCGCCTTTGCTAGAGGCCACCTGCGGGAGAATCGAAGAAGTGAAACATGAGATTCAGCTACAGCCAGTATCTTCCGTCACTGATCAAGCGCTAGGGACATGAAGATGATACTGGCAACTGCAGCCCAATTGTAAGTGACGTTGCAGAATCTCCCAAGCAGAATCAACCTTGGCTGCGTGAAATAGGTTATCTCGGATGTCACCAAATCAGTTGTCGACGCACTTAAACAGTGAACGACAACGCATGATACGATGATCAGCGGACCGATATATACCGTCGATCAAACTCAGAGAATCTCTTCAAACTGGCATTTGTTTCTTGCATTTTCTTTCACCGATGCTCAGTGCATCACATGTGGCTCCTGGACTATGTGCCCTACTGCTTGAGGTGCTAGGCCGCGCTTAGCACACCGCTTCCCTGGTGGAATCATAAGTAGCTTTTCTCCCGTATGGTTGTGGCTTACGACTATCACAACAGTAACCGCGGTCCAGATTTGCTCTTCCACTAGGTCGATCAACCAGTCCCGCTAGTCGTGTAGTTTCGTTAAAATAGATAGCTCCAGGACAGCTGCCAGTCCCAACAATGAATTCCACGAGGCCAGAGATCATGAGGACTGCCCGGTAGCACCACTAAAGCTTTGTACAACGAGATTCACAATACTACTACAAGGTGAAACCAATAAAGCTGCGTAAATACGTATAGAAATCCTCATAATCTCAAGACGGCTTGTCTGATGTCGTGTTCACTTCGTGATCTAGCTTGAAGCAAAAAGATATGTGCCATTGAGTCACTTCGATAGGCGTCTCCCAGATGATCATCAATCCGTTCTGCAAGCGTCGTACCGCTGTATCTTCGTGTCTATTCACCAAGTATGACCCGATGTGGGGTATCGAAGCACGGAGCGGCGTGTTTTTCAGGTTAAATTCGGCCACGTAGTCATCTGGCCCGAGGGGCGTATCCTTGTCATCGTCAGGCACAGGAGCCAACAGAATCTCGTAGAACTCGTCACCCTCCGCGGCGTAGGGTATATCCATCCTGAACACCGTCCCGGCCGACTGCCGAAAGATAAAGATCAAGATCAGCCTCATGCTGACACTGGTAGGCAACGATATCTTACCGCTGGTGAAAACCATTGCGCAACGCGCTGTAAATCGTCAGTCTTCTTGGCCGACAAGAAGAGTGAACGGATCACCTTGCATAACAACTCGACAAAGTCCCTAGTGGGGGGCTCCTCAGTATCGACAAGCTGTGAAGAGACAGATGCAGCCTCGTCGAGCAAGGAATCACGTTGGCTGTCAGGCCTGTGACCACTCGATCGTTCCCGATATCTTCCTGCATTTGAGCCGGCTTCGGTGATGGAGATGTGTGTCTTACTGGTAATGTGAGGTAGTGGCGTTAGAGGATGCCCATCGGAGGATTTAGGAGAAGTGTCACCCACTCATCGGATTGAACGGAAGAGGTGTCGGCACCGGAGCGCACGTCCCTATTCTCAGCAGCTTCGGCAGACAGGCTGGGAGGCGATGTCTCGAATAGATCTCCATCAGACTTGGAGCGTTTAAGATCATATGGTCCGGCGAGGAAATCTAGCTCGAAACAGAAAGTCAACAGCCAATGCCGGAGCTCAATAGGATGGAGATGTATGACCATCTCCTTTTGATGACGAGACGCGCTGTCATCTTGCTGTGATTGTCGAAATCTCGAAGAACGTTGGGGGCATGTATCGCTGATCCAAACGTCTTGCCAACTGGCATGGGGAATGGGGTCCTTGACATCCTTTCCTTCCACTGGGCATACAGCCGTCGTAACCCAAGTATCCCGAGCAAGAGGTTTGTACATTTCCTCCCGAGACACAGGCGACATGTAGACATCGTGGCAGTACGTGGAGATGAATTCTTCGTTTCCGTCTTTGTCCCTACAACTCTCTACACGCGGTGGGTCGAGAGAAATGCATATCTGCATCTGAAAAATCACGTGGCGGTACTACAAAACGAAAGCATATGAGTGTCTGAACGCATGTCCATCGAGCTGTCATACTTACGGCTGGGGAGAACCACTGTAATATCTCGTGTTTGCCTTTTTCTTTTGATTCCTTGTAGACTGCCAAGACTGAACCCCTTGCTACATCCTCCAGATATCGCTGAGAACGTTTGGACAGTTTACCAGAGTGTGGCAAAGCGAGAGACTCGGCGTCAGAGCGTGATTCTCCTTGAACGCTAACTGAAGTTTCATCCTTGTTTAGCTGATGGCTGCCCATTGAGAGGACGCTGCTTCCAGCAGTATCCAAGGCAGAATGACGCCACAAAGATTTGTAAAGAGGATCCTGAGACGACACATTGCTGTACATCTCAAAGGGGCCGTCCGTTTTGGCAAAGTCCTGCGCAATCGGCCCAATATAGCTACGGCAAAAAAAAACACGGATATCGATGAGTGCGCCCGGATCGGTGAATGACTGATAAATACCTTGGAAGAGGAGTAGGAGGGATCGTTCCGACGTTATTGGAACCAATAGAGTTTATCGTTGGACACGTCGCAGCAGTGTCGCTTGTGTCGTCTGCGGATGACCCCTGAGAGGCTGCCTTGTATCTGGACGGTCCGGGGCGTTTGAGGCGATTTTCCAGTCTGGTGGTAAGCATAGTCAAGAGGGTTGTTCGTTTTGAATGATAAGCACCTAGCTTAACGAAGTCAAACCTGGTAAGCAAGGTGATCGCCCCGGCTTATATAGGGAGACCGGAGAGCCCACAGCCTATGCCATTGATAGGTTTAGCTGTGATTACAAAGGATGACCCGAAACATGGTATCGTCGTGCTGAAAGTCTCCTGATCTCGTGATCGAAGCGCAAGGCGCAGGATTGGAGCCAAGATGCACACCTTTCTCGAATGTTATCGATGTCGCGCGGATCGCGTATATGGCGCAAATGCAGCGAGAGATGATGTCATGAATAATCAATCTTATTGATGCAACCAAGATCTGTAAGTTTCGGGCCACTGACTATGGCGGTACAATTTCAAGACATGACTTGTTTGATCGCGGATTGAGATCTTCCGATGTGCCGTGCAGGCCGTATGGCGCCGCTCCCCGTACTCGATCTCTGTAACTTCATTCAAGGTTTAATGATGGAAAGCACGGCAGGGCGTGTAGAAAGTAGGCGCGGCGTGAGTTGCAGGAAGCGTGCACGTGAGAAGATGAAGCGTTGCCGTCAGTTGACCCTTCGTGGCTGAACAGAAAGCCCAAGCATATGTCTGAGTACTTTCATGCTCTGGTCTCGTAGCTACAAATTGATTCTCGATGACGATGAATGCATCGAGGAGGATAGCGCTTGTGCAAAGCGCCTGATCGTAAATAAGGTTTGGCGATCCGTTTTCCATCTTCGGACGATGTCACTGAGGCGAATGCAGACATCCGAATGAGAGCTATTTGTAAAACACTGCAACAAGCGGTGATGTTATAAGCCTGTCCAACTTTGATCAGCTGACCACGATCGCCATCGATGACGTCGTGATCACCTTCCCCTTTGTTGACCGTGAGAAAGCGCGCGAGCCCGGGAAGCGCGTCACTTTGATTACGTAACTTCATGGGCAAGTGACCAGGAAGCGTTGGGTGAGATTCTACCAAGATCCCTGGGATGGGTGATGGCGATATGGTCTGAACGATCGATTGTTATCCTTGACAACCAGCTCGACATCAGTTCATCCTCCAGCAAGAAGCAGGTAGCCAGCTTCGATCCCATCGAAACGAGCTCTCCGAACGCGTTCCCCGATCGCTTTCACAGCCCCTTAGGCCCGGCTCTGACGAAAGGGAGAATCATCACTCAACCATCCATCCATCATCTACTCTTTCACACCGATTCGGACGTGTTCGACCTATCGATCGCCTATCAACAGCTTCAACCATTATTAGCAACATCCTCAGAACAAGAGCATCAATCTAGCCAACATTACCACACCTTGAGATAGTTGGAAAGTCTCGATCGATGAGACGTTAAATACGGAAGAGGGACGTCATCCGATCGACGCGCAGCACAGAAGCTACCAACCTCGCCTCATCACGTACCTTCTCCCCTTTTCACGTCCCCTTCAGCAATACAGCTATCCACTCTCAAAGTACGGATCAGTCATCTGGAATCTAGGAAAGCTGGATGAGGATGCCAAACGGGAAGAAACAACCCGGGGCCGCAGGGCTGCCGGCTCCGGTTCTCAGGGCTTCTCCTAGACGGAACGCGATCAGGTCCGCACCCAACGCTAGCACCAGCATCACGAACCTCAACACGAACAAGAATGCCGGGGTAGCTACCGATCTTGTAAAAAAGCTCGACGACCGGCTCAGTTCGCAGAAGCAACAGCCTACGACCGGGGCTGGGATTAGCATTACCGACATTCAACCTCAAGCAACTACCTCGACTTCGACGTCCGCTTCGATATCTACTTCTACCTCTACGTCGGGAGGTGGATCAAGATCAGTCCTCCTCCCATCCCACAACCCCAACTCCAACTCGCTTAGCATCAACAACCAGCTAGGGCAGGGAGAGCATCAACGAGATGCAGGTGGGAATGGGAATGGCGATGGGGAACAAAGGAGGGGAGAGGATATGCCTTTACAGGTGCAAGAAAGCGGGAGCGTAAGTATCCCACCTCTTCTGATCTCCTTATGTCTCTCGATCTCTCTACGCACACTAACGCTAATCGCCTTGCTTCATCTTACACGATGCTTCTACTTGTTTCCCATTCGACCATATTTCTGTGTGAAATTGAAACAGTTCTCCAGCACGGTCATCCCGCCTACACCGATCAAGAGCCGGCCGATCAAGGGGAAAGGGAAGAGGTCGGGCGGGATGGGGACGCAGAAAGAAGGATCGGGAGCGAATAGGGAGGAACAGATGGAGGCTTCGAGCGGGAAGCAGGCCGGGCTCGATCTGGACACGGACTCCAATTCGAAATTGAACCCCACTTCGACGAGCTCGAGTAATTCGGCATCAAAGACAAATCAGGACCAATCAGGAACGATGGCAAGGAGCTTCTCCAGGTCCATCTCGGCTTCCCACTTACCTCCTCCGGGAAGTCATCACCACCACCATACTCAACCAAGGATGGGAGACATAGATCCCAACCTGCGTGTACCCAAGGTCGTACGAAGAGGTTCTTCAGGCCAATCATCGTTGGAAGGATCTGCTGCAGGCTCTAGGTCCGGGTCTGGGCAGGTATCCCTATCTAGAGCCGGCAGTGCGAGTGGGAGCACGAGCGGAGGAACAACAAGGTCGAGGTCGGTCTCTGAAGAAGGATCTTCCCTTGGTCACGCCTACGTGGCTCCTCCTCAACCGCAACATATGAACCCGGGTTCGAGCTCGATGCACTCGAATTCGAATTCGAATGCCGCGATACAGGGACAAATCATGGGGCAAACTTATTCGGTCCCGATGCACGCTTCCCATACAGCCGGTCACGTCCATGGACAAGCGCATGGTCAAGAGCTGGTAATGCAGCCTCTTCAGCCGCAGCCGGTAAGAGCACCGAAGGGGTATATGGTCTATCCGTCAACAGAACAGCAGCCGCAACATTACCAGCAGCAAGTGCCTTCTGGATCGAGACCACAGTACTGGATGGACCCTGCGACGGGAAAGTACTACGAGGATCCTGGGGTGCAAGAGTACGGCTACGTGGTCGGACCTCCGGTGGTCTATTCGGCGGGATACCCTCATCCTCAATCTATTCCCCACCCTCAAGCTGTGCAGTATTATCAGCCCGGCTACCCTGTCCAGCAACATTATGCCCAGGTAGATTCTCGCGGGTTCGTCATCCCAGACAGGTCGCTCTCCGTCTCCCGGACGAGCTCTCGAAGCGCCGGGCCTGGTTCTGGGCGGTATCGTCGGTCCGAAGGAGGTGAAGGTGGTGAAGGAGTGGAAGATGATACCGCTAGCGTTCACTCCCATTCGAGTAATAGCGCTGCTTTTACGGCGAGGATCTTGGCGGGGATGGGCACCACCGGAGGGAGCGGGAGCGGGAGTGGAAGTGGAGCCAAGCGAGGGGAGATGGGAGATACGTTGAAGGTTCCTGGAGCTTCAGACGGGAAGAAGGGGAAGAACAAGGAGAAGAAGGTGAAAGAAGTGGGGACCTCCACGAAGAAAGGGAAGAAACCCGTCTCAGCAAACACATCTTCGATCCGGGATGACGACCAGGACAAGGAGTCAGACGGGGGGACGGCGGTGCCTCCCGCTTGGAGACCTGATCTGAGGCCCGGGGACACCGTGACGGATCCCAAGTACCCAGAGGCGCATGGTTGTCCTTACTGTGACAAGGTGTACAGGGGGCAACACGCGAGGAGTATTTGTAGGAGGCATCAGATGAGCAAGCATGGAATCGAGCTCGAGGTACAGGTCAAGAAGAGTCGGTGGGATAACAGTGAGTACGGGAGGTGTAAGCGAGCGGTCTGGCCTGTGCTAACGGAAGGTACATGCAGATCCGAACCGCCCGGCTAATGAGGAGGAAAAACACAGGCGGACCTTGGAGAGCAAGAGACGCTGGGCCGCTAAGGATAGGTGAGTCTCGAAATGGAACGGGCGCTTTCAAAGCGAGCTCGCTGACCGAATTGGTGTAATGCTCCTGCAGACGCCGAAGACGTGCCGAGAAGCTCGGTTTACCTATGCCAGAATCGTCCGACGAAGAGGACTATGACATGCGGTCCGAGAGCGGGAGTATCGCGCAAAGTGTGACGGACACTGCGACCTCGAAGGCTACTCCGAGTCGCTCAGGGTCGCCTCACGCCAACACGCTACCCGTCAAAGGTGGCCGCGCCAAGAGGAGGAGCGGATCGGGCCTGCGAGACGTGTCTATCCCGCCTCAGCCCACTCGACGCATCACCTCCCAAGAAGCGGTGCGATTGGCAGCCATGGAACGTGTTCGTTTGAGGAAGGCTCAGCCTGACTGGCAGGATGATGGTTCGAGCGAAGAGGACGAGGGCGAAGGAGAAGACGAAGCGCCCATACAGGAGACCGACATCGTCGTAGATCCCTCCCCTCAGGTACCTCGAGGCCATGCGCAGAACCAGCGGGTCGGAGCGCGACAACCCAAGTCCACGCCAACCAAGACGTCACAACGGCAGGACATCGCAATTGATCCTCGCATTCACCCAGCCTTCTTGCCGGCGGAAGAGCAACGTGTGCTACATGGGCACCACCAACCATACGAGTCCGATGTGAAGCAGCTTCAACCACAGGCGGATACTGTCACTGAATCGGCCGTACCGCCATCGTCCCATAAGACGCCTATAGGCCAGCTGCGCCAACCGCTTATACAGCACTCGAAGGAGGCTATCAAATCGTCTGCAACCCGATCAGGGCAAAGTCGACGTGCTGCACCTCCCCCTGCTTTGCTTCGATCGAACGAGGCCGATGTGTTTGGATCGGGTCAGTCGTCTATGGGCTCGCTAGACCTGCTAGCCGATACGCTCGATCGAGCCCAGCCGATGACGCCGACGACCGGCAAGACTATGGTACCAGGTCCACTGCAGCCGCCGATCTTCAAGACCCCAGCTCCCGTCAGCAAATCCAGGTCGTCGAACATAGTTAGTAAGAAGCCCAACACGGATCGTAACGGTACGGACAACAATGAGGCTGCCGAGATCTTGCTTGCAATCTCGGCCTCTCCAGCACCGAATCTTCGCAAGACGCCTGTCGACGACGATATTGGCACCATGGATCAAGGAACTGGGACTGCAATGGGCGGCAACTCGATGGACCCTCGGACCGGTGACAGGATGATGATCGGCCGACGGCAGTTGGTTCTCGAAAACGATGGCGATATCGAGATGGACGACCTCGAGGCAGACTCGCGAGCAGCCGCGATGAACGAGACACCTAGCCGGCCTTCGGGCCCTCGCAGGAAACCGGCAAACAATGCCACTCCCCTCCGCAAGCTTCCGATGCGATCGACCCGAACAGGCGAGAGGCCGCCTTCAGATGACGAATTTGCGGTACCCGAATTACAATCCACGTCCAATGACCCCTCGAGTTCCGTCTCTAAGCGTCACGAGGATTCTCCCATCACGCCTGCCGAGCTTCAGCCGGCTGCGGATATCTTGCCCTATCGACGTGGCAAACCGCCTACTTATGGACGCAAGGATGGAGGAGGTGACAGAGCGGTTATTGCCAAGTCGGATCTGTCTTCCCCTCCGTCAGGTCTGCCCGTATCTAAGGCAACCCCTACGCCCAAAATGTCGACCTTGCGCTCGGGTGTGACGCCATTCCAAGGCTATCGACCAGGAGCTTTAGCCACGCCTGCGCGTCCCGGTCACATGGCGGGAATCGCTGGATCGCCCGCGGACTACACGACCTTTTCCTCGCCGAGCGGTTTGGACTTGACACAAAAGCTGGGTCTTGCACCGGCTCCCACGGTCCCAGAATCACCTACTTGGCTGGAAATGGTGCGTGCTACACCAGACGCTCGACAAAAACGTGCGAGGCCCGGCTCGATGGATAGCGATGCTGGAGCGGCGCCTGATAGCCCTCGTAAGAGGGTCAGGGTTTGAGCTTTGTTTGTTTCACCAGGAAAGATCACTTCCAGATAGATATGTATCGATATACACAATGCTTGCCTATGGACATTCAGCAATCTGGGTGGGTGGTGACCACCCTGATTATCGGTTGAAGGAAAGCCCCAAGCATGATTCGCCTGAGATGTGACTTCAGAATGCTGACCGCTTTACCTCAAAGAGTCCCTACTCACTTGGTGTTCTCGCGTTTACCGCTAACAACTGATCATCTGCTAGCGGGAGCCACAACCGAGTCAAGAGGCTTGCCAAGGCCATAGAGGGTTGCTTGGTCCCAGCCGTTCTATCTTGATGATTCGAAGTGGACAATACTCTGCATAAGACAAAACCTGCCATTTGAAATCCCCGTCCTGCCCCACCCACTTTGTATGTACAAACTACACAAGGCAATCACAGGTAATATAGGGGACTTCGTCAGAGGACGCCCCGTCAACTGCGCTATCGACCTTCCGGGTCAACCTTCGCTTCTGACCCTCATTGTGCTGGTTGAAAAACTGTGTCAAATCGCCGAAAACTGCGTGCCTGTGGCAGACATTGATATGGAAGAGCAAGCGCTTGCTTTCAAGGTCCATCATCGAATCTTCTCACCATTGCAGGTCTTCCCACAGTTACGTATATCTGACCTGACAACACTGTACCTGGAACGGATACAGAGTACAGTCAAAGCCAGAGCAAAGGCTGTCATTGAACAGATCGAAATCCACAAGGCTATTGCACTCCGGCAGATCAATGCGATAATTTCGCTTCTTGCCTTGCGTTATATGGATAACGATACATACGAGAGAGCAAGTTTCAACGTCTTCACCATCTTTCGTTGGTGCCCAACTGATGAACCATGCTTTGTCTGACGCCGGTACGCCATAATTCCGCTCTTCTTTCGATTATGACGCTTTTGTTAAATCACATTCCACCCTCTTCATCGCGCTGTCGCTTGAGATCACAAGAAAGCTAGACCTCAAGGCTATGGTCGCTCAGGTCTCAGACAAGGTCGAACACCGTTAAGTCACAGTGGGAAAAAACCTCTGGGAAACAGTCAAGGCACATGCGTCCTTTTTGTTCACATCGTCATGGGCTCTCACGGCCCCTGCACAGATTTCTTCCTGACATGGATCGGGCGAGTCTGTCCTGCACTCAACGGGGCTTTGGCGAAGACGTATATCATGATCTACTAAAAGCGTCATCGCAAGAATTACAACACCCAACGTATTGGGTAACCGTGTATGTGCGAACAAACGGAGACAACAGAGAACCAATGCAAAAGGCCTAGGATACGAGTCGAAAAGTAAAACGTAACGTGTGGAAAGAAAAGGTGGTATAAGGATCCTGGCCGATGGTTGACAGATGATGGGAACGTAAGACAGAAGAGAGAAGATGTCGATTTCTAGAGGTTCGATGACGCGCCAAGGTAGGGTGATTTACAGCTACGAAAAGATCAAATACGGCCAGTCGCATCGGTTAGCCCGTGTGTAAATTCCCCGAGTTGCGAACATGGACTCACCAAGCTCAACTCCAGCGTCCAGACCCTCCTCGCCCAGACCTTCATGCTGACCATCTCATCCGATCCTTCATGGAGGGGCACATCGACCTGTACGCCGTCCCACCAACATTTGCGCTGACAACCATCAAGACCACAATCGTATTCTCATCAGCTCACGCAGCACGCAGTGTCAGCACAAAACGCATGTTGGGGCTCACCGCCGGTTTCCTCCAGAACAGCAACAACTTCTGAGCGGTACTCATCTGCCCCTGATCGATCGTCACCCCTCTCGCACCCAGATCCTCCTGTGCGTCCCCTACGCGGTCTTTTTCCGTATCCATCTCGCTCGCCGAATCAGACCCAGAGTCGCTCCCATCATCCTCGTCCTTTAATTTAGCGTTCGTCGAAGACGAAGAAGATTCTGGGTGGTGGATACCGGTCTTGAGGAGGACGAGGGCGATGGAGGAGATGACGGTCCGAGTGGGTTCGAGGGACCTGTAGCCCCAATCGTCGTCCCTGGCAAATCCACTGCGTGTCGACCGAGCCACGATTCCGTGTGATCAGCTCAAATCCATACGAAAAACAGCACGACAGCGTGCGGAAAAGCAACCAAAGGGAGAAGAGAGACCGCGACTCACGACATGCACAACATATCGATCAAATGCTGTTCCGCCAAATTCCCCTCCTTGCTCACATTCCTCTGCAAGGCTGTGAACACCTTTGTCCTCTTGACGAGCGCCTTCCCAGCTTCCCTCTTCAACCTCAAGAGCTCTGGGGTCGGTTGTCCGTCTTCCCCCACTTTGGCTAAGTTGGTGAGTGAGGCAGGAAGGGTGTTGCTAGGTGAACTCGGGTTGACGGCAGGGTCCGTAGAAGGGACGATGGAGAAGTATTCCAATTCTTCCCTTAAGACGATAATAGGCTGTCTACTGATCAACGGGTTCTCCCCCGGTCCAGCTGGGTAGTCGGAGTTGTTCAGATTGCCCGTGTATGCCGAAGAGTTTGACGAAGAAGAATTGTTGTTGTTGAGGTGTTGTTGTTTGTGGAAGTAACCGGGAGAGGTGGAGGTCCCGTAAAAGTCGGTATGGGCTTGGGACCAGAAGGAAAGGATGTACCGGAACGAGGCTGGATCGAACTGCGAGTACGAAATGAGGTGAGGATAGGTTTTGTTTTCGATCAAAGGGAGGTTCGATATTGTTGTTGTTGTTGTGATTTGATGGCGATGACGACGGTGATAAATTGTTGATGATGTAGTCAAGGCAGAGCGATGAGACGGAACCGAGCAAGACGAAGGGTACGATCGAAGTATCAGCCACCCACACGATGCGCATACTCGAAAAGAAGAACTTCTAGCCCAGACCTCGACTCACATCGATCGGATAAACCTGATTCTCCCCATCATCCTCCTCATCCGGCCATCCCAACTGCTGCCGACTCAAAATCAACCCATTCGGGAACATGCCCAAAAGCACGCTCTCCGGGAGGTTCAACAAGGTCTCTCTTTCTACGACGAATCGTTCTCCTCGCATCTCCAGGGTGAGGCGTGCAAGGAGTTGTTGTTGAGATGGTTGGTAGGAGGGAGGGTAGGAATCTGGGACGGAGGTGATGGGGGATGAAGAGGGTGCGACCGAGGTGATCGGGTTGGAAGATGAGGCGACGGCCATCTTGTAGGATTGTTCCGACTTGATCTGAGAGAGCTGTGCAGGATGTCGGCTTTGTGAATTGTCGATAGGTATCTTTTGAGATCTTGATAGGTCCTTTGATCGATCTATCGATGCTGAACTGTCGTGAACGTGAAAGAATCAGTTCTTGTACTAAATCGACCGGGATACCGGGTTGCTGGTCCGAGAACCTACTTTGACCTTAATCCTACCCTCGATGATACTCCTATAGATGTCTATTTGTCAAGTATTCGATGGAGAGAGGTAGATGATGATGTAGATGATGTAGATGATGGATGATTGTCCTTCTTGTCAACAACCCAGCGCACCTATCCCTAGCACTGTGACGCGCTGGCCTAGGCTAACAACTCTACGACAGCGCGGCTTAATTCTATGCTAGATTCGCCTTTTGCGATCGTCGCGCGAGACTTTGCGCGCAAAGCCAAATTTTTCGCGCGCCGTTACGTCATTCTCGCATCGCCTAAATGAGTTCCCGTCCACGGCCCTTTGCATTCTCGCCTGCAAAATAATACTTCCCGCTTCCTCTCAAGAGTCGCCCCTCCCCCAAAACTCTCCGCACTTGCTATTCTTCCCTTCAGTCTCTTTCCAGACAGTCCCTTCTCTATGTATCTATGTACAATTATCTATTCCTTTCGCTGGAACACAGATATACAAATGCCCCTCCATTCTGCAGTGTCACACCACGTCGATACTTAGCTCCAGCCAAGACATGGACTTGATGCATTTCTCAAACACCAAATTCCTTTCTCGCAAAGACATTTTGGCTTGGGAGAGTACACCATTATATTTATACTGGAAGATAGTACAGACACCTTGCTAAAAGTACATAGCTCGAGAATGAAGACCGCTTGAGATGCAAACTATACAATTACTTGGGATCCAACACCGAGTGTTCTTCAATGCGATCGCACAAGTCCGCCGCGCCTCTGTACGTGTTCTCCCAGAAAGCTTTTAGCATTGGTTCCCACGACTCGTCCTTGGGTTCCACCATGCCTGGCGAGGTGAATAACACCACCGTTCCCTTGTTGTCTTCTACCATAGGTCGAGCACAGATGGTCACCGATGTCGTTCCCGTTCGTTCCGCAAGATTCACAGCTTTCGTCTTCACGGTATCAACGAAATTGTTCCACTCCTTGGCTCTCGCGTCGCGGGCTTGCTGGTCGGTCCGACTTTCACTCGCCGTAATGATACTTGCGGGAAGCCAATCACCATCCTCGTCTTGCTTCCAGGTGATATTGGTAGCGTTCTCCTTCTTCAACGATGGGTACACGTGCTTCGTGCAATCGATGTAGACCATCCTTCGACCCAGAGCCTTATGGAAGAAGCTGTCAAGCGAGAGCAATCCATTATGTCAGAAGTATTTCCATCGAGATCCAGGCATTTCGACACTAACGATTCTCCGGTTCCCGCCTTTTGCGCCCCTTCCCGCACCGTATCCTTGTTGGCTCCCGTAGTGACTTCCGTTGTTGCTTTACCAACCTCGTCGACCACGTCGGTAGCAGGCTTATCACTCTGCCTTGCGGGCTCGGTACCTTGGTCTATGGTGATATCCATATCTAGATCACCTTCCCGATCACCCTCCTCTCCGTTCCCGGTGCCAAAGTCGAACATGCCGTCCAACTCAGGTTCCTGTTCCTCAGGTTGGCTCTGGCTTGCATCGATTCCTGCGCCAAACGTGTCGCTGGATATATAACCGTGTGATCAGGCCTTTGACTTGTAACAACCACGTTTCATTAGTACACTTACTCATCCCACAGAGCCTGTTCTTCCGCCAACGCGTCTGCCCGCGCATCCTCGTTTTGCCAGTCAACTTCCATCCTCGTTGCGGGCTTGGACCACATGAACTTCTCCTCGATGATGGTGGCGTCAACTTGTGCCGACTCCACACGGCCGTCCGCATCGAGCTCTCGGTAGTGGAACTCAACCAAAAATCGGTGAAGACTATGCTTTGATTTGTCGAGCTCATCGGTCTTCTCTTTCTCGTAGAGCGAGTGTTCAAGCAGACCCATCACCTTAGCGAAAACCGATTCCCGCGCAGTTGCACGAGCACAAAACGTCATCCCGCTCATGTTACCAAGTTTCAGTTGGTGAACATCCGCAAAATAGCTCGCCCAGGTCTCCGTGTGTGGGAACGTGCCAACCTTGTCTTCGACCTGAGCTCTCAAAGCACGTCGGCCAGCGGCGATGAGCGGCCTGTTACCCAAGTTCACGACCCCTCGCAGTGCTTGGGCAGCTTTGACGTTGGCCAAGTTTGCGTCGATGGCTATCGGCATCCTGAACGATTTCCCGGATTCCCGCCAGAGCTCTCGCGCTTGGCTACTGATATCAGCCCATCGCTGGCGTGCTTCCGGCAGCCGCACAGCACCCGAAAGCGCTTTGAGAGTGGATTGCGTCATCACGCTATCGGTCCTGCGGAACATGTCGAGGATGGGGATCCATTCGCTCTCGTAGAACCTGCCTTCGCCCAATAGCCGCCGCAGATAATGTAACTCGCCGGTCAACGAGCTTGTCGATTTGTAGTCCGGCCGGTTTGCAAATCCCTGCAGCACCCCTCCCATCAAAGATACCAGCGCGGGAGAAGCGCCTTTCATCCATTCCCGCCCCATAAACACCCCTTCGATCCACCCATCAGCACGAATTGCGCAGGCTAGCAGATCCCGCTTGCGACGCGCCTGCGTGATCAGCCCCCGGCTGGTGTCCCATAGAGCCTTCTTTTCCGTGGTGTCGCATTCTTGTGGGCGTCCATCGATGCCCAATCGACCACGCTCCACCAGTGCGGGGCTGACCTCCCCGAATAGATCAAAGACAATGTCGGCGACCCTATCCTCGATCTCAAGGATTTCGTCCAGCATCACCTCCTGCTTGTTGTCGAGAACGTCATACCGGCAACCGAGCTGTTCACCTCGGAACACGAAGTGCAGCTTCTCGTACAGTTCGTGCTTGGACATTCCTATCCACCGGTCCTCCCGCGCTTCAATGGCTTGCACCACGATCCCATAGGCCTGAATTATTGCGGGATTATCGCAGATGCTGAATCCTTCCGCATAGGCACCTGAGTCCCAACACACTTCGAAGAATTCGCAGAGGCGGGAAAATTTGGAAATACTACGGTTCATTGCGATGTCCCGTATCTTCTCCCATTCCGCTCCTTCCCATCCTTCTTGAAGAATATCCTTCAGGTGTGGAACAACGCGATCCTCCCATTGTTGAGGTGTGGCAATCGAGTCTTCGACCGCATGCATCGCTTGCATGAGTGCGTGACCGAAACCTTCCACGTTTTTGTGCCGCGCGGTAGGGAATGGTTCTCTCCATCGACTTCCAGGCCGGTAGATAGGCTGGGTCAGCGTTCGCTTTCGCCCATACACCACTTGTCCCATGAAATCTTGCGCCTCTCCCGTTGGGTTGTCCTGCTTGGGATTCGGCTTCGCTCTTTTGCGTTGACCCTCGCCTACATCGTCCGCCATTACCGAGCTCGACCTTTGTTCATGATCACCAACCGGGTCCAAGCCTTGACTCCCTCCTCGCCGTTTCCGTCCTTGTGTCCAGACGCTTTCCGCCGCTGCTCGAATCGATCCAATCATCGATTCCCGCCCATCCCCAGCAGGACCCGAGACCCCCGCAAATTTTTGGAACTTTGCGAAATTGGCTTCGAGAGCAGCCTTGTCGATAGGCTTGAGCTTAGGTAAAGCTCGGATTTGACGTGGACCTCTCAACCGGATAGTTGGTACCGGCCACGCTGCTTTGGGAAAAATCCCTTGGAAAAGGTCAAATCGCTATTACCACAAACCAAATCATCAACAACTACTCATTCCCGCCTGCTGATATGATCTTGAGTCTCACCGTCTTGGCCTTCTCTGACTGCTCTTCCCCCTCCTCCTTCTCTGCTTTCTCCTTCTCCGCTTTCTCCTCCTTCTCTGCTTTCTCCTTCTCCGCTTTCTCCTCTTCCGCCTTCTCCTCCTCCGCTTTCTCCTTCTCAGCTTCCTCCTCCTCCGCTTTCTCCTTCTCAGCTTCCTCCTTCTCCGCCTTCTCCTTCTCCGCTTCCTCCTTCTCGGCTTTCTCTCTCTCGCCTTTCTCCCTCTCGGCTTTCTCCGTCTCGGCTTGCTCTCTCACGGCCTCCGTTTCAACATCGGCTGGGTCGACGGCCTTCTTTTTCGATGTGGGCGCGTCCGAGTTCGCCTCTTCGTTCTTCCCGCTTTTTGCATTCACCTCCCCTTCCACACCAACCTCAATACCATTTCCCGCAGGTTGCTGCTGCTGCTCCGGCTGCTCCTGGTGTTGTTGTTGCTGTTGCTGTTGCTGTTGTTGTTGCTGCTGTTGTTGCTGTTCCAGCTCGTTTTCGTTCGTACCATCATCCTGTTCCCACCAGCACAAGTGCAATTTAGAACACGTTGACACTTCACGCTTAGTACCACATGAGAACGAGGGCTTACAGAGAGCGGAGTCAACGGTGATGTTGCCTTGCGAGACCTGGCCGGTCCCTGATTGTTATCCGGAGCCACACCACCGGTCGCTGCATGTCCCTGTTGGAACAGCAAGGGTCAGCAAACAACGTTCCACGCCATCTGAAAATACCATAGCCCAATAGCCACAACTTACCTCTCGTTCCCGCTGTCCGTCTGTCTCTGCTGCCTTGGCGAGGTCGGCCTCCTTCTTCAACCTTTTACGTTCGTTGATCTGTTGTGCCCGCCACCTCTGTCCTGCCTTCACTTCAGCCTTGGTCTTCTTCGGGGTAGCTGCGTTCCCACCGGACTTCTTTGATACGTTTTTCATGCTTATATGTCTGTGAGTTAAGTCGGTAGTGAGATTTCTGCGGCGATGCGAATCTAACGATGAGCGGGCAAGGGCGATGTATGTGCGATGAGGAATTTGCCAGGTGAAAAGAAGATAAGAACGTCAATGATATTATATGCACACATGTAACTAGCACAATGACTGTCCTTGTTCGCCCGTATTCATATGAGCTTGATATACCTCTTTCTCTTTTGTTGTCTGTAACGGTGATCAGGGCTAAGCAACCAGCTAACAATTGCGAAACAGACATCGACTCTTTGTTCGTCCTGGAGACAGAAGACTCTTCTTTCGCCCTTGTTTCTCACGTGACGTGGGAATCGTTCCCGCTATCCAGCAGGCACTTCCCGCTTCCCGCCGTATTGACAAGTTCAAAAAGTCAACAACAGTCAGCCTGATAACTGCTTAGCTGCTTACTGTTTTGCACTCCCGTACTTCACCTCATCAACTCCATTCAGACAACGCTTCATCAGCTCACCTTCTCAAATCCATACTATCTCTCAATTGATACCCCACGCTCAAATATCTCGATCCCCTACAGAAATAGCCATTCATCAACAACCCATCAAAGCCTCCCTAACAACATGGACCACACAAACGACAATGAGGACTTCCCGCTCGATCTCGCTCAAGATTTATTGGAAGAAGATGCAATCCCGGACTTGGGTGAACGTCTCGACCTCCGTACAGCCCGCCCACAATTCATGTCGAGATTGAATTTCAGTCTTGCCGTTCAGGATATACTGTCGTCGTTGCGCAATCAATGTGCCGAACATGCTACGAGGCTCAATGTAAAGCCTCAAACGCTTTTCCATTCTGTCCTAAACATAACTGAGAAGGAAAAAAAGAATCGGAAGTTAACTGCTTGGCAAGCAATGGTACACGTTACTCGGGAAGACCTTAGTCAGTTCAGTGTGGTTTCGTATTTTCATCCCCATGCACATGTTTACATCAGCTCTGCGTCATGGCCCTGCAGAACGTTCAGCTACGTCGACTGCTTCTTCACTGGCGGGACATGACTTGGATACAAATATTCCCACTCCACCACGGGAGTCTTTCGTCAATGCCATTCTAGAGGCCAAAAAAAGGAAACAGCAGGGTTACTGGACAGAGGATTACATCGAAAAAGTCCGACAAGATCTGGAATCGCGACGGGCAGGACGCAAGACGACCTCGACCACAGCCCCCCCTTGTACCACTGATGCCAGACGGTTCGCAGCTAGGCGAGCTGCGGAGGTACAGCAAGACATTGTTTCTAAAGTTAGTGACTTGCTAATCCCGGCGCAACCGAGTTCGACTCCATGCTGATATGTTTCGGTTGCGGGAATCATCTCGTCTTTCCTGGTCTTAGCTCAATTGACTACACGAGATGCACGATATTGCCAGCTGTCTGTTGCTTATGCCGGTCGATGCCGATCACCCATTTGTGCCGCAATACATCGTCCAAAGTCCATATCTAGGAGCGGTGCTATGGAAACGATGGGGACTGGGCGGAGGAGACATGGCGGGAACCTATGGCGTTCTCAGCGGAATCCAAGCTGCCATCCAGGAAGCCCGTGCGCGACGAAGTAAGCTCCCTGTCCGACTATGTATCATCTTAGGATCCAAGTTGACAGTGCGTTTGACCTGTCGGAAACAGACGACCAACAACTAACAGCTGCTAGCACGGCGGGAATTCCATCTTCGACTTCCCTTGAGCGTCATCATGCTGGCATGAGCAATGCTCAACAGCGTACCCGACTCACTGAATAGGTCAAGGAGCAGCTTAACGCCATGCTACCTCCCAGTGCCAAGGTGACGCAGGTGCCATGGGCCAACATGCCTTTAGTCTGCCTCCGACATTCCCTTTGGTGGGAAGGCATTGACGCCAACTTCCGGTGGGAAGGCGTACGATTGACATCGAAACAAGAGGTTCGTGCTTTGGTCTCGAAGCTTCCATTGCAATGTTCTGACTTTTTACAGGTTACCTACGCGCATTGTTATCTCAGATCGAGACGCTGGGCGCAGCGTATGTCAAGGGTAAACTTCGTTTGCGCCGACTAGAAAACTATTCTGAACAGCAACAAACAAATATGAGGGCCCTTTTGACGCAATTAGTGTTACAAGGGTGTTCGGAAAAAGCCAAGAAGCGGGAATGGGGCGATAGTCCACCCAACTTCTCACAAACAGAATTAAATAGGTTGATTATTCTTGTGCCCGGGGCAGCCGAGCTGCAGTGATTTTGTGTAGCGAATGTCCTCTGTTATTGCATCTCCGTTATTGTATGTTGTTGTGGATGTGACCTGTGGTGTCAACGATACCGTGTCGAATGTGTGACACAACTGTTCAAACAGTTCCCGCCCAAAAATAGCGCATTCCCGCCAAAAACATTGACGCCGAAAGGTACACACTCCAGAATCGAACACTAAATTGCTGTGAAATCTTCAGTGCAAAAAGAATTGCCAGACGTATGCCGTTGCATCATTGCACCATGAATGCGAAATTATATAGCCCCGTCGAATCATCTGTCTCACTGTCAATGGTAGAGTGTGAAACTCTTGGCCAATCTGAAACGCCAACCCTTATGAGGATAATCCTTCGTTCGTGAACACCACTGCCCCGTTCTGACAATTCAAAGCCTGGCCATCGAAGTATTTGAAGCAGAGCAATAAGGTGACCTGTTTGTGAGCTTGAGCTAGACGCTGACAGCTGTATGCCGATCGGTGGCGGGAACATCGTTGACGTTGGGTTATGAGGGCGGGAATAGAGAACTAATGATCTGACGTGAGACGGGAACAATGGTTTCTTAGGAGTTCATATCCTTGGGCAAGTCATCGTATGCATTGTCATTTCCCGGTGGCTTCAAATGGTGACTCGTATATGTCATTGCCCCTCAAACATCGGCACAAATATATTTGATCTTCCTAAACATCTATCTGTCTTGTATTATATGGAGCATGGCGTAGAGGCGTAGAATAGCGCGACGAGAAATATGTTGATTATGATAGTATAAATGAATATAGCTTTATAGCTTTATGATGGACCTGAATATCAGAAGATTAATACGGTTCTGATCGGCGGGAAACAAATTTGGGAGACATACGTAGCGTATACTCACCGGTCTAGCTGCACTCGCCCATGAGACCGTTGTGTAGACATCGACACATCTTGTTCGCTCGAGTCGATTCTTCTCGGAACGTCGCCAGAGTCTCCGCCGAGAAGGCGGGAAGTTTCTTCGCCGACTGTTCTCTGGTCATCCGCCAAAGTTTCTCCCATCGTTTGTATATGATGTTGATCCGGTATAAACCGGCACAAAGCGGGAACCAACTTCGAGGAGTGTGCTCCTTGCACAAGCGTAGCATCGACATGCAGTGAAACAGTCCTTGGCCGAACGCGTAGATCTCGTACATGCGATCTTCATTGCGGGCGGCGAGCGTGACCATACCGCCGGTCGCAAGGATCTCGGTCCTGGCGTCATCATGAGCCATCATGATGATGTCCTACCGACAACGGAATCAACAACGGAATAGATCAGATCAATATGACTTCGGTGCAATTCCCGCTGTTAAAACTCACGTGCACTCGGAACTGAGTAAAGCCGTCGTTACACCTTTCGACCAAAGGATATTTGAACGGGATGTCGGGGGACATGAATAATTCCCGCGTGAGGTCCTGCGGAGTGTACCCGGGCGGGAGACGATGCATGCCGAGCTTCCAGTTCCATTGTAATCCGAGGCCTGTCTCATTGATCGCTTTCCAATTCCACTCGAGACAAGGCTGGTTGTTAAGCCTATTCGCCTCGAAGATGGGCGAGCGAGGCGGGAATATGCCTCGTAGCATACCGGGAGGAGGTGGCTCGTCAAACGCGCACATCTCTGGATACAATTCGACATTGTGTTCGGGTGCCCAAACAACGCGGTGATCCCTTGCGACCGTGTACGCATTGCCGTTCTCGTCGTAGTGGTAGACGCCGGGGGAAGTAGGGTCCTGGTAAGGACTGTATTGGGCGACGTGAGGGCCATAAAACATGGAGGGGGGACGGGTAGGAAGAGGGATGTTCTCCATGGTGATGAGCTTGACGAATGTGAAGGTGATGCGTGTGTATCGGCTAGGATGGTGATAAGAGAACGCGTGGAACGTTATGTGATTGTGTTTGATATACATACAAGTTACAAGTCGAAGGAAAGAACGTAGGTCAGTGCAGGTATATATATGTTTAGCCATTCGCGAAGTAACACCAAACGCAAGAAGAACTCTTGCAAAGTGCTACGATAACGATCGTCGGAAGCTTGCACATAACAAAAGATAAACACCTTTAAAGGACCTTACTAAGCAGCGAAAGGCATCGCAGATCATCATCGTATCCATTTAGCAAGCGAAACGAACGTACCTCACCCTCCCAGGCACGGAGAACAAAGAAGAATTCGTCAAAGGATGGACGATCATCCCAAGGTAATCACCCTATTCGCAGAGGCCACCGGGTACAATCGGAAGGCCTCAAGTCTCTGAAACGTTCATACTTGGCGCCGGTATTTGCGGGAATACAATTAAGACATATTCGATACGGGAACTTCAGGGAAGTTCCAATAGATCGTCAGCAGTCTCAGTCAAACCAGGGAGTTGGGCATCGACCAACGGGTCGATGCCTTCTTCAGGGAAGTTGAGTCTGGCTTTGCCTCCCCCGACCTCTTCGACACACATGCCAATCCTGTTCTCATTTCGCCAACATAGTAAACGATGATCCGGCCTCACGAAAGGAAATGTAAGGCCCGGGAGCGGCCCCCGATGGGGGTCCCCCTGGACAGGCTGACGGGACGCAGGAATGAGGCAAGGTATGGGTAGACATCTAGATGTAATAACGGATGCAGAGCTATTACAGAGGTACTAGTTCTACATCCAAACAACAACACCGAAAAGTACTCCCGACGGGAGTCGCATACGGGAGTCGCGTACGGCGTGTCCGACGCGTCACGTGACCGCTATAACAGGATCCCCCCCCTAGATGCGGTCTCCGAACGCATCAAGCGTCGGCGTACTCTTGTCGACCAGGCTGCGGTAGATGAGGGTAGCGCTTGTGAAACGCTGCGACGACCTTGTCGTCGTGATCGAATTCGGCGGGGCTAACCCACTCGTTCGATTCATCCCCGTACCCTTCGAATCGCACTAGGTACTGGGTCTTCTTCCCGGACCTCCCGGATCGCAACGCTTTCGAGTGTACGATCTCGGACACGACATACCCCAAGTCACCGTTGTCGAGGACTTCGGGGGTAGGCGGTTCAACCACCTCTCTTCCTTCCAGCTCGTTGGCCCGATAGGGGATGAGCAACGACACGTGGAAGACGGGATGCACCCGGCGTAACTGCGCGGGGAGTTCCAGCCTCCTCGCCATCTTGCTCTGGCCGATGACTTCCGTGATTCGGAAGGGCCCCAGCGTCTTCATCGAGAGCTTCTGGCTGGGGCGCACCGACGTCAAGTTCTTGGTAGATAACATTACCAGGTCCCCTACGTTGTAACCCTCGTCAGGGACGGCGGTACGCTTCCGATTTGCGTACTTCGCCATGTCTTTCCGCGCCTGTTCCAGCGCCTCCTTCACCGACTTGTAGATCCCGTCGAGTCGGTCTCGGTACTCTCCCGCCGATTCCACCGCCTCTTCCCTAGCGCCGGGCACTGGCAGGGAGAAGGTATGTTCCCTTCCCTCGGACGCCATGAATGGCGACATCCCGATGGCAGAGTGCTTCGCGTTGTTGTACGCGAACTCCGCCATGGAGAGTAACTCCGCCCAATCGTCCTGGAGGAAGTTGACGTACGACCGCAAGTACTGCTCCAAGGTGGAGTTACTTCGCTCGGTCTGTCCGTCCGTCTCCGGGTGGAACGCCGTGGAGTAACTATTCTCCACGTTCGCCATGCGGCACAGATCTTTCCAGAAGCGCGAGGTGAACAACGTACCTCGATCTGAAATGATCTGCTTCGGGAACCCATGCAAACACACCCATCGGTCAAGGAATAACCGCGCCAAGAATGTGGCGTCGTTATCCTTTCGACAAGCGACGAAGTGCGCTCGCTTGCTGAACCGATCGACGATCACCAGGATCGAATTGGACCCCATAGACTCGGGCAGGTCCGTGATGTGGTCCCAAGTGATCGATTCGTATGGTCCCGCCGGTACCGGCAGCGGCGCTAGTTCGCCGACAGGCTTCATTCGGGGTCGCCGGTTGCGCTGACATATGCTGCAGCTAGCGACGTACTCCCCGATCCACTTCGCCATCCCAGGCCAGTAGAAGTCCCTACTGGTTAGCTCCACGGTCTTGTCCCGCCCCCAATGGCCGGCGGCCTTCCCGTCATGTAGGCGCTTCATCAGCTCTACCTTGATGTTCCCCGCGTTAGGAACATACACCAACCCGTTGTACAGGAGAACCCCAGTGGGGCTCAAGCTGTATCGCTCATTCGCCAAGGTCCCCGCCTTGAGCTGCGCTACGAGCTCTTTCGCCACCGGGTCGTCCTGCGCCGCCGGTATCAGCGCTTTCACCATCCAATCGCCCAGTGCGGGGATGGTGCCATTCAACCGCAAAGGCGGTCGTTCAACCGGACTACACCCTTCAGGGGGTGCGTCTTCGACAGGCCGGAGCAGAGTCTCCGCTCGCTTCGGTTCTGTCTCCTCCATCAACTCTTCCCGACGACTCAACGCGTCGGCCTTCCCGTTCTCCGTTCCCGGCTTGTACTCCAGGGTGTAGGAGATCTGGTTCAACAGCTGCGACCATCGCGCCTGCCGTTGGGACAATACCTTGTCCCTCTTGAAATACTCCAAGTTCTTGTGATCCGTGAGAATCCGAACGGGGTACTTGTTGTCGAGATAATGTCGCCATATCCGACTGCAATAGACGATGGCCAACAGTTCCCTGTCGTGCACATCGTAGTTCCTCTCGGCGGGCGTCAGACTCTTTGACATGAACGCTACCGGGTGGAGCTTCCCATCGTCCCCTACCTGGGACATCACCGCGCCGATCGCTCCAGAGGAAGCGTCGGTCTCGAGCACCACTTGGCGCTCCTCGTTGTAGTGCGCCAATATAGGCGCCTGGGTGAAGGTCAATTCCCGGAACGCGGCGTCAGCGGCTGCCGTCCAGGAGTACTTCACCCCTTTCTTCGTCAGGGCCGTCATTCCCTGAATCTTCTTGGAGTAGTTCTGGATGAACCTCCGATAATAGTTTGCAAATCCTAAAAAGGACTGCAGTCCCCGAATGTTCTTCGGGGGGGCCCAGTCCAAAACGGACTTGACCTTGGAGGGGTTCATACTGACCCCCGTCGGGGCAATATCGTACCCCAAGAATTCGGTAGCCACCGTATCGAACTCACACTTCTCCGCCTTCGCATACAGGCCATTTGCCTGCAGCCTCTTCATAACCTCCTTGACCTGACCGTCATGGGTCTCCTGGTCGGAGGAGTAAATAAGTATGTCGTCGAGGTAAACGACGACGCACACATCCAAAAGGTCCTGGAAAACCTCGTTCATCCACCGCTGAAAGGTAGCGGGGGCGTTGGTCAAGCCGAACGGCATGACCAAACATTCGAACAGACCGAAACGTGTAGTAAACGCGGTCTTCCAAATGTCTTCTTCTTTTACGCGTAGCAGGTTGTACGCGCCTCGGAGGTCCATCTTCGTGTAGACCTTCGCGCCCTTCAACCTGTCTAGCGTCTCTGAGATGAGGGGTAGGGGCGTCCTATCCTTCACCGTAATGTCGTTAAGGCGACGGTAATCGATGCACATACGCATCTCGCCGCCTTTCTTCGGTACGAACAGTACCGGGCTCGAACAGGGCGACTTCGACGGCCTGATGAACCCCTTCTCCAAATTTTCTTTCAACCACTTCTTTAGCTCCTCGCTTTCCCGCTGGGAGTGGTTGTAGAGCTTCTGGTACGTCGGCGACATACCGGGCTTGAGTTCGATCGCATGGTCGATCGATCGCGTCGGGGGCAGTGTATCTGCCTTCGTCTTGGAGAACGCTCCAAGATGTTCATGATACTTCTCCGGTACCATGTCCCTCAGCTTCTCCATATACTCAGGAGGATCCAGATCGTCCTGGAACGAGTCCGTGGGTTTGACGTCCCAATCCCACAGGTCTGGGCGCCTCGCCCGCTCGTCGTCCTCCCGGGTCATCTGCATCTGCGCGACGACCAAATCCTCCGTGATCGACCCCTTCATCTTCTTGAACGGGTCGATCCCTCGTGTCTCCACTTCTACTTCGTCCGGAGCATACACCGTCTCGGGCCTCTTGAGGCATCCCGTGCTGATGCAGACATCCCCGAACGTCACCGCGTTGGAGTCCCATTGGATATGCGGGTTGTGTCTCCGCAGCGAAGGGATACTGTTATAGCGGTCACGTGACGCGTCGGACGCGTCGTACGCGACTCCCGTATGCGACTCCCGCCGGGGGTACTTTTCGGTATTGTTATGTTGATGTAGAACTAGTACCCTTGTAATAGCTCTACATCCGTTATTACATTTAGATGTCTACCCGCACCTTGCCTCATTCCTGCGTCCCGTCAGCCTGTCCAGGGGGACCCCCACCGGGGGTCGCTCCCGGGCCTTACAGAATAACGGATCACCAAAGGACCCCGAATGGGGGAGCACAGGGAGGTAGCCGGATCCCCTTGCAGTTGGGTGCAAGCGGAGTACCCAACGGTCCAGATAGCCATCTGACGTTGGTAGGAGTGTTCTACCCGGAAGGAGTGCCGGTCCAAGCACTCATGTTGTTGGATTCGGGAGCGACCGGGATGTTCATGGATCGGACATTCGCGTCGCTACACGGATTCGACGTAACGGACCTCGAGACACCGCGGGTAGTAACGGTGATCGATGGTCGGGAGATCCAGGGAGGAAGGATCACCCAGAAGGCTCGTACGCTGGTACGTACGGGAGTGCACCTGGAGCTGACCGAGTTCCACCTCACCGATTTGAGTGGGTACCCGGTCGTACTAGGTATCCCTTGGCTGCGGAGACACAATCCGCATATCCAATGGGACTCCAACGCGGTGACGTTCGGAGATGTCTGCATCAGCACGGGATGTCTTAAGAGGCCCGAGACGGTGTATGCTCCGGACGAAGTAGAGGTGGAGACACGAGGGATCGACCCGTTCAAGAAGATGAAGGGGTCTATCACGGAGGATTTGGTCGTCGCACAAATGCAGATGACCCGGGAGGACGACGAGCGGGCGAGGCGCCCGGACCTGTGGGATTGGGACGTCAAACCTACAGACTCGTTCCAGGATGACCTGGACCCTCCCGAGTATATGGAGAAGCTGAGGGACATGGTACCGGAGAAGTATCATGAACATCTTGGAGCGTTCTCCAAGACGAAGGCAGATACACTGCCCCCGAAGCGATCGATCGACCATGCGATCGAACTCAAGCCCGGTACGTCGCCGACGTACCAGAAGCTCTATAACCACTCCCAGCGGGAGAGTGAGGAGCTAAAGAAGTGGTTGAAGGAGAATCTGGAGAAGGGGTTCATCAGGCCGTCGAAGTCGCCCTGCTCGAGCCCGGTACTGTTTGTACCGAAGAAAGGCGGCGAGATGCGTATGTGCATCGACTACCGTCGCCTTAACGACATTACGGTGAAGGATAGGACACCCCTACCCCTCATCTCAGAGACGCTAGACAGGTTGAAGGGCGCGAAGGTCTACACGAAGATGGACCTCCGAGGCGCGTACAACCTGCTACGCGTAAAAGAAGAAGACATTTGGAAGACCGCGTTTACTACACGTTTCGGTCTGTTCGAATGTTTGGTCATGCCGTTCGGCCTGACCAACGCCCCCGCTACCTTTCAGCGGTGGATGAACGAGGTCTTCCAAGACCTTTTGGATGTGTGCGTCGTCGTTTACCTCGACGACATACTTATTTACTCCTCCGACCAGGAGACCCATGATGGTCAGGTCAAGGAGGTTATGAAGAGGCTGCAGGCAAATGGCCTGTATGCGAAAGCGGAGAAGTGTGAGTTCGATACGGTGGCTACCGAATTCTTGGGGTACGATATTGCCCCGACGGGGGTCAGTATGAACCCCTCCAAGGTCAAGTCCGTTCTGGACTGGGCCCCCCCGAAGAACATTCGGGGACTGCAGTCCTTTTTAGGATTTGCAAACTATTATCGGAGGTTCATTCAGAACTACTCCAAGAAGATTCAGGGAATGACGGCCCTGACGAAGAAAGGGGTGAAGTACTCCTGGACGGCAGCCGCTGACGCTGCGTTCCGGGAATTGAAGGAGTCCTTCACCCAAGCGCCTATATTGGCGCATTACAACGAGGAGCGCCAAGTGGTGCTCGAGACCGACGCTTCCTCTGGAGCGATCGGCGCGGTGATGTCCCAGGTAGGGGACGATGGGAAGCTCCACCCGGTGGCGTTCATGTCGAAGAGTCTGACGCCCGCCGAGAGGAACTACGATGTGCACGACAGGGAACTGCTGGCCATCGTTTATTGCAGTCGGATATGGCGACATTATCTCGACAACAAGTGCCCCGTTCGGATCCTCACGGACCACAAGAACTTGGAGTACTTCAAGAGGGACAAAGTATTGTCTCAACGGCAGGCGCGATGGTCGCAGCTGTTGAACCAGATCTCCTACACCCTGGAGTACAAACCGGGGACGGAGAACGGGAAGGCTGACGCGTTGAGTCGGCGGGAAGAGTTGATGGAGGAGACAGAACCGAAGCGAGCGGAGACTCTGCTCCGGCCTGTCGAAGACGCACCCTCTGAGGGGTGTAGTCCGGTTGAGCGACCGCCTTTACGGTTGAATGGCACCATCCCCGCACTGGGCGATTGGATGGTGAAAGCGCTGATACCGGCGGCGCAGGACGACCCGGTGGCGAAAGAGCTCGTAGCGCAGCTCAAGGCGGGGACCTTGGCGAATGAGCGATACAGCTTGAGCCCCACTGGGGTTCTCCTGTACAACGGGTTGGTGTATGTTCCTAACGCGGGGAACATCAAGGTAGAGCTGATGAAGCGCCTACATGACGGGAAGGCCGCCGGCCATTGGGGGCGGGACAAGACCGTGGAGCTAACCAGTAGGGACTTCTACTGGCCTGGGATGGCGAAGTGGATCGGGGAGTACGTCGCTAGCTGCAGCATATGTCAGCGCAACCGGCGACCCCGAATGAAGCCTGTCGGCGAACTAGCGCCGCTGCCGGTACCGGCGGGACCATACGAATCGATCACTTGGGACCACATCACGGACCTGCCCGAGTCTATGGGGTCCAATTCGATCCTGGTGATCGTCGATCGGTTCAGCAAGCGAGCGCACTTCGTCGCTTGTCGAAAGGATAACGACGCCACATTCTTGGCGCGGTTGTTCCTTGACCGATGGGTGTGTTTGCATGGGTTCCCGAAGCAGATCATTTCGGATCGAGGTACGTTGTTCACCTCGCGATTCTGGAAAGATTTGTGCCGCATGGCAAACGTGGAGAGCAGTTACTCCACGGCGTTTCACCCGGAGACGGACGGACAGACCGAGCGAAGTAACTCCACTTTGGAACAGTACTTGCGGTCGTACGTCAACTTCCTCCAGGACGATTGGGCGGAGTTACTCTCCATGGCGGAGTTTGCGTACAACAACGCGAAGCACTCTGCCATCGGGATGTCGCCATTTATGGCGTCCGAGGGAAGGGAGCATACATTCTCCCTGCCAGTGCCCGGCACTAGGGAAGAGGCGGTGGAGTCGGCGGGGGAGTACCGAGACCGACTCGACGGGATCTATAAATCGGTGAAGGAGGCGCTGGAACAGGCGCGGAAAGACATGGCGAAGTACGCAAATCGGAAGCGTACCGCCGTCCCTGACGAGGGTTACAACGTAGGGGACTTGGTAATGTTATCTACCAAGAACTTGACATCGGTGCGCCCCAGCCAGAAGCTCTCGATGAAGACGCTGGGGCCCTTCCGAATCACGGAGGTCATCGGCCAGAGCAAGATGGCGAGGAGGCTGGAACTCCCCGCGCAGCTACGCCGGGTGCACCCCGTGTTCCACGTGTCGTTGCTTATCCCCTATCGGGCCAACGAGCTGGAAGGAAGAGAGGTGGTTGAGCCACCTACCCCCGAAGTCCTCGACAACGGCGACTTGGGGTATGTTGTGTCCGAGATCGTACACTCGAAGGCGTTACGATCCGGAAGGTCCGGGAAGAAAACCCAATACCTGGTACGGTTCGAAGGGTACGGGGACGAGTCAAACGAGTGGGTCAGCCCCGCTGAGTTTGACCACGACGACAAAGTCGTTGCGGCGTTCCACAAGCGCTACCCCCATCTACCCCAGCCCGGTCGACAAGAGTACGCCGACGCTTGATGCGTCCGGAGTCCGCATCTAGGAGGGGGATCCTGTTATAGCGGTCACGTGACGCGTCGGACGCGTCGTACGCGACTCCCGTATGCGACTCCCGCCGGGGGTACTTTTCGGTATTGTTATGTTGATGTAGAACTAGTACCCTTGTAATAGCTCTACATCCGTTATTACATTTAGATGTCTACCCGCACCTTGCCTCATTCCTGCGTCCCGTCAGCCTGTCCAGGGGGACCCCCACCGGGGGTCGCTCCCGGGCCTTACAGATACCTAGTACCACCGGGTACCCACTCAAATCGGTGAGGTGGAACTCGGTCAGTTCCAGGTGCACTCCCGTACGTACCAGCGTACGAGCCTTCTGGGTGATCCTTCCTCCCTGGATCTCCCGACCATCGATCACCGTCACTACCCGCGGCGTCTCGAGGTCCGTTACGTCGAATCCATGTAGCGACGCGAATGTCCGATCCATGAACATCCCGGTCGCTCCCGAATCCAACAACATGAGTGCTTGGACCGGCACTCCTTCCGGGTAGAACACTCCTACCAACGTCAGATGGCTATCTGGACCGTTGGGTACTCCGCTTGCACCCAGCTGCAAGGGGATCCGGCTACCTCCTCGTGCTCCCCCATTCGGGGTCCTTTGATGATCCGTTATTCTGTAAGGCCCGGGAGCGGCCCCCGATGGGGGTCCCCCTGGACAGGCTGACGGGACGCAGGAATGAGGCAAGGTATGGGTAGACATCTAGATGTAATAACGGATGCAGAGCTATTACAGAGGTACTAGTTCTACATCCAAACAACAACACCGAAAAGTACTCCCGACGGGAGTCGCATACGGGAGTCGCGTACGGCGTGTCCGACGCGTCACGTGACCGCTATAACAGGAAATGTCGGCGAAGGCTCAAGCCGGAGGTGATCGGTGGCGGGAATATCCAATTTGGTGAGGGTCTTTCTGCCATCAGAAATGACTCGCTGTAGCGCTTCAAGCTTTTCCTGTTGGTACAAGACTGCGAGCATGGGTGTGATAGCAGACGGGTATGCGTCTAGCTCGTCAGGCTGTGCATTGCCCCACAACGCTGATATTGGTAAAGGAAGCGCGGCTGAGTCGATCTGACTGCAGAGAGCCTGGGGTGCCTGGTCCATCCAGAGGAGTAACCGGGACAACTCAATACCGAGTTGCTTCTGCTCCATAATAGCACATTCATGCAATCTTGCGTGATGAATCCCTTCTCGTGCTACCGGTTGCGCCCAGTGCTCATGGGAATAACTCGACATGCCATCCCGGGCAGATGTGAAGTGATCTGAGACCGAGTCTTGCCCTTCCCCTAATGATTCCCGCTTCAATAGAGGCGGTTTTCCTTCCAGTGGAAGGTCATTCCAAGCGTCTACGTAGCGCTTATGCGCGGCATCGATACCACGAGCCCGGTCCCTGAGAGCGGCTGCGATCTTCTGGCGCAACTTGTAGTTGGTACCTGGCCTTGAGCATCTTTCGGCCTCCTGGAACCGATTGATGCATGCCAGCTCAAGAGCGTCCAAAGCCTTGTCATACTTGTGACGGCGCCAAAAACGTCCTGCTCTAGTACCCTCGGGCGAGGATATCCAATTGGCCAGGCGGGAATCGTTATCGAACGAGGCTTCTCGGCGATGCTCTGATAAATGTGCAAGCAGCCGGTCTTGTGTTGCTTGTAGCTGTTGTGAGGCAGCGCACATGCGAGCAAATGTCGTCCATTGCTGAGGCTGCGTCTGCATGTGATCGAGACCCTGCGTTGTGGATATCGAGGGCGACAATGCTGACCACTCTCGTTTCGCAACAAGGTAATCCAATGCGAGAGTCCATAGCTGAGCGTCTGCAAGGCCCGCTTCATAGCCGATACCCGTTGCCTCAGAAGCACTACGACGGCGGGCTTGTTTTTCATCCTCCCAGAGTGTGTTGAAATATTGCAGTGAGAATTCCGGGCGGGAGTATTGTTTTTGCATTTGAGCTATCTTGTGTGTGGCTTGTTGCTGAATATGTACCAATTCCCGCCAACCTTTGACCAAGTTCTTAGCTGTCGGGAGAGTCAACACAAGGTCCGTACGCTGCAGCGGCGAACGGAACGGCAGTTTGACGTACCCATCAAGCATAGCTTGTCGTTATTCCACTGTTCTATCACCCACTCGAGTTGCTGATGCCGGTGATAGCGAGTAGCGCTCCGCGTGACGCCTGCTACGCCGTTTGTATACGAGAACAGCCTCTCGCATGTTTCGAAAACCTCCAAGCCGGCTTCAGCATTGAATCGTGGGTGGCACTTGACCTGACAGGGTCTGTCGTGTGCGTAGCCATGCCACGCACCAACCTCTGTAGGAACAAAAGGGTCGCTGTCAATATGTTGTTGTAAAGTATAATTGGAAGGACAGTGTCTGCATGTAACTCACGGAAATTAATGCGGGAATTATGAGGATCGGGGCCTAGCAGATGGGAGACAGCAGGTGCGTGTCGGAATGTCTTCTGAAATTGACACCCAATGTCATAGCCGAAGGTAATTCGGCCAGAGTATTGCGTAGCGAACCAATGCGCTAATGCTAGTGGAAACTTAGATTGTTCATACTCCTTGATCAAGTCGGCGTATGCCAGGACAACGCCGTGCCGGCAGACAAGCGGGAACCACCCCATCTCTGAGAATCTCATATTAGCACGTGGCCTTGCCTTGGCTGCAGTCCAATGCGATGCGCAGGGCCCAAGTGGCTCTGCAGAAGGTTGTGTTGTTTGGGTTCGGGGACGTTTCGTTGTTGTGCGCTGTGCCTGTGCTGTTATGGTCTGGTTTGAGAACCGGTTAACAAGTTCGGGAGGCAGCCGGAACCGAGATGAATGTTCTTGATAGGCCAGTCCTGGCCGGTCCCTCCTCTTCAGAGAATTGTTCCCGTCCAGAGCGACGCAAAGAACGTAGTCTTCAGTTCCCGCTTTGCCATCGACAGGGAAACATAAGGGACATGTATCTCTTTGAAGAGCAGGTGCCTTGCGATCTGGCTGCGACGGCGACGATGTTGTGTTGAGAGCAGTGGGATTGCCACTACTTGTCGTTTGAGCAGGTGTTCCCGGGGTTGCAGGGGGATCGCGGGGTTTCCTGGTGAGTGTTTTGCTGAAGTGTTCCATGTAATTGACGATCCGGTCGTATAAGTCGACCGAGAAGCTGAACCTCTCACGTAGGCTTTCGGTATAGGGGATCTAAGGAGTAGGTTCGACCTGGGCAAGTGTTTTGTGGGTTGACGGGAAGGCACAGGGACTGACCTGGTTATAGTCACAGAGTGACTGAACGAAAGACATACGAGATGTCTGTGTGTGTCGGAATTGAATCAGGTAGAATTCTACAGACCGCATACTGAAGGCTACCGCAGGCCGATTAATTCTGGAGGGAAGGTAGCCTTGGGCCAGGACATGGGCGGGAACCCCTATAGGCGAAGAATCCCATGCATGATGTGGGTACTTGACGGAGCGACAGTCTGAAGTAAGACAAGCACTGTTGAGCGGGAATGGTAGGTTGCAGGTCAAACGTATTCCCGCCAACTCACAATATGTATCGATCAGGAGGAGATCGGTGGAACAATCTTGTGTGGGCCAGGGTGGGGGGCCGAGAGTTCTTGGACGGTAGCGAAACTTGTAGAACTGGATGACTAGAGCCGGCAGGGCATGCTCTAGGGCGAGTTGTTCCTGTTGCCTTTCCGAAAAATAACCGCTGCGATGACGATTGGGGTGTCGATGGGCATGCGGGAAGACGATCTGTAGTGAGGTAAGGTAGACTCACGATGGCATCGTCTGTTCTACAGCCATATCCTTGAGCTCTTTTAGAAGGTCCTCATACGCTTGTCCATCCTTCATAACGGGGAGTTCTGTGGTGTTGGGCGCGTCAGTAGGGAAGGTGTCATTGTCAAAAACATCATTGGAGATGAAGGGGTTGTGTAAATAGTCCAGGGAGGGTGGATTGGATCCAGGATTGGGCACGGTGAAGCCGGGTTCAGAGCCGTTTGGGCGGGAACCCTGGAAGGAAATGATCTTTCCCTTATACCGGTGGTTGTTGAGAAGGGTAGCCTTTGGGTGATGATCAATTTTAGGTGGACGAGATGGAGTGGCAGGAACAGTCCAAGTAGAGGCAAGGTGATCACTACCACGACGGCGTCTCTTGCGAGGAGTGACAGGAGGAGTTGACATGATGAGAGGCGTAAGATCCAACCTAGGAGCTGCGAGAGTTGGTCAACAGGAAGTCGAAAGGTTGGTTTGACGTTTGCACATGATTCTAAGTGAGCGGTCAAGCTGAGAGACTCGCAGGGCGGGAGCGAAGGCGACATTGCGGGAATGGGATTATAGACTGTGGGCAGACGAGCTGCAGCGGCGATTTGATGAGCGAGACAAGTCAGTGTTTCTTCTACAATACAGTCTGCCCTCATCACCTTTGCGAAGCAGCATGTATCTCGCAAGCGAGGCATGACAGTAGTACAGTAGGGCTCAAATAGATACTGACGTGGACCCCGCCAGTTGCAGGTCAAGAGGATAGACCACGCGTGAAGTATGTAAGTGTCAACGATTCGAGGCAGAAAATAAACGTAGGCAATGTATTATACGCCGGAAATCGAATTACAACTGAAACAAAGCTACTTGACTCGGGAGCTGGGGCGGTCTCAGGTAGAAAGAAGAGACTAGTATTTATCCCCGTGGTGCCGTTTCATTAGACGTTGCTGCGCGAGCTCGAGGGCCATCGATCTGCGGGCCGGCTTTCGGAGTGGTTCCCGACAGACTGCGCCCAAGTCTTGCATCCTACAGAGCGCCTCGATGTGCTGGAGCATGAAGGAGCCGCAACTCGATCCGTCTTGCTGTTGCGGGAGAGCCTGTATCTCGGATCGTTAGATCAGCCAGTCAACGTCACCACAGTTTGACTAACAGGATAAAGAAACTGCCAAGCGTCAGAGTTCAAAGCCTCGCCTCGGAACATGAGATGGAGATCGGAGAGCCAGCCTCCCACCGACTGTTGAATACAAAATGACCGAATTGATCAGTGATTATGAATTCCCGCACGTGGAAGAGCAAGCGATTTGACGACTCACCTGGAAAATAGTTCGGGCCTTCTGTAATGACGAGTCGACAGCACAAGGCTCAGCAGCGGGAATCTCTTCCCGCTGTTCCCCATGGAAAGGAGAAAGCGAATCCAACACGGCGATTGTCTTTGACGGGAGATCCACGATCACGGCAACTGTAAGGCCCGGGAGCGGCCCCCGATGGGGGTCCCCCTGGACAGGCTGACGGGACGCAGGAATGAGGCAAGGTATGGGTAGACATCTAGATGTAATAACGGATGTAGAGCTATTACAGAGGTACTAGTTCTACATCCAAACAACAACACCGAAAAGTACCCCCGACGGGAGTCGCATACGGGAGTCGCGTACGGCGTGTCCGACGCGTCACGTGACCGCTATAACAGGATCCCCCCCCTAGATGCGGTCTCCGAACGCATCAAGCGTCGGCGTACTCTTGTCGACCAGGCTGCGGTAGATGAGGGTAGCGCTTGTGAAACGCTGCGACGACCTTGTCGTCGTGATCGAATTCGGCGGGGCTAACCCACTCGTTCGATTCATCCCCGTACCCTTCGAATCGCACTAGGTACTGGGTCTTCTTCCCGGACCTCCCGGATCGCAACGCTTTCGAGTGTACGATCTCGGACACGACATACCCCAAGTCACCGTTGTCGAGGACTTCGGGGGTAGGCGGTTCAACCACCTCTCTTCCTTCCAGCTCGTTGGCCCGATAGGGGATGAGCAACGACACGTGGAAGACGGGATGCACCCGGCGTAACTGCGCGGGGAGTTCCAGCCTCCTCGCCATCTTGCTCTGGCCGATGACTTCCGTGATTCGGAAGGGCCCCAGCGTCTTCATCGAGAGCTTCTGGCTGGGGCGCACCGACGTCAAGTTCTTGGTAGATAACATTACCAGGTCCCCTACGTTGTAACCCTCGTCAGGGACGGCGGTACGCTTCCGATTTGCGTACTTCGCCATGTCTTTCCGCGCCTGTTCCAGCGCCTCCTTCACCGACTTGTAGATCCCGTCGAGTCGGTCTCGGTACTCTCCCGCCGATTCCACCGCCTCTTCCCTAGCGCCGGGCACTGGCAGGGAGAAGGTATGTTCCCTTCCCTCGGACGCCATGAATGGCGACATCCCGATGGCAGAGTGCTTCGCGTTGTTGTACGCAAACTCCGCCATGGAGAGTAACTCCGCCCAATCGTCCTGGAGGAAGTTGACGTACGACCGCAAGTACTGCTCCAAGGTGGAGTTACTTCGCTCGGTCTGTCCGTCCGTCTCCGGGTGGAACGCCGTGGAGTAACTATTCTCCACGTTCGCCATGCGGCACAGATCTTTCCAGAAGCGCGAGGTGAACAACGTACCTCGATCTGAAATGATCTGCTTCGGGAACCCATGCAAACACACCCATCGGTCAAGGAATAACCGCGCCAAGAATGTGGCGTCGTTATCCTTTCGACAAGCGACGAAGTGCGCTCGCTTGCTGAACCGATCGACGATCACCAGGATCGAATTGGACCCCATAGACTCGGGCAGGTCCGTGATGTGGTCCCAAGTGATCGATTCGTATGGTCCCGCCGGTACCGGCAGCGGCGCTAGTTCGCCGACAGGCTTCATTCGGGGTCGCCGGTTGCGCTGACATATGCTGCAGCTAGCGACGTACTCCCCGATCCACTTCGCCATCCCAGGCCAGTAGAAGTCCCTACTGGTTAGCTCCACGGTCTTGTCCCGCCCCCAATGGCCGGCGGCCTTCCCGTCATGTAGGCGCTTCATCAGCTCTACCTTGATGTTCCCCGCGTTAGGAACATACACCAACCCGTTGTACAGGAGAACCCCAGTGGGGCTCAAGCTGTATCGCTCATTCGCCAAGGTCCCCGCCTTGAGCTGCGCTACGAGCTCTTTCGCCACCGGGTCGTCCTGCGCCGCCGGTATCAGCGCTTTCACCATCCAATCGCCCAGTGCGGGGATGGTGCCATTCAACCGCAAAGGCGGTCGTTCAACCGGACTACACCCTTCAGGGGGTGCGTCTTCGACAGGCCGGAGCAGAGTCTCCGCTCGCTTCGGTTCTGTCTCCTCCATCAACTCTTCCCGACGACTCAACGCGTCGGCCTTCCCGTTCTCCGTTCCCGGCTTGTACTCCAGGGTGTAGGAGATCTGGTTCAACAGCTGCGACCATCGCGCCTGCCGTTGGGACAATACCTTGTCCCTCTTGAAATACTCCAAGTTCTTGTGATCCGTGAGAATCCGAACGGGGTACTTGTTGTCGAGATAATGTCGCCATATCCGACTGCAATAGACGATGGCCAACAGTTCCCTGTCGTGCACATCGTAGTTCCTCTCGGCGGGCGTCAGACTCTTTGACATGAACGCTACCGGGTGGAGCTTCCCATCGTCCCCTACCTGGGACATCACCGCGCCGATCGCTCCAGAGGAAGCGTCGGTCTCGAGCACCACTTGGCGCTCCTCGTTGTAGTGCGCCAATATAGGCGCCTGGGTGAAGGTCAATTCCCGGAACGCGGCGTCAGCGGCTGCCGTCCAGGAGTACTTCACCCCTTTCTTCGTCAGGGCCGTCATTCCCTGAATCTTCTTGGAGTAGTTCTGGATGAACCTCCGATAATAGTTTGCAAATCCTAAAAAGGACTGCAGTCCCCGAATGTTCTTCGGGGGGGCCCAGTCCAAAACGGACTTGACCTTGGAGGGGTTCATACTGACCCCCGTCGGGGCAATATCGTACCCCAAGAATTCGGTAGCCACCGTATCGAACTCACACTTCTCCGCCTTCGCATACAGGCCATTTGCCTGCAGCCTCTTCATAACCTCCTTGACCTGACCGTCATGGGTCTCCTGGTCGGAGGAGTAAATAAGTATGTCGTCGAGGTAAACGACGACGCACACATCCAAAAGGTCCTGGAAAACCTCGTTCATCCACCGCTGAAAGGTAGCGGGGGCGTTGGTCAAGCCGAACGGCATGACCAAACATTCGAACAGACCGAAACGTGTAGTAAACGCGGTCTTCCAAATGTCTTCTTCTTTTACGCGTAGCAGGTTGTACGCGCCTCGGAGGTCCATCTTCGTGTAGACCTTCGCGCCCTTCAACCTGTCTAGCGTCTCTGAGATGAGGGGTAGGGGCGTCCTATCCTTCACCGTAATGTCGTTAAGGCGACGGTAATCGATGCACATACGCATCTCGCCGCCTTTCTTCGGTACGAACAGTACCGGGCTCGAACAGGGCGACTTCGACGGCCTGATGAACCCCTTCTCCAAATTTTCTTTCAACCACTTCTTTAGCTCCTCGCTTTCCCGCTGGGAGTGGTTGTAGAGCTTCTGGTACGTCGGCGACATACCGGGCTTGAGTTCGATCGCATGGTCGATCGATCGCGTCGGGGGCAGTGTATCTGCCTTCGTCTTGGAGAACGCTCCAAGATGTTCATGATACTTCTCCGGTACCATGTCCCTCAGCTTCTCCATATACTCAGGAGGATCCAGATCGTCCTGGAACGAGTCCGTGGGTTTGACGTCCCAATCCCACAGGTCTGGGCGCCTCGCCCGCTCGTCGTCCTCCCGGGTCATCTGCATCTGCGCGACGACCAAATCCTCCGTGATCGACCCCTTCATCTTCTTGAACGGGTCGATCCCTCGTGTCTCCACTTCTACTTCGTCCGGAGCATACACCGTCTCGGGCCTCTTGAGGCATCCCGTGCTGATGCAGACATCCCCGAACGTCACCGCGTTGGAGTCCCATTGGATATGCGGGTTGTGTCTCCGCAGCCAAGGGATACCTAGTACCACCGGGTACCCACTCAAATCGGTGAGGTGGAACTCGGTCAGCTCCAGGTGCACTCCCGTACGTACCAGCGTACGAGCCTTCTGGGTGATCCTTCCTCCCTGGATCTCCCGACCATCGATCACCGTCACTACCCGCGGCGTCTCGAGGTCCGTTACGTCGAATCCATGTAGCGACGCGAATGTCCGATCCATGAACATCCCGGTCGCTCCCGAATCCAACAACATGAGTGCTTGGACCGGCACTCCTTCCGGGTAGAACACTCCTACCAACGTCAGATGGCTATCTGGACCGTTGGGTACTCCGCTTGCACCCAGCTGCAAGGGGATCCGGCTACCTCCTCGTGCTCCCCCATTCGGGGTCCTTTGATGATCCGTTATTCTGTAAGGCCCGGGAGCGGCCCCCGATGGGGGTCCCCCTGGACAGGCTGACGGGACGCAGGAATGAGGCAAGGTATGGGTAGACATCTAGATGTAATAACGGATGCAGAGCTATTACAGAGGTACTAGTTCTACATCCAAACAACAACACCGAAAAGTACTCCCGACGGGAGTCGCATACGGGAGTCGCGTACGGCGTGTCCGACGCGTCACGTGACCGCTATAACATTCATACTGACCCCCGTCGGGGCAATATCGTACCCCAAGAATTCGGTAGCCACCGTATCGAACTCACACTTCTCCGCCTTCGCATACAGGCCATTTGCCTGCAGCCTCTTCATAACCTCCTTGACCTGACCGTCATGGGTCCCCTGGTCGGAGGAGTAAATAAGTATGTCGTCGAGGTAAACGACGACGCACACATCCAAAAGGTCCTGGAAAACCTCGTTCATCCACCGCTGAAAGGTAGCGGGGGCGTTGGTCAAGCCGAACGGCATGACCAAACATTCGAACAGACCGAAACGTGTAGTAAACGCGGTCTTCCAAATGTCTTCTTCTTTTACGCGTAGCAGGTTGTACGCGCCTCGGAGGTCCATCCTCGTGTAGACCTTCGCGCCCTTCAACCTGTCTAGCGTCTCTGAGATGAGGGGTAGGGGCGTCCTATCCTTCACCGTAATGTCGTTAAGGCGACGGTAATCGATGCACATACGCATCTCGCCGCCTTTCTTCGGTACGAACAGTACCGGGCTCGAACAGGGCGACTTCGACGGCCTGATGAACCCCTTCTCCAAATTTTCTTTCAACCACTTCTTTAGCTCCTCGCTTTCCCGCTGGGAGTGGTTGTAGAGCTTCTGGTACGTCGGCGACATACCGGGCTTGAGTTCGATCGCATGGTCGATCGATCGCGTCGGGGGCAGTGTATCTGCCTTCGTCTTGGAGAACGCTCCAAGATGTTCATGATACTTCTCCGGTACCATGTCCCTCAGCTTCTCCATATACTCAGGAGGATCCAGATCGTCCTGGAACGAGTCCGTGGGTTTGACGTCCCAATCCCACAGGTCTGGGCGCCTCGCCCGCTCGTCGTCCTCCCGGGTCATCTGCATCTGCGCGACGACCAAATCCTCCGTGATCGACCCCTTCATCTTCTTGAACGGGTCGATCCCTCGTGTCTCCACTTCTACTTCGTCCGGAGCATACACCGTCTCGGGCCTCTTGAGGCATCCCGTGCTGATGCAGACATCCCCGAACGTCACCGCGTTGGAGTCCCATTGGATATGCGGGTTGTGTCTCCGCAGCCAAGGGATACCTAGTACCACCGGGTACCCACTCAAATCGGTGAGGTGGAACTCGGTCAGTTCCAGGTGCACTCCCGTACGTACCAGCGTACGAGCCTTCTGGGTGATCCTTCCTCCCTGGATCTCCCGACCATCGATCACCGTCACTACCCGCGGCGTCTCGAGGTCCGTTACGTCGAATCCATGTAGCGACGCGAATGTCCGATCCATGAACATCCCGGTCGCTCCCGAATCCAACAACATGAGTGCTTGGACCGGCACTCCTTCCGGGTAGAACACTCCTACCAACGTCAGATGGCTATCTGGACCGTTGGGTACTCCGCTTGCACCCAGCTGCAAGGGGATCCGGCTACCTCCTCGTGCTCCCCCATTCGGGGTCCTTTGATGATCCGTTATTCTGTAAGGCCCGGGAGCGGCCCCCGATGGGGGTCCCCCTGGACAGGCTGACGGGACGCAGGAATGAGGCAAGGTATGGGTAGACATCTAGATGTAATAACGGATGTAGAGCTATTACAGAGGTACTAGTTCTACATCCAAACAACAACACCGAAAAGTACCCCCGACGGGAGTCGCATACGGGAGTCGCGTACGGCGTGTCCGACGCGTCACGTGACCGCTATAACAGCAACCTAGTGAAAATTGCCGACGTTCCAGGGGATGGCATGGAACTGGTAATCAAATGGATCGAGAGAGTTCTGGTATTGACAGATAAGAGTATGAGCGTCCCGGCGGGATCCGTTACCAGCAGAAGGGACTTGCCTGGCGAAACCATTTCGCCATGTTTGGTGGGTTTTCAACTGACTCCGGTTCGAGTCGGCTTTGAATCCAGGGCGAAACTTGAGTACTGTGAATGAAGACCGGAACGAGACCGTTTTCGAGGCGGCTATATGTCGATTGGCGCCAATGGATCAAAGTGAGGTAGGAATCCACTAGTTGATCGTTAAACCAGACGTTGGTTTTCAAGTACTGGTAGATTGGTGGATCACCAAGGATGCGGATGGCGGTGGGGGTGGAGGTATACCAGACGGGCGGCCTGGAGGGGTCCGGCGCCGGACACGCAATGTGGGTCGAGGGGGGAAGGGTCGGATCGCTGCCATCATGGCAGAAATAGCAAAGGTGATTCAACTTTATCATGGTAAGGGTCATGAGCATTCGAAAAGATTAGCAGTGGACAGCGACCAAAGACCGGTACTGACCCATTCCGACAGGCTCGGGACTGCAGCTCCGAATAATGTGCCCTGTGGGACGTAAGCTCGGCCGTGAATCTCTGAAGAATTCAATGCGGGAAGCAATGTTCCAAAAGCGTGAGGTTCATTGGCCGTGGAGGCGATGGCGGCGGGAATGGAGGGAAGTTCCCACTGGATCTCTTGTGCAGGTGGGAAATCCGGGGGGAGCTGCCTCTTGGCCTCCGCAATCTTTCGGAGCAAGGCATTGCGGGCGGCATCACTGTCAGAGGATGGGTAGGGAAGGCGGACTCGATCGTGTTCGGCGGGAATGGGCGGGGACGTCTGAGGGGTCAGACGGGGCGGCAGGTCGTCGTCGGGAACAGGGACATCTTTACCCGGCGAAGTTGTGTTGTCGGCTACTAAGGCATGTGATACAACGTTCAGCGGACAATCGAAGGATGCCTCAGTATTAGACGATGGGGCTTACGTTGATCCGCGGCAAGAGGCTTCATGTCGGGTTGGGGCTTGCCGGCGGCCTGCTGGATCTGCTGCAAAATGTTCGAGTCCGGGAGAGCTGTTTCCCGCAAGGGGTCCGGCCGCGTAGGAGTTGGTCCGGTGCGAGAGCGTTTCTCCTGCCTGGGAGAAGAGAAGAACTTGGTAATGCGGGGCTGCTGCGGGTCCTCACGGGTGGGAGTATTGGGTGTGTTGGGCGGTTCCTGCGAAACAGCTGGGGCGTGCTCGAGGGGGGAAAGCGGGAATTCAGGAGCTGTTACGAGGAGGGGTCCGAGAGGTTGCAGATTAGCCAGCAGCTAGGGTGAAGGTACTTGAGTAGATGCCAAATCAAACATACCAAGTGTAGTATCCATAATTGGAAAGATTGGCGTCGTTCGAATATGCGAAGAGTGATAAATCTAGGGTGGGAAGGGCAGACCAGTCACGATGTCAGTTGTGGGGAGAGGCAGGTCAAGAAACGGAAATGAATGCATATCGACAGCGGTCAGGAGGAGTGACTTGAGTTATATAGGTTTTGACGATCAGAGAGGGACAAAGGCACGACAAGACCAGCCGTCTCTGATGCGAGAGGGCAACACTACAATAGCACAATCGCCAAACTAGCAAGGTTGCTTCAAAACTGAAACTCTACCCGAGGTGTTTTGTTTACAATCTTGATGCGGGAAAATCATACAATAAGGCCAAAGGGATGCCTGAGGCGGGAAGCATTGATTAGACGCGGGAAGACAAAAGATAGAAAAGGTAAACAAATAACGGGAGAGCGACACGTATCTGGAAGACTTTTGCGCGAGTCATCGCGCAAAGGCCTTCAAGGCCAAATCTAGCATAGAATTAAGCCGCGGTGTCGTAGAGTTGTTAGCCTAGGCCAGCGCGTCACAGTGCTAGGGATAGGTGCCCAGCGACCACGAGGGCGACGCGCCAAAGCAGAAGCTCGGAAGAGAGAGAGCAGCATGCACCAGCCAGCAGGTCAACTATGCTATACACCTGACTACCTTCATCTCTTGCTCTTCTCTCCATACATACAACATATCTCAAGGTCATTCGCAGAGGACTGCTTCACGTATAGAAAATTATTAAACCGGAGAAAAAACAGACACGAAACGAGCTCGGTCGGGAGGACGCACGACTTACGAACTATCAGAGGACAAGAGCAACTCTTTGCACCGGAAAACCCGAGAGACGCACCTCGTATCCTCTTCACGTCGTCTCGGCTATACCTGATCTCAGAGAATTATAGCGTTTTAAAGCTGGAATTAATCTACGACCTGGGATCGATCCCGATATAAATTCTTCAAGCTGGATCGTCATCGAGGAGGAGCACACGCTGGCGCGATGGGACCTACATCAAGAGGTAGCTCGGGGTCGTCCCACTATACCATCAAGATCAACGGCAACCACAACCACGTCCACAACCATAACCCAAATACTACCTCTTCCTCCTCTTCAAATCACCCGTTGACGGACTCGGGCACGGGCAAACGACCACGATCGACATCCACCCTGGGGCTCTCATCACCCCGCATGACCCGTCTTCGACTCCGGTTACACGCACTCTCCACTTCAGTTCCCTTTCGATATTTCCGCAACTCCTCCTTCATCCCAAAACGAAAACGCAGCATAACCTACCTCCTCCTCCTTCTCCTCATCTCTTTCCTCATCTTCCTCCCTGGGACGCTCAACAGCCTGTTCAACCACCTCCACCTCCCCACCCACCTGCGCCTTCCTACTTCCCCGCTCGACCCACAAGCTTCAGCAGCGTTCAGCTTGACGAAACCGAGGTTAGACCAGAGTGGGGAGGAGGTACCGGATGAGAGCGAGGGGCAACAAGAGGTGGAGATCCAGAGGTCGTTCGAAGAGCCGGATTTCAGCCTTTTGAGTGGGAAACAGCCGCACGAGGTGGGGTGTGACGTGCCTATCGTCTGGGATCCTAGCGTGTCGAACGTTAGCGACTCCTCATCATCGTCATCGACATCAATATCAACACCAAACTCCAATAATGATAACAACACCGGCGTCCTCGTCTTCCTAGGTGTCTTCTCAGCCGCCCAATCATCCGACAAATCCCCCTCAGAAATGCGTCGCCGGAGGGACTTATACCGTCAAATCTATTTCCCCCAATTCCCCAAGAACCTGGTCACGGCGAAATTTATCCTCGGCCTACCACCCGGTGGAGCGGGGAAGGACAAGTTTAGGAACCCCGCCGCGGCTGTTAGTAGGGCTAGGGTCTTGAGGGGGTTGGAGGAGGAACGGGAAGAGTTTGGGGATATGGTCATCCTGGATGTGAGTCGCTGTTGTCTTCCGCCGCCATCGCCTTCGTCCTGTTCTTTTGCGAACTTTTCGTTGCATAACCGTAAAAAGCAAAAGCTAACAATGTTTCGCCTTACTGGATTTTTCTTGATCATCGACGATCCCTTGATCGGTTGACCTGAAACGACAGATGGAGGACAACATAGATTCGGGGAAAACACACAAATACTTTCAATGGGTAGCTAAAGAGTACGCGGGCGAGGGGCAGGTCAAGGGAAGGCCTAGATTCGTCGTGTGAGTTTGGGGTTTGGGGTATTGAGTCGGGAGGGAGACGAGCTGCTAGCAGAATGACGGGAGAAGATATCGGCGTGCGGTCGAACGGGATTTGAGCTGACTTGGCGTTTTCGTTCTTTTCGGAATGTTTGTGGGAAACAGCAAATCGGATGACGATGTAAGTCTCTGCCGACAGTCCCTTGTGCTTGCGTTGATTGTTACCAGCTTCGGTGAATCGTACTGACCGAACTCAAAATGTCTTCCGATCTGCAGACCCTCCTCGTGATGCCCAACCTCATCTCGGCTTTCCGAAAACTAGACTGCTCAACCAACGTATATTGGGGTACCTCGGCCGGTCGATCACAGTACTTTGGGGATTATTTCCGGGGGTTGGCTTATGCCATGAGTTGGCCGTTGGTGAGCTTTCTGTCTACATCGTTTGGCCAGCATCGTCGCATGCGAAGCTGAAAAGAGACGCCTCGCGACAGATCTCGTGGATCGGGCAGGCGGACATGCCCATGGCACATATCACCAAGATAGAAGATGCCCGGACGGGTCAGTGGTTGCGCCATCTAGATCCTGCCGAGGACCCGATCACGCGGATAGATTATGGGTGGACGATGGGAGATTGGAACCAGTTGGACGTCGGATTGGAGACGGTAGCGTTACGTAAGTCCTCGTGGCGCGGTAGCAAAAGGGTTCGTCCGCTGATCTTGTGGTAAACCGCTCATTCCTGCGACAGACTGGTGTAAATGGGACGACTGGGTGGTGGAGCAACAAGAAAAGATCCAAAAGATCTGGAAAGACGCCGGACGACCGTTCCGATGGGATCAAGGCATCGAATCTAGCGTCTCGGTCGCCAAGGGCAAAGTCACGCCCGAGGAGGCGAGACGGGAACACGATCGGCAGATCCAGGCTGGGTGGGACGTCGAAGGGAACCTCAAGGGGGATGCTGGAGATGGGTAATAACAGAGGTCGAGTTGATAGACGTGTGTAATGAGGAGATTGTCGGTTTGGAACGATTCGGGGCACCTGGGAATGTAACGAATAGAACGCATCGCATTATACGAGGTCGTGCTAGGTCGTCAGGATCGCGACATCTACGATAAGTCCGCGGCAACCTAGAGGCGACGCTTTCGGTTGAACATCGCCGCATAACGAATGCATCTGAGATATGAGTTTGCCGAGCTGCTAAACTGACGATGTAAGAGCAGGGGGATTGATCTGGATGGTAGATACTTGAAAGCAAGTCAACCCGTGGACATTTGATGCAAGCGGTACGCATCGCTATTTCGAGGAAGCTTGTCATCGTGACCCGTTGCGGCCATATAATGACGTGTTGCGTTATCTTCATGAAAGGAGTGTCCGTGTAGCCTCTGCTGCTCTGTCGCTGCCCACCCACGCCGGGTGGCTTGATGGTTCTCGAAACGCGGCGCTGATCACGAGACCCCTGTAACTACGATAGATGGTGACAGGCCAGCGGCTGGACGATCCTTTGTTGACTGTCAGGAAGCATACCCTATTGTCGACTCGCCTATATATGTATGAAGCCGTGACAGAGGAAAAGCGTTATCACGCCGACAGGCCTCTGTCAAACAGCATCGTCACTCAAAACACATCTTCGTCTGTAAGATGGGCAAGCTACAACGCGGAGTTCAAAAGTTCTTCAAGTCTGGGCGGCCTGCAAGTGAGGAACTCAGAGAGGAGTCTTTTGATCAGGCGTCGACATCCGTGAACACGGAACCTCCCAGTCAAACTGTACCGAAAGAGCAAACCAAAGCTGAGTTGTCGGGAACCTTGGCATCCAGGGAAGAATCATTTGCCAATGAGTAAGAATATCTCGCGATCTGTGCTGGCAACGAGGTTCTGACATTTGGACGATGCCCTAGAAATTGGAGAGAGATGGATGCAGCAGAGTTCAATGTTCACGCTAGGTAAGGATAACCGACATGAGCTTCATTCCAAACCAATTACTGATATTGGATTCATCCTCTAGGGGCTGGCCTTCGGACAACCTGCCTTCGACACTGAGGACGGGCCACGCTTCTCGTCCGTTGCCGGAGCCGGAGAGTGCCGCCAGTTCCGCCGCGACTTCCAATACTGCACCGAATGAAAATCAGGGCAAGAAGGCTGCTACTGAAGATCAGGTTCATGTTGGGACCAAGGAAATGGAGAATGTCTTAGTCGGCTTAGTTGGCAGACTGTACAAGATGGCTGAGGGTAATCATCCCTTTGCTGATCGGTTCGAGAAAGCGGTGAGATAGCCTTGTTTGCTCTCCGCGTTGTCTGTCGACATGATTGACCTGGTCTCTTGATATAGCCGCTGAACACAAAGTATCACAAGGTGATACTCTGGTTGAAACAAGGAAGCGTGGAGTTGTTCACCTTCGTGCACCAAGAACGAGACGGGTTTGCTGAAGCTTGGGGAGGACCCTTGAAAGAGGCAGACTGCGTAGTCGATAGCAATTTACTGGACGTGATACCGACCCCACTGGGAGAGGACTTATATTACGTTTGCGAGTACCCAGAGAAGATACCTCACACAGTCTATGGATCTGCTGGAGCCAAGAAGACCATGACACTCGTCTTCTCCATCAGAGAGCCGTCCAGGCTGGTTTTCGCCTTCACTTTGACTTGAAACCCACTTGTAGCAGCGCAAGCCTTCTGTCGCTGAACGCTATCACTGTTAACTGAATACGAATGATTGATATCCGCTTCTTCTCATGACTTTTGCTCCAGGTTTGTGGCCGACTTCATTTCAAGACTTCACTTCAGAACAGAGCGTAAGCAAGACTGATACGAAATGTCTCCTGCCGACCATCTGCATGACCTGCTCAACCAAGCCAAACGATCGAGAGTTAAGTCACATCGGGTATCAAACGGATACTCTGCTATTCACTTTGATTCGTGTAGATCTCGGGCCTAAAAAACGGCGAAGCAGCCTGAAGGTCTTGTTCGACATTTCATACCCCCTTTTGTTTCCGCGTTTCATGTTCCTGTCTAAAGTAACTTAGCGGAATCAGTCACGTGATCCGGCTCAACACGGTAAGACCCGGCTTTTCCCCTTTTTATCACAGCAGTCGGGGGAGGGGGGCATGATAAGGATCGATCGATGAGACGCTTCCTTTCGCTCAAAAAGAAGGATAAGGGGAGGAGAACTTGTCGTGAAATGAAGCGGTGGGATTCCTTTGTCCTGGTTCCGTCAGCTGATCTCTTGGCTTGTTCGTCTGGCCTGTAGGAGGGCATCGTCGTGGGTGTATGTATATATGCGGTTGCCGTTGCAGTGACTGTAGGGCTTTCGACAGATTTATATTTATATGTGTACCAGGTAACATAGAAGGAATCGTGAACCCGAACGCCCCGATCTCATATAGGCCAACAGAAATCTGCTGTTTTCGATTCAGATTCTCTTCCAGTCCAAGTTATGCCTCGATTCTTGATTAGTGCGAGATGGTTCTTGCGACGACGCAGCGGCAAAACCGGGACGCAATCGTCCTCCGATAGGTCAATTGAATCTCTTGAGACGGGCGAGTATCAACAAGCTGAACTTAGCCTGATGCACTCAATCTACGGAGACCCAGCTTCTTCGCTCGCTCCGAAATCGACAATGACTAAGACCACCGATCTGCAGTCCCATATGTCAACGACTGCTTGCCCACAGCCAGGGCAACCCCTAGTGAACCTCAACTCGAGATCTGAAAGTGTGGGAACAGAGTTCGACTTACCTGTTCGATCCCTTTCGACCTCGACTGGACCGGCCCGTTCAACCATATTCGATCATTGCGCCGCAAATCGGTCGTCTGCTATAAACTCAGCTCTGAATCTAGTTGCCGATACTCTTTCCGCCATCTACTCCAAGTGCTTGATTTACCCTAAAGGTGAATACACGTTTCCAAACATCCGTCCTGTAAGAGAGCTCTCGGGGAACCTTCCTGCGCAGATCGTACGTCTGACCAGAGTCTATTCGCGGCTTTGTGCCTCGCGTTTACCAGACATACAGCTACGAGAAGAACGAGTGCTACCGCTTGTATCTGTATCAAGACGAGGATGGTGGCCATGCTCAAAAAGCGATCGCAAGCGGACAACGATTGATCAGCCGAGTCGAATATGTACAAATCGGGCCGTTCGGTGATATCTCATCGACCAAACACCTACCAAGTACGATAACTCGTCAAGAGTATTCGCACTTACTCAACATGCTACAGCAGCCGCTCACTTACTGGAATCCAGCCCCTATGCTGAGACGAGATGAGGCACTCAGAATTGTTATTCTGAAGCTTGCCCGGAATGATGAGCAGAAACGGATAGAGGTCGACTTTCAGCTTTTCCTTAGACCAGGTTTGGCACAGGGTGATCTCGACCGATCTGTGGACCGTCCTGGAGAATCTTATCTGTCTCGAAATTCGGCTCCCGAATCTAGTGCTGCTCTTGCTGCTGCAGACCCTGAACTGAATATTGTTCATAACCGACCTCCATCACTCATGCACGACCAGCACCTTGAACTCGCAGCCATGTTCTGGAAATTGATCGACGACCTCGAATTCGAGCATCAGAAGCGGAATCAGGCCGGTAGTCCACTCTTCTTAGCAGTGAGTTCGCAAGTCTCATCCGACTCTGGAACGTGAGCACATCGCTGATTTCAGTTGTACGACGACAATAGAGTGGGTGCAGAGGAGTGGCAAAAGAGTTCCACCTCTCAATCAAGATTGAGGATGGTCGACTTGAAGCGTGGGAGTCACTCGCGCATCGCTTGGATTCCCTGAAGTTGCCTCGCTTACGCTACCCAGAAATCAAGAACAAAAGACTTCCACGAAACATCAGTTTCGAAGCCGAAAAGATCGACATCTTGACCGCTCCTGTTGACCGTTCCAACCTGAAATGTGATTGGGAAAATTTCACTCTGGAAAGATGTAGCATTAAGAGCCAAAAGAAAGGTTGGCTACAGTTCGAATTTGCTGTAATTACGCTCTACTGAGGTATCGCTGATGTGGAAGTGTTTCAGACTATATGGACTGTAGCGCGAGTCAATCTCAGTATAGACCATGCATCATACGCAGTAAAACCTATTGATGCAATCGGGAAGTGCTGTGAAGAATTGAAGATCGGTAAATAACTGTCGATTCGAGTTTGATTTTGTATCTACCTAGCCATATCTACGATGAGAGCCTATACAAGCGGAATTCGCATGCGCAAGAGTTCGCCCTTAAATATGCTGCCTTATCCAGGAGACTTGCCAGGCATCGACGGACAGATACGTGATGTTTGACCGTTGGGGAATCAGAACAACCGACTCTGCCAGTCCAAAAGAGTGGTCCGCGGGAAGGTGATTAGAACAGTACAACTTTGAGCAGATATACTGCCTATTTGTGCTTTCAGACAGGAACAGCGGATCTGCTCTTTCTGTCCAAGAGTACGAAGCCGCTGCGTTGAGGGTCATCCGCGAGACTCAAAAGTTTCACTTTCCCGACATGGATGTCTCAATACTCTTGGCCAATGTTTGCCAATGGACCGAGAACGTTCGCACCAGCCAGGTGCCCATCATCGACTACCACGACACGCAAGCTTGGGTCAACCACCTCACTTCGGGCTTGGACGATTTCAACCTCCTTCTTGTTTAAATTTGGAACTTTGGCTTACGATGCATCGATGGATCCGTCGACCTGAATTTAGATCTTCGCAGCCTGAAGTTTGGATATTAGAAACTAACGATCAGACCACGTTGAAAGTACGGAGACCTGCTCTCGACTGTTAGTCCAATCCATGCGCAAAGGTATACCGTTGCTCGTCTATCGCTATGAAAGGAGGATCAACGGTGTGGTGAGATATCGTGATCGATGGCATCTGTCAACAATGACATGCTCACGTAGACAAAGCATATTACTGCGGGACGGCCTGGGTAGATGTGACTACAGAGAATTGAGAAGGTGGCGAAATAAGCAGGCAGTGGACGAAGCGAAGGTTTCCTCCTTTGTTATCGTGATGGCGCAATTGTTCCATGCACTCTGCAGGTTGCAGAGAGGATCCCCGTATATAAACCGAGAGTCCTAGTGGCCGTCAGCATGAACGACGTTTCCCCTGTCGGGACTTCTTCTCTTTTTGTATCATTCTCGAAACCATGAGTCTTTTTCACAATAATAAGAAGAAGAAGGCGGACACGCCCGCAGACAATCAATCAGCTTCGTCTGCTTCCGCCCTAGTTTCATCGAGAAGTGGTCACTACGGGTTTCCGGTCTCTTCTTTGCGAAGTGGCTACGAACATACTAATCATGAGTTGACCAATACAACATTTATGACTTCAGCTCCTGAGAGTGGGTCAGGAATGACCTCGAATCTCGACGTTTGAAGACGTGAAAGCCTGATTACATCGTGTGCATATCACAGGCACATACCTCATGCCTGCAGCAGACGGCACAAGGTTTGATCCCACGACTCTATCCACCCTGGGATACAGCATTGAGAGCATCAAGCTCTTTCATGCTGTGTTGGACGTCCTCAGAGAGGTCTGGAAAAAATCTCGTCAAGTCCCTTCTGCAAGTCCTCTGTTTTCCGAAGTGAGTGACAAGACATTCCTGAACTGCTATTACGTACTCACTGAAAGCGGACTCTTGCCATTTTGATGAACAGTTCGAATCTGGTGATAAGCGGTGTTTTCATTTCGGCTTGGCATCCGGCGATATACGTCCTGTCCCGCTCACGGGGAACCCAAAGAGTCTACAAAAGGCACGAATTTACAAAATTCCGGAGAGCTACCCCCTATCCCTCTTCAAGGGAGGTTCGGTCCATCTTGATTTCAGCGGTACCGGGCATCATGCGATGGACGACGGGTACGGTCCGTGTATCCAAATCGTCGGCATTAAACGCGATCCCGCCGAAGACTGCTTAGAGGTGACCTACACCGTTCACTGGGCAGAACGCCAAGGAAGCGACGCTTTCTCGGTTGACATGTCCATACTTCCAACTTGTCCCTCTCAATCCGGGTTCTCAGGGTCGACACGGACAGAGTCGAATGAGCTGATTCGGGATCTCGCCAAAAAGCCGGTGAGGGATGAGGTACTCCAGGAAGTCTTCCGACTGCTACAAGCGTTGCATGAGAGACACCACGGTATACATGGCCAGGAATCCTTCTTCGATGATCGTGCTTTCTCGTATATTCCGGTGTGTCAGCAACTCGTTTATATAGATCATGAACCCATCTCGTGCTAAATCCCATTTTGCCTTACACGTTGGTGCAGCCGGAACCAGAATCCAATTTCATTGTGACGCATCTCCTCCGCCTAGAGATCGACAGACACGGGAACGTCTCTGGTTATCGTGGTCCTCCGGGTAATTATCATACTCCATGGCGCATTCCCAAGATATCTCCGGAAACGATGGAACCGCTAGGGAAGATACGATACGCCGCCGGCACGAGCTACAACTTTGACGGGACTATGACGGGATCGTTTCCCTGTCATAGCGGTTGTCTCCCAGAGCCTCCAGGTAAGGGGAAAAGCAAGGCGTCTACGAAGCTGTTCAGAAAGATGGCAGATAATCTACGAGGCGAATCACAATACCAGCCTTCCGGAATACAGGTGCAAGTTGTCCAAATCGGCGTGCCCTCAAGTGGGATTCAAGGTCTGCTGATAGTGACATTCAAAGTGAGAATTCGAGAGTAGGACGATGCTTTTTCGTCAGAGCTAGGTCATAGCAGAGGGGCAGTCGTTCGAATTTAGCCTCAGAGATATACCAGTAGAGAGGAGATTCAATGCATACCCACCCTAAATTGAGATATCATATCTACGAAAACCCTGAATCATCACAAAAGACCATTCCCGGCCTTTTGACCTGATGTCACTTTATGAATCCTTGTTTCTATACCTAAGAACCACGGGGATGGCATCTAGATATAGTTCCTCGAGGTCAGGAAGTCGAGGACTTTCGAAGTTTGATCCTTGTCAATTCAATATGAAGTTCCTACACGTACACGTTGAGTGATTAAATCCTGAGTGCAATACGACTATCTAGCTATCACAGTCAGCCTGACTGACGCAGACGAGTCACTTTCGGGAAACTCTAAATCACACACAGGTCGTCCTGTTTCATGGTGGATTTGCTTCCGGCGACGCGAGGTTCCGCCGAAATTACCTCGAATCTTCATAGCAAGGTATAGGCACGGGGCATGTTGCAAGAGGATGTTGCGCTTGGATGTCACTGGCAATCCTTTGCTCCGGAGCAATATTCTATCGAAATGAAAACAGCACAGTGTGGTCTCAATGCGACAGCCCTGAAGTCAGATGCGCTCTCAAGTGAGATGTCCCTGTTAGCATACTCCCCAGTTGTCGACCGTGCGAACATCGGTTGTGGTTATTATCTTTCCCCTTTCTGAAAGCATCAATCGTGCTCGAATCCAGGACGATCGAGAAGCATCGGTCTCCGGGGCGATCGGCTCGATTGCGATATCCACGCCATCGATCTTGAAAGAAATACCGGTCACAATTGGTATTCCGCTCACTGCTAAGAGCGCGTGGCATATAAGAGGGCGATTGAACCGTCAGGTATCTTGTCTTTCCGCCTGCACCCTCGTTTCTTTATCTCTTTTCAAGCCCAACGAACGCCTTATTATCACAATATGAACCAGAAAAACGATACGAACGACCGTACTAGTCTCCCCTCTCTCAACCCCTCTGGCAGTACAGGATCAAGCTTGAGAAGGCAAGGGGGCATTCGCAGAAGGCCACCTCGACCTCCCGCTCCCCAAGTACCTGACGAAGATCCCAGCATGCAGACGTTAGTTCCTACGGTGCTCACTTCGGCCAACAGCGTCGTCGGCCAAGACAGTTCTTCAGCCAACACCCAAGCTGCAACCGCATCCAACTTGACAACCGCTGCCACCACGTGTTCAAGCGCCTTGCCTTCCTCAACAGGGTTTACTGGGAGCGAGGGATCACGTACCTCTTTTGAACCATGGGGGCTTAGCGCTCGCGATGAAAAACCTCGGGGAGCGTTTTTGGGCCTGCTTCATCGGTTACTACTGTACTTGAGGCAGGAACTAGCAACTGGCGTCACTTTGGGAATTGTGAGTTCGGATTACGATTCAACATTGTCAGATTTGCGGGCTATAGTTTGATCATGACTCGCCAACTGTCACATGTACCGTTCTCTGGAACAGAATAGCACCGATGAATGTTACTACTTCTATATAAGTTCCCCGGGGAGACGCGGACCTGGTGGCCATCGACCTGGTCAGACCTGGATCTCGACAGACGCAGACAGATATCGCGGTACCAGCGCAGTTCTATGGACAAATGCTGCATCAGCTGGGACAGATCGATCAAGAGTACATGATTACCCACAACCGTCTATTCTGTCACTTGGGGCACGAGGTTTTACCCTTTTTCTACATGAACGGGGCATGGACAGACAACGAACGACGCCAGATTGTGGTCGTTTGCAGGATGGTCGATCGACCACCGATCGGCATTCCCAGGGAACACGAGGCTGAACCGGGGTTCGCTCCACAGACGCGTCTCCAGGGACTCTGGCCAGATATGGCTATGGATGTCCTATACTATGAACATCTCTCAGTCGTCTTCGAGCAGCTGTTATTGCAGAACATCGATTATCAGACGCAGCTTGTATTGGACAAACCTGTGAGTAGAATTTATCATAGCTTAACTTCGTCATCTATATCACCCTTGCCTGTGTGAGTTCGGGATAGACTCCCACGAGAACCTTCGCATGTCATTCTACATCGGCTTGGATCCTCGGGAGGCTAAAATCGAGATTCGCGCTCGAGGACGTGATGAGAGCGGCAATTCCGAGATACCGATGACAGCTCTCGATGTAGTCCACACGAAGGCCCTCTCCGCCACTATTCTCGGAAGGGAGAGCGCGACAAGCTTTGATAAACCTATCAGGGCATCCTCAGTGGTTACCGGTCAGAGGACCGACTTTCAAGTCACGACGGTTTACATAGAGCCGAAGCGGTGGATTCAGCTTGACTTCTGCAGAATTTGACGGGGCGGATGAGAAGATTTGTATTGATCGTTTGAATTGATTGTTTGTATAGATCGGGTGTTCTGAATGGTAGGGAAGAAGGGTCTTGCCCAAACGCATTGCCACATGATATCGTACACATTACGTCCAAGCTACATCAAGTTCTCAGGACCTGGAGATGAGATCGAGTATCGCTGGCCGACGAAACACGCTGGACATCCTGATTGTACACTCGATTGCACGTTCGAAGTCTAGCAGTCTGATCCGTCTAACCAGTCCATACACGTGTTTATTCGATCTGGATGTATGAAGACTACTACGAATGTTCCGCTTGATCAGGACCTCTTGTTATCCCATCCTTTGTCTTCAATGACTGACCTCCGGGCTGCAGTAGCGCATCTCATCTGGCTAAACTGTACTGATTGATATCTCTCAAGGTCGACAGGCTCTCCACATCAGCTCAATTCAACCGGCTCACAGACAAGATCGATCATCTCACCTACAACACCAACGCCCGAATGCTGAATGCAAACAGAACTGTTAAAGATGTCGCTCTGTTGTCGCTGAGGGATAAGGACGGATATCTCCTTGACATTCAGAAGCAAAGTCTATCTGGCGCTGGTCGTAAGTACGTTCTTGAGCACTTGTTCTTGGGCGCTGTCGCTTATGAGAACGTTACAGCTGCAACTCTGTGTATATAGTATATTGAAACAACCAAAGCCTCTTATACAGAGCATTGGGCTGGCCACAAGAGCTCGCCTACAACCGACAGCAAATATACCCGTGTGAACAAAGAGGGGCTTGATGCCCTTTGCGGAACTTCTACCCTCTGACTCCAATTGAGGAGACATTTGACATCGATAGTGCGTTCCCAGATGATTTGCAGAACATCAATCAGTTTCCTGCATTCTGATGATTTGGTATAGATGTCGGTAACATGGTCCGAATATAAAAACGAATTCGGTAGAGTGAAAGAGGAAGTTCGATCGCCCGGTCAATACACGTCTGACGGAGTGCGATACAGTGAGGGTCGCGCGCGAACGGATCGCCGGCCCGTCGGGTGCGATCCTTGGAACAACCGAATCATCTCTTCATGCTCGCTGCCAGACGGCCCGTCGATCACCAAACTTTGAGGATTGAAAGAGTAAAGTATGACCTTATTATAATAAGAAATTTAGAGCAACTACATCAATATTTTGTGACAAAACCACGGGCCTTCCTCACTGCCTCTAGGCGTCTAGGCATGCTATCCACGCATGCGTCAATCCGGTCCTGACCAATCTCTCCCCATAGCCTTTGAAGCACATTGAATAGCTCGTCTTTGTTGGTCGGCTTCCTAGGTAACTGGGCAAGCCGCCGCTTAAGCAGAGACCAGATGTTTTCGATGGGATTGAGATCGGGGGAATAGGGAGGGTGATCCATGTAGACGAAGCCTTGCCGAGCACCTTGAAGTCGGTTGACAGGGGACTTATGGATTCCTACGTTGTCCTCGAGCAGGCGAGCACCTCCATAACCCCTCCATCGGTTATTGACCCGGTTCCAGGCAGCTTTGAGCGGTCCCATAGTGATTTGATTGCGGTAGATGACCGCAGTCACGCCCTTCTTCTTCCCCGTATTATAATACGGTCAATGAATCTCTGCTGTCTGGGTAGTATAGTTGTATAGCTATTGAATTTACAAGATGGCGAGTCAAGGTGAAAAGTCATGAACAAGATGGCTGAAAGTGACGCGTAAGCGTCCCGTTCACGCGCGGTCCCCACTGTAACAGCGAAATCAAACGCCCGAGTCGAGTCCATTTCAAGCTTGTGCGACATGTTCATTCTAAATTCAAACATCGAACAGACCATCTTCCAACATCCGTCGGAAATCTACCCCAGCTTATTCGCTGGTCGTAGCTCGACCTTGCCGCCCCTTACTGTAGCATGCACAAGATAAATGCAACCAAGCGCAAGGGTGGCGTCTCCTGTAAGAGGAGCATTTGCTTCCTGATCCGCGCCAATGGCCGGCAAAACATCTCGACCTGCGTGCATCACACCATGAACCGGTCTGATATTCTGACGATCCCGGGTGACGGCTATACAAAGATGCGAAAGGCAGGCCCGTACAAGTTGGAATACCCTCTCAATCGCAGATCGTTGTCTATTCGCATCGATTTTGGAGCTTGTCGTTGTGAAGATAAGCTTCCGGCCCATCGGACAACTCCGATCACGTCGAGTTGCGTTTCAGGTGATCACGATGCTACGATGAAGAACGACAGATACACATGGGTCCATCGCCTCTTGCGACGAATAAGAGGATTTGTTCTGACCCTCACGTCTGAATGGACTACCCTGGACTTTCTGATTGCCACAGATCCAGTCGTTGACGGAGTACAAAGGAAGGGTACTCTTCGCTTGCGCCTTATCATCCGTCGTATGCCGGCACTCGAAGGCGGAAGCAAAAAGTTGCCGGCTTGTCGTCGTCATCACTTCACATTTCTTATCTTGCGGGGGAGATCGATCGAAATATTCCACTCGAATAAAAAGTTGATATCGACATCATCGACGTCATCAATGACATTCCACAACTCACATCCTTGGGTCTCCACAAGGCTCTTCTAGTCAGCTAGTAAGACTAGAACGGTGGCCATGACTTCGACGTCGATGTCGACCCCGGCTGGGCTGGTGCAAGGTCGCGGAGACGAAGTCGAGGACGTCGCCGATCGGACCTCGACCTCTGGTTCAGGTTCGAGTTTGGGGACCAAGTTGATGGCTAGTACGACGGGTGCGATCATGACGGCGTCCTTAAGTGAGTACAATTCTTCTCATCGAGTATCATATCGAGGCTGTTGGAGAAGTCGTCACTGATAGCCTGTTGCTATCTCGCTTTTCGGTCTCAGTGACCCCGTTCGACGTACTCAAGACGAGAATGCAAACGGCCTCACAAATATCTCTTCCCTCGAGCTCCACCGTTCCTCTGACGCACTCCTCAAACCCAACGGCTACTCGGACCAAGAAATCCCAAGTCAGACTCAATTTCACTTCTCAACTCAGTCTTAGCCAGAACCACAACTACCTTCGAGCAACCCACGCACACGCACAAGATTATCATCCATCGTTCCCGTTCACGAACCCTCACCGCCTTACCCTTCCACTTCACCCAACCCCAGCGCAAGTTCAGGGTCATACGCTTCATCCGTGTAATATCTCTTTATACGCACCGAGGTTGTCTTTGATGACGACCTCTACAAGCTCGGGCATGTCCTTTATTCCCAACCCGAACAACACCACCTTCAACCTCTCGACATCACCAACTGCAACGACTATGAAAACAACAAGAACAACGGCCCTCACCGAACTCTTCACCATAATCCAAACCTCCGGCGCTCGTGGACTATGGAAAGGAACAGGCACGGCCGTGCTCCAATCGATCCCTAGCGCTGGGATATATATGGTCGGGTACGATTACCTCGTCCGGGGTATCACTGAGCGGGTCGAATATACCCGTGCTCGGTCCGGAGGAAACAGCCGTGGATACGGCGCTGGGGAAGGGAACATGAAAATCAATATGAATACAAGCGGGGGAGAAGGTTGGTTGGACAAAGGAGGGATCCCCTTCATAGCCGGTTGTTTGGCGAGGACGGTCAGTGCGACGATTTGCAGTCCGTTGGAGTTGTTCAGGACGAGGTTGCAAGCTAGACCTTCAGGTGAGTTTATTTTTTAGTTCCTACCTATTATTTCGTGATACGGCCTGGAGGAGGTACTGATTTATATTGTTTTTCTTCGGCCTGATCTCTTGTCGCCCATTCCAACCTCAACCTGCCTGTATTATCCAATCAACTCAAATTCCCGACCCGTATACGCGCCTCAGCCGGCCAACCGACCCCAACATACGCCTCTACCCTATCTACGATCCTCCAGACCATAACCCACTCGGGGCCCTCTTCTCTATACCGCGGACTAGGTCTAACTCTCCTCAGGGATGTGCCCTTTTCCGGGTTATATTGGGTCGTCTTCGAAGGGTTTAGACGGAGGATCGTCGAAGGACGGGTTATGACGAAACAGGATCTACCCATCCATACCCTCGAACCCGGAGCTGGAGCTGGACGAGATGGACATGGAGGTGGAGGAAGTGCGCCGGGAGACCGTTCCAAGTTGACCCTCTGGGAGACTTTCACGGCCGGAGCAGGGAGCGGGATGTTAGCAGCGCTCGTCACCCAGCCTTTCGACGTCTTGAAGACGCGTAAACAAGTCTTCCAACCCCCACCTCTCGGCGTCCCCGCTCTGAACACGGCTACAGGTATCGCCTTCAAATCCAAATTCAAATTCAACTTCAACCCGACTATCCCCGCTGTGCCGGAACCCGCCACAATGTCAATGTCGATCCCCCGCCACCTGGTTCATATCGTCCGGACCGAAGGGCTCAAGGCGCTCTTCTCCGGCGTAGGACCTCGGACGCTCAAGATCGCTCCGGCGTGCGGGATGATGTTGGGGTGCTACGAGGGCGTGGGGAGGTTTTTCGGGGAGGGCGAGAAGTGAAAGGAGGATCAAGGGGAAACGTGGTAGACAGGAGGGACGCAAAACTCAAGAGGAATAAGGCTGGAGGATATGGAAGGTATCGAACTGAGAGCTCGATGGGAAGATGGGGAACGCAGAGAAGTAAACGAACCATATAGGAATGACAGGGCAGGAAGGAAGGAGATGGTGACGGTCAATTTACGAATCTTTCCCGGTAGCCTTTTTTACGCTGTTTTTGCCTGACGTCAAGAGATCATCTAATCTACTGTATCAAATCTACATAATGACAACTGTATCACCACCTCCTGTATTATATTGTACCTGATCTTTGAGATGAACCTTATGCTAGCTTTACATTCTGTACGGTTTCGTCATGCGCCATCACGTACGGAAACAGAGGTTGAAGGTGAAGCGTAAAAATGTTCATGGTGATGGTACATACAATGATCTAATATACAAAGATGGATCTCTAAAGCTTGAGGGACAAGAGGAAGCGGCTTGCGATCCGGTCAGGTTCGCGTTTCATACTTGTGGGGCGTCTCAGGTCAGACTTTGCGTCTCGGCAGCTGTAGTACCGGTGATCGTAGTACCAGAAGCTTCGATAGTCACTTCCGTGGCCGTGGGTTCGTCCGAAGTGGCGATCGAGCCGCTAGCGGTGTCAACGACAGCCTCGCGAGTTGCGGTCGCCTGAGCGGCAGTGTCCGTGTCAGTAATGGTCGTGCTGTCGACGACATCAGCGCCACTAGCTTGAGCATCATCGGTAACCTGAGAGGCATCCGCAGGGGGCGCTCCGAAGATGGTGGTCACGGGCTTGACGACGACAGGCCCCGTATCGGTAGCGGTAGCTGCAAGAGTCGTCGTCACGACCAGACCCGCTCCATCGGTTGTGGTGATGACTTCCGCGGTAGGGACTCCAGTCTGCGTTTCAGCGGTGTTCGTAGCCGTAACTTCGGTCACGGGTCCGCTCGAGGCAGCGGGATCGGTTCCGTTCGTGGCGCTATTGCTCAGTGTATTGAGAATGGCCTCACGTTTTTTAGCCCACTTCATATCACCTGTCGGACGAGATAGACAAGATATCAATGCCTTGCTCCAGCTCATGTCTGCTAGTAGGTTGGAAGCGATCTGTTCTACCTTTTGGGTACTTATAGGGGTTAGGCACGATGTTGTGTTGTTTCTCCGTGATGGCCGCAAGTAATTTGGATTGGAAACTAAAATACATCAGGACCGTTGTCAGTCGTCGATTGATTTTAGCATCATTTCGAGGGTCGAAAACCCGACTCACTTGTCTTTGTCCTCGGCTGCGATCTGACCGTTCTCGCCAAAGACTTGCTCGCTAGACGGAATCGCTTCCATGTTTGTGGCATTGACGTTTTCGACGGCTGTGTCCCACCCAAGACCACTGGTAACATCAAAATTTCGATAGGGAAGGGTTTGAGTTTCCAGCCCTCTTCCATAATGCAGTAACATCACTGGTTAATCACCTCAATAATACGATCAGCGCATGGTGCGCAGGGTCGGTAGCCGGGCGGATGGTCTTGTAACCGTACTGTTCGGTGGCGTAATTGTCGTTCTTGATAACCTCTTGCCGATCAGTATTCCCCGAACACCAAGGGCTCATGGCGGAAGGCATGTGCCAAGGGCTGTCCCCGGCGCTAGCAAAGTTGTTCTCCTTTGCGAGATCAAATCTCTGTTTGATGTTGTCATAGTAAAGAGCGACCTGACATCCGGGACCTGGCCCTCTAGTGGGATCCACCGCAATTCGAGTTTTGGCAAAGAACCAAAACCAATCCTCCGTGTTGGCACTTGGGAAAGTGGCAATGGAAAGTGCCTGTTCTCGGATGTAAAACAGGTCCAAGCCCGCCGTTTCATTTTTTATATCCGCAATCTCGCTTTCCTGGTCAAGTCCATCGAAATGATAAGTCTGGGCCTGGTTATTGGAAATGTTCGAAATGTCTGGGGCAGCGGGGGCGGCGGGGGCGTCCTGTCGCTCCCGAAGGATCGCGGCGCTAGCTTGAGTGCTCGAAAGTGCCAACGTGGCCAGCACGGTGAAAGCTTGAGCAAAAGATAGACGGTAGACCATGGTAGAAGCTTGTTGATCTCTGTGTGATGATGAGTATCTATCAGGATTTGATGGTAAGGTCTGGTTGCGTAAATTCCGACCGTTATTTATATTCCGAACTGAGCGATTCTGAAACTGGTTCGTAATCTGCGGCGGCTCCGTGTTGACCTGACGCATCAAAGGAATGTGCGGAGCAAAAGGGGTCAATCCAGGAAGTAGGAGGTGTACAGAAAGGAATCGCATGACACGCTGTCGAGAAGGCACCCGACAGAAGGGGATCTCAGAGGGGACCTAGGGGACTCGTGCTGCGACTCGTTTCAAGATTGCACCGCACTAGTCACTAGTTTCGCACAGCGAATCATTATGAATTTCCCACATCGGGTGTGTCTCGAAACCACCCGCAAGCCCGTCGTGTATGTCGAGGACCGGTCGGTTATACAACGTGTGATAAGAGAGAAGCGCGAGAAAAGTCCGGAAGAAAAGAGGCGAGAATGTGGATTACTTGTGAAACGTCTATGATAGAAAAGTGTTCGCGCGCGCGCGCATGGTCCTAGACGACCTGACCTAACGAAGGCGGTGGGCTGTAATGATGCGATGCGGCGGATGTCTGCCTGGAGATGGGTAACTGTGTATCCTGGGCGGCTTGAAAAGTGTCGTTGGATCGGATGCGGTCAAGCACCGAGTTGCGCTTGTTGTTGTCATACGTCCGAAGGCTGACAGGCGATTGCTGGGCCGACGCGCTCGAGCCTTGTTGAGTCGGAGTCGTAGGGCGACGATCGTTTGTGTTGTCGACGCTGGCAGGAGGAGGCGATTGGGCACGCAGGTTCGCGTATGCCTCCTCTGCCACGGTCGAAGGAGCCGACTCGACAGGGGTCTCGGTCGACGGATACTCTGAAGGCGTAGCATTGCTGTCCGTCAGTGAGCCCGTCTTGATGGGTGAAAGGACGGCGATGGCGGGAAGAGGTCCCTTGTCCTTCGCAGGAGTTCGATCAGCTGCAGGCGACTTGGGTGTCGACGCCTGCTTGGTGACGGTAGGAGAGCCGGTAAAGACCTGTCTCATCGTGTTCCAAAAGCTGCGCTTGGGCTTCAGTGTCTTGGGCGTGGTGACAGAAGCAGTACGAGCCGCCGCAGAGGGTCGAGGCGATGCAGCTGCGGGTTGTTCTCGTAGGACGACCGGGGTCGAGGGAGTCTGCTCTTGAGCTGCAGGCGTCGAGGCTGCCAGATCAGCAGCAGTCACAGTCGATTGTCCGAGCCCGGACGCGCCTCGAGCTTCGGGGGTGAGAGTTCCCATGTCCAGAAGAGGTTCCGGACCGCCAGCCGGAGTCCCTGCGCGGACCGGGGTCGAAGGCACAGTAGACGGAGTCGCCGCGAGCGCCTGGGTTTTGCCCTTGAGCGGTGTAGCCGGCATCGACGACGTCTTGACCTGCTCGACCTTGGACTTGACAGGAATCGTCTTTTTCGCCTTTTTCTCCGCCTTGGCCCGTTCCTTGTCCAACTTTGCCTGCGCCTTTTTCTGCTTTTCCGCTTCAGCTCGCTGTTTGGCCGCCGTTGCTGCCTTTTCCCGAGCTTCCCGGTCGGCTTTCGCCTTGGCCTCCTTGGCCTCTTTCGCAAGTTCCTTTTTGCTCTTGGTCGGAGTGGCCATACCGGACGACTCGGCCGGGGCACCTGTTTGAGTCGCCTCGGCCGAGTCGGCCAATGGGACCGCTTGCGCCGAATCCTCTCGGCTCAGGGTCCGGGACAACGGGCTGGGCGTCTTTTGCAGCTGGTTCGAGCTGGGTGACATAGTCGTAGGCATACCCGCAGGGTACGAGCTAGGCGGGTATCCTCCACCGGTCGACGAAGACGTCGTGCTGGAAGCCGGGTACAGATCGACAATCTGCGGAGGCAAGGAGAGCGATGTTGACGAGGTCGAGTTCGAATGAAAGCCGGTAGGCAAGGAGGGTCGTGACGAGTTGGCCTCGTCGTAGAACTACAGCAGCCAATTATCACATCAGTTTCAACTTTAGATGCATTGCCCGACACCGAGCCTGTACTCACGCCCGACCCGGACCAGTCGCCGCTATACCGCATCGATCCGAAATCGCCTACGCTCCCCCCCAACCCGCTCAATCCGCTGACGGACGGCGGTGCGTTCATGGTCGCAGCAATCGCATACCCTCCATCCCTCCCGAGCCCACCGAGCCTCATCGAATAGTCCCTCTGCATGGTCTGGATGTATTGTTGCCTGTTGGCCGCGGTCATCGTCAGTCCAGGTGGGTAATTGGGTCCAGCGGTCCCGGTCGATGAGTTGCTGCGGGAAGACGACCTGGACATGGTCTTCCGTTGAACGATCGGCGAAGGCGGGGTGGACATGGATTTGTGTTTCGAGTTGGTCACGGGGTTGAGAGAGGCGAGCGAGACGACGGATCGCGATTTCGTCGGTCTCGGCATAGTCACCGGGGATTCAGACGGCATCGACGGCCCTGCAAAATATACGTCAACATCAGCAATCTCAAGAACACGATATCGGTATCGTCGTGACTCACAGATGCTATCGTCCATGGGGATCCCGACCGGTCCAACCTCTCCGCCCGTCTTCTTCCTGACCCCCGCAGCTCCCGACGAAGCAGCCGGAACCGCCCCCCTCGTCCTCCTCTTCGCCGCTCCGACCGGCGAATACCCATCCCCGCGGCCATCGCTCAACATGCTCATCCTCCTGATCGTATCCAACGGTCTCTCCCCGCTCGGCGTAGTCGGGTTGCTCATGTCCGGTACCATCCCCTCGAACCCGCCCACCTGGCTCGCCTTTCTCAGATGTCGAGTGTGTTCGTGTTCCTGAGCCGTCTTGCTCAGCGGGGAAGCCATCTGCGGAGCAGCACCGTACGCGGACGAGCGGCGTGAATGCATCGTAGGCGCGGTCGGGGTGATACTCCCACTTCCACCATTACCACCATTCACGACCGGGTCAAAGGACCTCAACGACGACGTGCTACTCCTCGGACTCCACCCTTCCCCACCCGACTCGCTCGCCGAGCCATTCCCACCCCCGACCCCGGCTCCATTACTCGCACCTTTGGCAAACGCCGCCGTAGGCGGCCTCAAATCCATGTCCATCTCCTCGAGCCCTCCTTCCTGGTCAACTCCCTTTCCTTGCGGTACGGCCGGAAGCCCGCCTGCGGTGGCCATAAGTAGCGTCTCCCTAGCACGCCTCTCTTCCTCTTTGACGAGCTGGCTCTTTCGTCGCTTCCAAGCGGGCGGGGGCACTATCTCTCCTTGTTGCTGATGGTGTTGGTGCGGGGTGGACTCTTCCTCGAGCTCGTCCGTAGGAGCCAATACCAACCCCGGTCGTTCCTCTATTCCTAGCGTATCGCCGGTCGCGTGTTTCGTAACAGAATCGTTCATCCGTTCAGACAAAGTCCTCATCAACCCCACCTCCCCCATCCCCACTCCCTCTTCCCCCTCGGCCTCACCCTTCCCGCTCTTCTTCCTCCTCAGACTGAACCCCCTTCCACTCCCACTCCCACTTGCGCTCTTCTTGCTCGAGGGGCTCCTCGTAGGGCTCCCCGGTTGATTTTGGGACCCAAGGGAAGATCCCGAACGATACCGCTGCAGCGAGGTTTCGTATGGATTATGGTTCGATTGCGGGGAGACGGGGGGAGATGAGGCCTGTTGAGGTTTTCGTTGATGTTGTTGTTGTTTTATTTCACAGTGATTGTGATCGATGTTGAGTTTGACGTCGGGATGACCGATAAGATCAAGATCGAGACCATAATCGACGCAGAGAGGAGAGAAGAAAGAAACAACAACACCGTGAGCTTTCCATTCCCAATCAACGGTCCCATCACATCAAAACCACACCACACCGCCCCCAGACCAGAATCCGCCATAATCATCATCAAAGCGCAAGAATGTAAGAACTGGACTGACCTCCTCGAACGGCTCCAAAGCCTGAACCCCAAAAACGCTCGTCGCCATCGTATCGTATCGTCTCGTCTCGTTATCGATTATCCTATCGCCTGCCCGGCTGATTTTATCGTTATGATATCGTCGCGTACGAGTCCAAAGTCTCCAAGATCTGAGATTGACTGTTAGAGCTATCCTTCTCGTTCTTTCGCTTGGTCTATAGGTCTAGCTGGTCGTCCTAGCTTGTATCGCAATCCGTCCTATTCCGATCTACTTGTTGGAACGAAATGAGGCTTGCAAACGTGCTTGCTTTCCTCTTGTATTACGGTGATGGCTGCGCGATGTTGAAACCGTGACTGCGATAAACCCGAATTCCAAGTACTGTTGCGACGATATCCCCTGATGAGCTAGCTATTAGCCTGTCGTGTCCTACCCCTCTCTTCGTATTTAACGAGATCGTTCTTGCTGTCGATCTGAATGTCGATCGTGCTGACAGAGTCGGGAAAGATAAGACGAGTGGGATAAAGCAAGCACAAGAGCAAGAGAGGTGATGATGATGATGATCCACCGGCGAAAAGATTACCCTTTTCGGTTATCCCCTCGACTCGACCTTTGGTGTGTCGGTGTGGTAGATGTCAACGATGTTGCGACGTCAAGGATCACTATGCGATTGTGGTTTGGCTATGTCAAGAAGTGAAAGGGGAAGGGGATGGCTGTGTGTGTGCAGTGAGGTCGCCAAGCCAGGTCGCTCGTGATCTGATTGATGGAATTGATGGGTCTGATGCCTGATGCTCCTCTGCCGTCTCACGAAACGCGATGATGGCATGAATGGAATTTGATCAGATCCTCCTCCTGCCTCCTGCCTCTTCTGCTGGCCGCCGTATAGGCCGTGCCGCGCCAACCAACCAACCCGCGTGGCATCGCTTTCCATCACTTCGTTCCTGCCCCCCGACCTGCCTGCCTGCTGCTGCTTCGGTCGGCGTTTTTCTTCGATTACGTACCCCTTTGGAAAGGGTTGAGTGATCTTCTACCCGACACCCTCCTTCTATTCGGCGAAACCCTACACAGCAGCCTCGCGCGCGCAAGAGAGAGGGAAAGGGGGAGGATGGCAAGGATTTCCCTTCTTGGCGATCTCGTTCGTCTGTTCGTCTTCGATCGGAGACTTTTTTGGATGTTGGGTACCGTCAGCAATCCGCCACGGGATGTCAATAGTTCGACCTGCTCTACAAACCGCTGCTACAGTAAAGCAAAGTCCCTCAGAGCAAGAAACAGAAAGACAGCAACAACAAATCCCCGATCCCTTACATTACCGGCCCCTAGCGGCTGCCGAATGCTCAACGCGACCGCAACCGAGCCTCTACCGTTCTGTCTTCCTACGCGACCCGGTTCAGAAACGTGTTCAGGATGTCGACCTTGGTTCGGCTCGTCTCGCGTCTTGCACTTCGCGTCTTAGAACCAAGACCTCGCCTTGGGCCTAAATTCTCGTCTAGGCGTTCAGATTCAGATGATGGGTTGGTTGCATGGCTATATGAAAATCCAGATCGGATCTTGTATCCCACCCATCTACTTCACTGCGAACCTCCCCACCCACCCCCCTCCCTTCCAATCGTACTGCGGCGTACCTATCGTCGTAATCGCAGTAACACGGGCTAATCAAGGTTCATCGAACGAACCTCCCCCGCATGCCGAAAAGATCGAGATGCCGAAGATCAATGCGTTCCGAGATTCCAGGAGGGCGCTTCTGCTGTCGTCCTCGCAAGCGTACAGTGTGTACAGTAAGCGATGGCGGTGCGGTAGTAGTGACGTAGTACTGTAGTATCGTGGGTGCAGTTGAGGTCGAAGGTGATCGGAAGTACAGTAGATCGTCCATCAACCAAGTCATGAACAGGTCCGCTACGATCTCCAATGTCCCCCCTCTACCCCGTATCCCATTTCTGGAAAGAAAGGACCTTGGCTCCTTCTGTATATGATTTCGCCCTTCGCGGCTTCAGCTGCCTGGAGAGATGATGTCTCAAACTGCATATCATCCCACAAGGGAAGATGACTGGGAAAGTCGTTCTCGGTCAATCCCGTGAACCGCGAAAGAACCGGATCCGTGATAGGCGCGGCCGAGCCGAGGTTCCGAGTCAATCTCCCTCGTTTTTCGCCACTACTACCTCTCGCAACCATATAAAACTTGCTGGGAGCATGGAGTCCACCTTGAGACAGGGAGTCCCTTCAAGACGCGTCCCGATGACCGCGACCCCATACTAGCCACTCATAGACTCACAGTTGACATGGCGCAGCTGCTACACGTACAAGATGTGCAAGACGTTTCCGTGGTCGGCGTGCACGTCGTTTCGTGTCGCACACCTGGCGTCATTTCGGACTTGCCGAACCCATTCCGACTGGGTCCTCTGGAACAGCTCGGAGATGTCATCATCCCTATCAACTCGGTCTTCGTCTACAGGCGGCCGAACGTCAATGCCAATCTGGTGCGTGACGAGTTCATGCCGATAGGTCGCCTTCAGCACGCGCTGGAAGGTCTGCTCGACCATTATCCTCATCTTACCGGGCGGATTACCGTCAATCCGGATGACGGGCGTTGGTCGATCTGGCAGATGGGATCGGGAGTCCACCTTGTCGAAGCGACCTGTACGGGTCCTCTAGGGTTCGCCTCGTCCGATTCGCAAGACATTCGCAATGATACTCGTCCAGGTCGGATCTTGAACCTGCCTGCGGGGGGCAACGGTTTGTTCCCGCACCTCGAGCTCGATCCGGTCGAGGTGATGAGAGGTCCCATCTTGATCATCCAGCATACAAGGTTCTCTTGCGGTTCCGTCGCCCTCGGCATCCGGATCACGCACAAGGTCTGCGATGCTGAAGGGTACTTCCAGTTGGTCCGGGATCTCTCGGCCATCTACCGCTCGCCAACTTGCTCGAGCGACGTCGTCGAACGGCCGCATATTCTCTCTTACCTACACGATCTGAACAGAGAGACATGCAGTGCGAACGAATTGTCACGCATTTTGGCTTTTCGACCGACGTTGTTCCAATTGAATGATGAGCCAGAGGACCGTGCTTCAGAATCGCTTCTCGAAGCCAAGGATTCAGTTCGACCAGCACCTGGCCATGTCGTTCCGCCCGTGTCGGGGCGGTTTTATCACATATCGAGCGATCAGCAAAGGCTGCTGAAATCGATGGCTACGCTCCCGCAAGGTGATGGCTGGATTTCCACGTTCGAAGCGCTGTCAGCGCTGCTGTATCAGTCAATACACAAAGCGAGGATGTCGCTTCGCCGATATCAGGACCAGGCTACGGAAGTCCTCGCACCTCTCTCAAGACCCGACTTCCTTACATCGGTCAATGTGCGGACTCGACTGGACTTGCCCGATCGGTATTTCCCCAATGCCCCGGTTTGCGTTTCAACCCACCTAGAACCCGACGTCCTGGCCAGGATCCCGCTCTGGCAGGTGGCCCAACGGATCCACGAAATCGTTCGGAGTCAGGCCATCACGTCCGGGACCGAACTCCGAGAGACGATGCGATGGATTCAGCTGCAACCCGACAAGAGCAAAATCAAACAGGAATTCATCTTTGGCAACGGAAGTTTCATGATCAGCCAGTGGCACAAGTTTGACATGTACAGCGCTGCTTTCGATAACGAGCCCGATCTCGTATCGCCGCCTTTCACTGCGATCTCCCTAATCGACGGTCTGACGTATGTCCTTCCGGCCGAGGATAGGTCGCCAACCGCGGACAAGGGCGCTTTCGTATGCAATCTATCCTTGGCTAATCCTCTCTGGGACGTGCTCGAGCAAGACCCGGTATTTTCTAGGTGAGAAGCATGTTGTCGCAGCTGATACGGTGCACCAGGCTGACAGCCATACATTTGCTGGGAATAGTATCTTCGTAAGGTCTATGTCGAGTGCATCACCATAAGATCCTTCTTGCAGTGCCTTTCGTTCTTTTTGGCCTGTCTGTATAGATCATTTTGATCACATCCAGCATGGTGTGATACCCGGCAGGATTCCAGTCCGGATGATCCGACTGCGGAAGCCCACATTTCACAGCGTTCAGCGAGGTTGTCGCACACCACTATGTTCCGTAGTCCTCGCTTGCGGTCAACCCCAGTGACTTTTACTGGCACAAGTGCCTCATCACGGTGAAGCGTAAATGCAAGCGCTGTCTGCTGGCTAATGTTCCTGGAATCCGTCGTCAGCGTTTCAATTCAAAATTATACCTGAAACAAGATCACAACTCACCTCTCTGACCCGTTTAAATTTCCGCACATCCTGCTGCCGAAAGTTCCTTCCTCATCGATCAACCCCGACCCACATCTTGGCCGCATCATACAAACCCAGGTAGATACCCCCAGCGACCATGACCGCGCCCGTCCTCGGTCCTGTTCCCTTGAACAGCGCCGCCAGCCCTTCATTCTTGTACAGATCTACTATACGAGGGTAGAGAGAGGTAGATTGTAGGGATTGGAGTGGGTCCGCATGCGATTTCTGCCGGGGTTGATGCAGAACGTCCATCAGCCTCGATATCGTAAGGATCGGTCCGAGAGAAATGTAACGAAAACTCACCTTGGCTTCAAGCATGATCCTCGTCCGAACAACATCTACCGGCTGAGTGACAAGACTCGCCACCCCACCTCCTATACTTCCCGCCAACGCCGAATGCACGGCCGTCGCTTCTCCGTCCCCCTTTTCGCTTGGGAACCGGTGGGCAAGGACCTTCTTGAAATATTCATACAGGGGAAACTGCGTGATGGTGAACGGGATCTACGGCATATCGACTTAACGTATGAGATTCTTTTCTCCATTTCAGTCGCCAATCATTCAACTCATGACTTACATCCCTCGCCAAAGTCCCCCCGTACCCCCTCCAAAACCCCTTCAACCCCTCGTTACGCCAGACCATCCTCAGACTCTTTCTAAGCGTCGTATCAGCTCCATAAGCGGCGGTCTGGGTGCGTGACTTGATGATCTCTAGGGGAAGGCGGATTACTACGGAGACCTGATAGAGTCAGAGTCAAGGGAGTGTTATCATCCGTATCGAGTCAGCCTGCAAACTCTTTCAGAGAGAACATCAAATCGGCTCACGATCTCCGCTCCCATACTAGAGACCAGATGATTAGCTGCCGGAGCCTGTTCCAGGACGTCTATGTTCCTCGGTAACGTCCTTTTTAGGTATTCGTATGTCGTGAAAAAGGCGGCGGCTGTATTCCGGATCGAGGGTAGGTGAACGTGCCGGCGAGTAGCAGGAGGAGTAAGCGAATGACGAGAAAGAGGAAAAGGAAACGAGAAGGAAGAAGCAACGGCTGGTCAGCTTTAGCGAACCCCAGCTCTAAGTTGACCACGACCTTTAGACTCACCTCCCGGTCCACTCCCCACGACGACGCTCCCAACCCCCTTCCAAACCCCTTTGAACCCTCCATTCTTCCAGAATCCTTCTTTAGCTTGTAACCTGATCTTTATCGTATCTAGTGGGTAGAAGATGAGGTCTGTAGATGTTCCTGCTATTAGGGATGCCTATGGGAAGGGGTCCGGGGTTCGGGGTGCGGACGAGATGAAGTGGTGCACACGAAGTGGGATCAGGGTGTACAGAGACAGAACGGCAAGGTTTCGAAGTTAGCGACCGTCTTTCCAGCACGAATAGACAGTTGAATCGGCAAGTGATCTTACGGAAAGTGCTTGTGAGAACGTCGTTGGATTTCGAGAGTCGGTCTTCTTGGAAGGAGCCATGTCTGCTAGTGCTTGGTGTTCTGTTATCTGTAGCTACAGGTCGTCCTGTAGATGCCTAAGCTATTGACCTTTAGACTATCGGCTCTGGATCCCTTCGCGATGCAGTTGAGGTCCCACAATCTATATGGAGACCCGATTTAAGTATGCAGTTGGTTACATTTTGTGAAAGTCGAAGGTCGAACGATGACGTAACCGATTTTCGCTGCTGTTGACAAAGTAAACAGCGAAGTCTGATGCCGAACGGATGCCGGACCACGCGCGTTTCTGTGTTTCAGATCTCAGATCAATGCTTACGTGCTGCGACACGGTCGTTCATCAGCGAAATCGATACGAGGTTCGATACCTGAGGAAGACTTTGGGGAGGCCGAGCTAGTTGAAGAAGTACGACCAGCACGATCCGACCATCTGCTCGGGCGGTGAATCACCCCACGACCATAAGAGCGACGTGGCAAGACCGAAGACGCTAGACCGATAAAACGCGTACGTGACGCGTCTTCGTCGATCGATTCCCTGATCACTGATCTGATCAGTCCTGTTCGCTCGTCGCTCTTTGCGTGTTGCCCCACGTCAAAAATTTGATGGGATCAGTCTTTTGGCTCGGCCAGATCTCAAATGGCAATCGCGGATGTCGTGTTCATCGGATGCAAACATGGGAGGGGTGATTCAACCCTGGTCGCATCAGCATATATATATACGGCACATCAATCGATCCAGTCCGGGATTGTCAAAAGGTAAGCTGTAATACTACATATACACCGACATCACGTCTACCTGTGTTCCTATACAAGTCATCGTTCTCACGTCTTCAATCGTAGCATCTACATCCTACGAGCCGAATATCAATCATGGACGCACAAAGCAAGGAACAGAAAGGGGAACGATCGATCAAACCTTTGACCGCCGAGGAACTTGAACAACAGAAGCAGAAGGCCGACGTGAGCGTCTCTCTTAACAACCCAGAAGGAATCTAGTATGACCTTGGGTCCTGAATCTTCGTCTGAATGCTTTCAGGAGATAATGAAAGCCACGAGACTTAAATTGGTAGCCAAATACGGGGATTTGAGCGAAGATGATTTATGGGCACACTATTCACGCGAAGTGCTTGTGAAATGCGCACGAACGCAAGGTACGACGGGCGAACATGAAAACGTCATATTCACGTCACTGACAATGGTGTTAGACTTGGAGATGGAAACAGGAAAGATGAAGGTCGCTAGCCCAGATGAAAACCCGTCCAAAGGTAGGGTCCTTTGACACTAGCCTTAGCCACCGACGAGAACTGATGTTCGTCCATCCGCTTCGCTGTCACTATAGGCAGCTCTGTCCCGAAAGTCTTTGGCTTCCGCTTTTCTTCAGCTCACCACAACGCCGACACTTCCGCACCTGCTCCTACCAGCGTTCTTCCTCTCGCCTTCGGTCACTCTCCCTCCAGTACTACCTCCTCTCCTTCTACCACCGAAAACATACTCAATCCAGACATCTCCGACAAGGACCAAGAGAGGGTCATGCAGATGCGCCAATTCGATCACGAGAGATCCATGCAGGCCGACAGGCTCGAGCACGAGAAGGAGTTGATGAGGATGCGCTACGCCCATGAGACCAAACTACGTGAGGGCCAGATGGAGCTTTCAGAGAAGTACAAGCACGAACAAGCTTTGAAGAAGATCGAGTTGGAGCAGCAGCAGGCTATGAGGAGGATCGAATTGGATCACGCGAAGGATGTGAAGAGGGCGGAGGTGACGGACAATTACAAGCACGAGCAGGCTTTGAGGAGGATCGAATTGGAGCATGAGAAGGATATGAGAAAAGTGGAGTTGGAGCACGAACAGGTGATGAAGCGTTTCGTTTGGGAGAACGATCAGGTCAAGATGAAGTTGGGTACGGAGCTTGAGACTAGCCTGAAGCGAGTCCTTTCGGGACAAGAGGGAGGGATGAAAAAGTTAGATCTGGAACACGAACAAGGGTTGAAGAAGTTGGAGTTGAATCATGAGCAAGGGTTGAAGAGGTTGGAGCAAGAGGAGAGGATCAAGGAGAAAGAGTTGGCTCACGAGTGCGAAGTGAAGAAATTGGAGCTGTGGCACGTGGAAAGGGTCACCAAGGATAAAGAGGAACGTAACGATAGGATTGCGGAGGCGAAGCTGGATATCGGCCATGAGTCTGCCGATGATGAGGACGAGAAGCCCGATGAGTCTTCCTAGGTGAGCTGTCTCGTCCTCCCTCTCGCAAGTGCCAGTCGAGCTGAATCGCTTCAATATGATCAGGTTCACATCCCTGGGTCAATCCCGAATCGTCACATATTACAAGCCTTGAATTCTACCTTACGACCCCCACTCATTCGACCGGAAATCAGTTCTCGATCACGTCCATCGACCTTTCACGAATACAACCTCACACATACTCAGTAGACATACTTCCACGTCCTAAAGCTTATGGTTCAGCAATCTGTTGAGACATCTATGATTGTAATAAGTAAGCTTCATCGCAAGCTGTCGATCAAATTATGCTCAATCCCAGAAGTATCCCATTGCCAAACATGCGATATACCGGGGATCGGTCGCACGAGGACTCGAGACTGTGAGGTGGCACTGCGACGTCAGACATTGCAATCGATATTCACCGTCAACCACGACGAAGCATAAGCTCCAACGAACCTATCTTGTGCAAAGCCGATCGAGAAACCACTCCTTTATAGCCAGTGGACCTGTTCTATCCAAGCCAATTGACTGCTGTTCGAGTCCAGCAAACGATGGGTGCGACTGGAGCTGGCACCACCCCTAATATCTCTAGCACTCCTATTTCAGCTCATTGATCTCCTCTTGCATAACGGTTCTGATCGTCCGTGTGTCTCGGTTTCTCCTCCTCACTTTCCTTATCGAATGCGGATGAACAACGTCCGCCAACATGCCGAGATCATGTGACTACGCAAAGTACGATGGTTCTGATAATGATGAGGCTGATCATCCAGTCAATTCAACAGCAGCGATGCGGTCGAACACAGCACATCTTGTGCAGTAGGATCAAATGCTAAAACGCGGACTTCCTCGCGCTTTGCAGCATTGCTCTAGATACGGAGATACGGGACAAGGAAGATTACGAAACGCGTGCTTGGTAAACCCTACAGTATAGTATCAGCACAACAGCCGCTGAACGTCTCGTATCTATTCAAGGTGATGATGCAATTCGAGCAAAATCTGCTCTTAGATATTGGAGTCTACTTCTTTGCGCTCGCTTCGAAGGGAGGGATTGCAATGTCGAATTGGGGAGTTATGGGGCGCGACCTGTCCTGCTGTCATCCCCTACACGGAGGGTTTGGGTGAAAAGCCAGTCTTTCTGGCTAGCCGTTCCCGTGACTACCTATCAGATCCCCCCTTGACCTCGGATACAGCGCGAGTCGCCATCAGAGACCTTATGGAAGAACTTGGCTTCACCGGCGGAAAGGTCATGTTTCATGGATATCGCAAAGGGGAGTTGACTACTATAGTCGGTCGATGTTTTGGGACTGGTGTTCACTATCCGTGAGGCGTAATCGCAAGACGACGCCGCTTCTATTTTCCTCTTTTGGGTCTTCCGTATTGTCGAACTCAATATTGTGCTTCCCGTGAGCCGTTTGACGATCCGCTACAAAGGAGAGAGAGGTTACGACAACCGTACATGGGCCAATATTCTTGGAACGAGGAATGAATGTAGCGCTTATTATATGCGTTTGCTGCTGATCTCGGTGGAGGCAAACGCTAGGATGGCGACGTTCGAAGTTAGTCGCTCCAATAGTTCGCGATGTATTCTGGTGTGAGAGTTGGCAAAAGACCTCGTGATGTGTGGCCCGCCTAAATCCCAAATCATGATAACAGATACAACATCGGTAAACGAAAATACTTGTTACAAGTCTTTCCTTCTCGAACGTATTCAAACTGCTGCCCTTCTGCGAATTCCGCCTACGTTGGCAAGAAGACATCTACTAGGGAGCATATTCAAACCATACCTGTATTCGGACGGATGTCTTGAGTCGTTCGACTGAACACTCGTCCAGGCGCACCGGGCATCCAGCAAATGTCATCTGATGACCGCCTAATTCGGCTTGACGTTTGGTCTGTCCCACGGGTGACACGATTTCAACGAGCCTTTCGATCTGGTCAGCTTCAGGTCGGCCAAAGCCCTCGAGAGTAACGTTACCCCGGTCGAACCTGCTGTATTGAGTGTATTCATCGTACTTGTCGTCGAACCGCCATCGCCAAGGATCATCCAGCCCCATATTATCCTCATCCGGTCGATGAGCTTTGAACACCTGAGACCGCTGCTTCATGTCTGGACTGGAATTTTCCCAAACTGTCTCGAGAATGACTTTGACAAGCTCAGCCAACTTTGCGGTTTCGTCCTCTCCTTGACTCCCCTTGGTCTTCCTTTCGGAGTTGTTTCCTGAGGATACGGTGGGATCAAGTGTGTCGTCTTGTGAGTGTTGAGAGGTGGCATCAGACTTGTGATCTTTGGTCGGAAGGGAAGGTGTTTGCATGTTTCAATCCAACTCTTGGAGTACTTGACTTGTCTTCTTGTAGTTGATAGATAGTGAAGGGAGGAGATGATGCTTCCTGTAAACGATACGGCGAATGCCTTTCCCGATCGATACCCTCATCTGCCTCTGTATATATACACACACCGGCCCAGCTTCTCAAAGGGTTAACGCCATTCATGCCTTGCTTACTCCTTTCATGCCTCACGAGGAAGGGAAGCGACTAGCGGTTTGGCATCAGACATTGAAACTATCGCAATTGGCGGTGACGTAAAATGACGTTATGAGAACGCCACAGTGACGTCTGATGCGGGCGTAAGCGCAATCGACTGCCCGCATCAATCAGATCAATCAGTCCTTTTCGATACTCGAGTTGTTCAGGAACCATCAGATACATCAGAAAAAAGTTCGATCCCCATCAATCCAATCAACTCATCATCACACAAGATTGCGTACGTAATCGGATCAGCTCGCCTGACAACGTTGTCCGTCCATATCGAACGTGAGTGACTTCATCGAATCCCTCGCCTTCGGCATCTTCTCCGAAATCCTCATCTGACAAGGTTTTACTTCGTAGCTACTCTTCATCATACATACCCTTGTCTCCTATACCATCGCCAGTTCCATTCCACCTACGAAACATGTTCAGCTTGATCGATCAAGTGAGTACTGGTCCGGATTCGCAATCGTACTTCGCTGACTAGACCCATCTCGTTCGATGTCATTCTATGCTAGATGCATCAAGAACAAATCCGAATCAACAAGGTCGAGGAGACGTTGAAGCAGTTGAGAGCCGCCAACCAGCGAATCCGAACCAATCATCCCGACGATGAGGTCCACATCGATTCTGCTCCTAAGCGTAGGAGAGTCGAAGGTAAGTCCGATCTGGGCTAACGATCCGTCATCATCGATCTGATCGTATATCACCTGTTTCTGCATCGTAGAAGACGGTGAATGGGTCCTTGCCGACCGAGCCCCTACGCCCATGGCCATCCCCGCACCTCCCGCCCCCGAACACCCCGCCCCCGTTGTCGAGAGCCCCTTGCTTTCTCCTCCCGACAGCCCGTTTTACACTCCGGCCAGTCCCCAGTTCTCGCCCGACACTCCCGACTATCAGTATCGGCCTATCCGCAACTCGACTCCCTTCAACCCTCCCGACATCCCCTCCCACTCTCCCTTTGGCGGGAACGCTACCATCTACCGGTCTTTCAGCCCCGATACCGGTTCTGAGAACGCTAACGACAATCACCGCTACACCCCCATGGAAACTCCATCCGGAAATCCCCACTACTACTATTACCCTCGATCCGCTCCCGGTCCTGGCGCTGGCCCCGACCATTACACTGGACTCGGCTCTCACCTTGCGCCTGGTCCTGGAGCTGGCCGGGAAGACGATCTTCTCCCTCGAATCCATCGCCCCCTCGGTAGTGCTCGTCCCAAAGCTGCTGCCCGAGCCTCTCACGCCGCTCCTCTGACCGGCGCTGGTGCTGGCACTCATATCAATGCCGTTTCCGCCGCTGCTACCGCCCCCGGTATCGAAGCGAGTGGACGAGCCAGCGACCCCATCGATATCCGCTCGCCCGTCGAGATCGATCATCATCTCGCTAGGACCATGCGAGCGGGTCATACCCCTGGTCCCAGGCTTGCCCCGATCAACTTCGGTAACCAAGGTCGAATCCAAGGAGGAAGGCTCTCCCCGTTCGTCTTCGGTGGCAACGGCCCGATCGTCCACCAGCAGCACCAAGAACAACCTAGGCCTGCCCCTTTCATTTTCGGTGGCAACATCCCCGCCAACCGAAACCATGAAGAAGAACAAGGACATGAACAAGCCAGACCCGTCCAGTTCGACTTCGCGGTCAGGGCCCATGATCACGAGCAGGCCAGGGTCCTTCAAGCCGACAGGCTCCAGCACGAGAAGGACATGGTGGCTATTCGCTTCAAGTACGAGAGAAAACTTGTCGCCGATAGGCACTTGCACGAGAGAAGGATGCTCAAGGACAGACATGATCATGAACTCCGAAAGCTGGAGCTCGTCAACCAGGTCTTCCAGAACGAGCACGACTAAGCCGAGACTTGGGTAGGTCTTGCCGTCTTATTGCCGTTCATCTTTGACACGTAAGCCGAGCTAACACGTTCGAATACCGATTCGAATCGACATTATCATTATCATTACAGGCGCACATCGCTCCGGTCAATCGCCAGCATCGGGCTAGAGCACTTCCTCTAACAAGGCATCTGTAGCCTGATCATCCGCTATTATCCCTTCTACCGGTGTCCCTGTACCCGTTCCCGTCCCGGGAGTCTCCGTCTCGGTCACTTTGGCCTTTCTTTTCCGTTTGGCTTTGGGTTTCTCTCCATCTGCCACTACGACTGTCGATGCTGTAAATACAAAAAAAAAGTCTTTCTTGTCAGCGCGCTGCGTCTTTCAGTTGCATAATATTGAATCAAATGTCTTGTCGACTCACCTTCCCCACCTTCTTCGACGTCCGCCTTCTTCTTCCTCACCCGTTTCGGTTTGATCTCTACGCCATCCTCGTCGACAGTAACCGCTGCAGTTTTACGTTTCTTTGCCTTGGCTGGCTTGTCGCCCGCGGCATCTTCAACAACCGCCTGCTTCTTGACAGCGTTGCCAAAGAAGTTGTCGTCGTCCTGATCACCTCCACCGCCGAAGAGCGGGTTGCCGACATCGGTAGCCATACCATGGCCTCGAGAGAAACCGCCAGCGAGAGCGCCAGTGTCCTGGGAATAGCAAAAGACATCAGCACTCTTGAATTTCGTGTTCAGGATCGACGTCCAGACTCACATCCTCATCATCCAGCAACATCGACACGATCTCCTTGCCGCTGTTGACTTCGGCGACGCTCTTGTTTCCTACAACGATATCCTGCACGTCCTTCTTGTTCCTTGCCAGATGCAGCATTCGCTCTTCGACCGTGCCCTTACAGATCAGACGGTAGACCGTAACTTGTCGAGTCTGACCCACTCGATGAGCTCGGTCCATGGCTTGCGAGTCGTTCGAGGGGTTCCAGTCGTGTTCATCTGTATGTCTCACGTCAGTTCTGGAACACAGAGGATGAAATACTCGAGGAGACTCACAGAAGATGACGGTATCGGCGGCTGTCAAATTGATACCGAGACCTCCTGCTCGAGTACTGAGCATGAATACGAAGATATCCGGGCTATCCAGATTTCTAATCAGTACCAATGTCCTCAAGCACAGCCAAACCTCGCCAACTCACTTGGTCTGATAGGCATTGACCATATCTCGCCTCTCGCCCAGCTGAGTAGAACCATCCAACCGCACGTAACGGTGCTGTCGGTATGACAGGAACTCTTCGAACAGGTCCATCATCTTGGTCATCTGGAAGTAGACCAAGACACGATGTCCGCCTTCCTTGAGCTCGCGAAGCAAGAGATCCATCCGAAGGAGTTTGGCCGAATCGACCATCAGACGTTTGGCATTTGGGAAAGCCATCGACGGGAGTGGCAATTGTTGAGTGGGCGATTCGCCGATCAAACCCAACGGTGGCAAGTTGGGTACGCTTTCGCGTGCCTTTTCCAACAGGACCTCGTCATCGGCCAGAGGTCCGGGAAGACCAAACAGGATGAGCCGGTCAGCCTCGCTCAGACGTTGTTGCTCCTGGTTGACGATAAATGATCGACTCGCGCAAGTCATGTGCACAGGGGGAGCGACGGCGTCTTCGACAACGAAGCGGGCCTCCTTGCGTGTCAGGAATGATCGATCGTGAAGGACATCGATAGCAGGTCGAGGGGCTTGCTTAGTATCGATCTTGAAGAATTGATAGTATCCTGGCAACCTTTGTTCCTCTGGATCCTCGAACAGCGAATTGCGGTCGTACTTCCAGCCAGCGGTAGGTAAAGGCGCGTTGACAGGCGACCAGATGTTGAACAGGTTCTTTAGATATCTAGTGTCGAAACCTGCCAAAGACTTCTCGCCCGGTCTGGACAGGATGCCTCCATCTTCCCAAATCAACTTGGGCAAGCTGAACTCGATTGGATTGCGACAGCTGTCGGGGCAATAGAGCTCCTTTTGTCGAATCAGCTCGCCGCTTCCGCTGAATGTGCCGAATGCCAGCGGAGAAACGACGTCCGGCCGTTGAAACAGGTCGGGGTGGTTGCAGACTTTTCGGAACTGCATGACAATGTTGAGCAAGACGTTGGTTTTGGCGGCCGAGTCTGATCCTGCGCTTGCCTGCGCAAGGAACGCCTTGATCGAGGCGTCGGAGCGAAGCATTCGATACATCGCCTTCTGCCGAGAGCTAAGGTCGACCAGGATGTCCTTCTCGATTTTGTCTCCCAATTCGCTCTGTACGTTCTTTTTTATTCGTCGCAACATGAACGGTCGCAACACGTCGTGTAGACGTCGAAGCTGCTGCGTTCCCAAAGTAGAATCGCCCTGGCCGGCGACACCCTCAATTCCCTTGGAGAACCACTCGGTGAAATCCGTCAACGAGGTGAAAAGATCGGGCATGATGAAATGCAGCAAGGCCCAAAGTTCTGTAAGAGGAGAGTCATCAGTCACGGTGTCTCTCGCCTCTGCGCCGCTCAACTCACCTGTCATCGAGTTTTGAATCGGTGTACCCGTCAACAGCAACCGATTCCGGGTCTTGAGCGACAGCAGCGTGGTCCAACGCAAACTCGAACTGTTCTTGACCGCCTGAGCCTCGTCCAGGATCATATACTGCCAGCGGACCTTGTGGAAGTAGGCATGGTCCTGAACCGCCATATCGTAGCTCGTAACGACCAAGTGAAAGGGAGCATCCTCGGTGTAGACGATCGACTTGCGGTTCCAATCGCGTCGCAAGACTTGACGGTCCGAAGGTTTCCCCCAGTATGGGATCGCCTTGAGTTTGGGTACGAATCGGGTCAACTCTTGCTGCCAGTTGTGTACCGTCGACGTGGGAGCCACGACCAGGAAGGGACCCCAGATGTTTTGCGTTTCGGCCAGCCAGGCTAGCAATGAAATCGATTGAATAGTCTATAGCAAAATAGAACCGGGTCAGTTATCTGCGATAACGATTGATAGCGATCTTCCGGATCACCTTTCCGAGACCCATCTCATCTGCCAAGATACCGTTGATACCGTTCTCATAGAGATGCGCCAACCAGGAAAGTCCTTTGACCTGATACTCCTTGAGTTGGGCTTGCAGCATCTTGGGCTGGGTGACGGTGCTTCGGACGCCGGCACCCAACGGATTTTGGAAGTCGAGCGATTCGGACGTGACTGAACCATGACAAACAGCATTTCCATCAGGATCATATGGTCGACAGCAAAGTAGAGCCAGCACGTACGTTGCTCATCGACGTTGCCTTTGGCAGCCATTGCTGCTTGTCTCTCTGCTTGCACCTGCTTATCAAAGGCCGCCGCTTCACGTCGCTTCTTGCCCATGATGGCACGGGCTCGAGCAGCCGCTCGTTGTTTGGCAACTTCGTCCGACACGTCCGGGTCGTGATCTGTAAGCGTGGAAGGGGTAAGCGGGAGCGTCGAAACCCGGCATTGAGCAACATCTCCGCTCACCATCCTCGTTGACCTCGATATCGGCCTCGTCAAAGTCTTCATCGATGTCCATGTCATCTTCCGCGTCCGGACCCATAGTGTTTGGATCCACTGCCGTGTCATTACTGTCCATAGCATCGTCGGCTGTATCAATCCGGTCATTAGGGTGGTATCGAAGCGGTCGTTCACGCGATCGACACTTACTCTTGATCTTCTTGAGCATGAGCTTGCTGTACGTCTCCCCGCTATCTAGCAAGAACTGCAAACGCTTTGCAGCTCGAGCCTTTTCACGAGCGGCCTCGTCTGCCTTGGCCTTTTCGATCGCTTCCCGTTCGGCGCGTTTCCGCTGCTCGATCTCTTCCTTTTCGTTCTTCTTCCAGTACGCAGCGGCCTGTCGGAAAAGGAAGAAAAGATTAGCGGACAGCATATCGCTGTACAAGTCATCATGCTGCTTACATCTCTTGCAGCCTTTCTTGCTCGGGCCTGAACTTCCTTGGGCGTCGAATATGGCCGCTGTACCCATCGCTTCTGCTGTCGCACGGCAATGCCACAGAGCTTGCGCGCGTTCTCGACCTTTGTCGCTAACGAGGTGTCCATGTGCTTGCAAACCTGCAAGAAACAGCGTCAGATCGACTGATTGCCAGGAGTCTACACAGCGAGACCTACTGGAGGAATCTGGTTTGTTACGATATCTTTCCAAATCGAGGCTCTCATCAGCTCCGCCTTGAGATAACGCGCTCGTGCGACACGCTCAGTGATTACGGCGTCCGGCTGATCGAATTGCAGGAATTCAGACATCGGGATGACGACCGGGGCATCTTCCACGGGCTCTGGTTCCGGTTCGGGCTCGGGCGCAGGCTCAAACTCAGCCTCGGCTTCGAGCATAGACTCGCGCCTGAGACTAATATCTTGCTGATGGGCTGGTTCAGGGTTTACGTGTATACCGGCCTCCATCTCCATCAAGGCCAAGGGATCGGCGTCGTCTTCTCCAGAGAAGGGATCGTCGGCGTAGGGTCGTGTTTCGTACTGAGGCGGTGGGACCTAAAGGATAAGAAAGGCAAGACGAGTCAGAGCAGGCCCAAGACTTCAGCGATTAAATCGTACTTACAGAATCGAACATGCCCACGTCTCGCGCTTTCCGCTTGCCCTTGCTGGACTGGACGCCGCCCAACATGTCTTCAAGGTCATTATCGACTTCGGCAGCGAATTGACTGTCGGCCTCGCTCAGCAGATCGACAGCTGGTGAACTCGCTCGGCTAACGGGTTGCGAGAGCGCCTGTTTCTTGGCTCGCTTTGCCTTCTTTTTCGGTGGCGTCTCGGCTGCGGGCATGGAGATCGGTGTACCGTCTTCGCTAACGAGGTCGTCTTGTAAGCCGCCTTCAGCCTCGCTCAACCCGCTGGCGTTCAGCAGTGCCTGTTGACGAATGTCACCGCCGTCGCCATTAACGCCAGCTTCAGATTTGCGCGGTCCCGGCTTCTTGGTCTTGGGTATCCCTTTGGGAGGACCGGGTTTCCGTCGTAGACTGCCGTCCTTGTTGACGAGACCTTTGGTCGGCCAGCTCTCGCGCTCCCATCGCTCCTTGGTCTCGGGGGACATTTCCTTGTTCTGTTCCGGTTTGTTCCTGCGTCGACTCTTTTGGGTACCGTCTGCGAGTTCGTTTTCCATCTCGTACCCGTCCATCTCACCAGGAGCGGACCATTCGGGTTCCACAGGCGCCGACTCGTCATCGCCATACGTCAGTTCTCGGTGTTCAAGGAGCGGAGCGGGCTGTTTTCCTCTGCCTTTGGATTTGCTCTTTTGCCTTTTGACGAGAAAGGGCTTTTCATCTGGCGGAGTTTCCGTGTCGACGGACATGGGCTGAGCGGCCATGACCAGAGGAGGTACCGGCAGGACGCGCGGCTCGGGCAACGGACTGATCGATCTCATCGCCTTGGCTTGAGTTGCATACTCGTTGGGCTGACCCGAGAACGTCCGATAGTCTTCCCTCGGTTCGGAAAGGACCGATCCCAACCTCGGAGGATGGTCTTGTATCGACCCGGTCCGGGATTGTGGTCGAGACAAGGCCATCCCACCGACATAGTGGTTAGAGAGCCCGCCGTACGAGTCTGCCCGGATCATCCTAGGCAACTCGTCTTCGGTTCGACGAAACGGCTCCATAGACCCGTTCCCTATCGTCTCCCTGTGTTCGTGTGCAGGACTTGCGGTACTCCTTGCCCGCTCCCGCTTGTACCCGTGAAACCCCGACTCCCCGTTGTTCGAAACGGACGTTCCCGGGCTGGCCCTCCGCCGAGCCTCCCACTTGACCAGCTCGCTCAGCCTGGCTCGTTTCGCCTTGATCATCTCTTCTCTGTCGAGCATGACCGGTTGAATATTCGGAGCGGAGGCGTTGCCGTTATGTGACACAGTCGACGAGTGGTTCCTGTACTCTCTCTCACGATCATATTCGGCAGGGGTAGAGCTCGGATGGACAGCGTTGCTGCTCGGAGGTAACGGTCGACCTTCCGTTCGACCCGTAGGCATCGGCCCGAACACCGATTCGCTATCTCTCCTCGACCGTTCCCGGTCGTATTCGTGCTCTCGATGGCCTCGGATCGAGCTGGTGGCGATGTTCGCTTGGGGTGAGATCTGTTCGTCGGCATAGTATCGTGTGCCTCGGACAGAAGAATAGCGATCGTCCCGAGGATAGTCGTTGGCTGCACCGTACCCACCCAGAGACTCGGCTGGGCTCGTCAAGAAGGGTCTGACCGGATGAGACGGTTGTCTCTCGAGGCGGTGAGGCGGCACTTGATGGTGATGGCTGTGCAGAGGCGGCGGTGACAGTCCCCTCGTCTCGCCATGCCGTGTGTAGGGGTAAGACAACCTCGGGTCCTCGTCATACTGCGTCCTCCGCTCGGACGACGATTGCCTGCCGGACCCGCTCGGGATCATGCTGGGCGGAGTAGCGTGCGATGCGCGTCGTTCAAAGTCTCTCGCCAGGTTCGAATACGAGTAGCCCTGGATAGAGGGTCTCCTCTCTTCGGCCTCGATCGACCCGTTGCGGTGCGGAGGGTGCCCATGTCCGAGTCTGTGTGGGTAGGAAGATCCTTCTTCTCCCCGTGCGCTGGACCCGCCACCACCACCACTCAGCAGCGAACTCAACGGCAAAGCTCCCGTAGCGCTCCCTCCCGAGACCGATCGAGCGGCCAAACCATGAGGTCTCTGAACCGGTACCGGAGTATGGTGGTAAGACGGCGAGGTGGACGTCGGCGTCCCTGGGCCTGCGGACGTCTTGAAATAGTCGGCGAACGCCAATCCGGCCTCGGCAGAAGGGTTGTTGTGCGCTGACGACGAGGACAGGGTGGAAGGGTAGGCTTGGGGGTCTTGGTTGGCGGTTCGTGGGGAGGTCATTCTGGCGCTGTTGGATGCAGATATCGGATGCTGCCGATACGTAGAGACCAGATCAGCATAGGTTCTATAGCTGCGGGCCTTTGACAAGCAGAAAAAATGGAGTCTCCAGCCTGATCTTGCTATACTCCCCATCACTGCCTCTATCTCCCACTGCCTCTTTCTCCCGCAGCGAGACTGGAATTCGAAAATACTTTCACATCCTTGTCATACCTTCGCCTCCCTGGTCTGATCTCCCTGACTTCCGCCTGTCTGATATCAGTCTTTCGAGAGGTTTTCCAGACCCTGCCCGCCCATCAAGCCCGCTTTGGTCCACTTCATACAACCCCAACTCGTCTTTCCCCTTGTGGTGTTTCTCGCTAGACACCTCACCTCTCTCGATCTGTTTAGCTTCCCATATGCATTCCGACCATCGGCCGTTCTTTCCAAGTCCAGGCTCGATGATTGAGCATCTTTTAGACCTCTTCCTCTTCTTAGATGTGGTGCAGGTCGTCCATCCCGCCAATTGCAGTGCTTCTCTCCTCGCTCGACCTGTGTCGACCTGCCTTGCGGGACCCACAAGCTGACCAGCAACATGCTCTTCTCACATTCTCGCTCATCTTCCTCAGACCTTGTATTCTCTCCGTTTCGGAACCTCACATAGCTCCATGCGCAGGATCGAAAAGACCCCAGAGGAGATGAGAGACAAGTGCAGGACAGCTTGGACTCACGATCTATACCAACTCTATCCCTGTTCCTCTTTCTACAACTCCGTTCGAAATCTCTTCTTCTCTGTCAGACCCGTTTCCGACCTGCCTGAGAGTACGCTCGTTGTTCCCTGTAACTCCTGTGATTCCTGCAACGATCCAGCTTCAAGGAATTCCTTCCTGCCTGCTATCCTGTATCGCACCGTGCTGTATAGGCGGTGTCGAGCGTCCTCCTGGCTATGAGTCTGTTCAGTCTACCTCGGGGTTGACCTTGAGCCTGAACTTCCTAGCGGAAAGGAAGAGAAGGTCCAGGTTGACCTTCACTACCCGACTGAGGAGGACGTCGTAGCGAGCGGGACCGGGTGACGATCGAGGTGGTGACTGAGAGCAGGTGGAGAGGTAGATGAGGCCGAGTCAAGTCTTCGGAAGGTGTCAGGAATAAGGAATGGACTAGGTACGTCGTCGATAACGACGTCGTGGTCGTCAAATCGTCCTATACTAGTGGGCCGGCAAGCACGAACGAGTCGGGTGCTGCACGGAGATGAACGGGTGACTAAGTCGAGGTCAAGTCGAGAGCGATGTGGTATGGTATGAACGATAGATACACATGAGCACATGATTGACTAGGTCGTTACAAAAAACGGGGAAGTACGAAAAGCAAAAAGGAAGAGAGACGAGAGTTGGTGACGAGGTGCGAGGTGACGATGCGATCCGGTCGCGCTCGCCTCTGGCTCCTCGTTGGCTCGATGGAGGTGTGTGCGAAGAAGTAAAAAGGGGGGGAGGGAGGGTGTCTTCTCCGCGATTTCGAGCGATGATGATGTCGGTATTTCGAGCCGACTTCAGCAATCGTCGCCAAACCTGTCAACCTTGACCTCCGATCATCACCGATGTCAAGGGATGCACCGATGATGCCCTTATTCAAGTCGTATACGATCGACTTGGTAGTGAAACCTGGAGGTCGGCGAGTCTCCCCCCTTGCGTCCTGTGTGGCACGGCTGATGTGGTTGGTTGCGTTGCGAAGGGATTCAACGTCCGGGATCGCTACGCCCTCGGGAAAGGGAGAGGCGGATACAAAAAACACACACAGATGGATCGAAATCAACCGAACCCAAGATTCTCTGCGTGGCGTTGGGAGGCGTGCCGGGGACCACGCGGCCGGTGACAACAACTTTGGGTCTCGCTCGGATCTGTTTTCGTTCTCGCAAGAATGAGACAGCGACCCGCGATGGCTGGGCTCTGTATCTCGCTAGTGATCCTAGTGATCTATGAATGATATGTAACACAAGTTTCTATGGCGATATTTAAGATCGAGATGAGGCGGCGGCGTGAGCAGATCTCCCAGCGAGCTCATCGCCGACCCCGACGCCGCTCAAACGAGGGCGACGCGCTTAGAAGCTCGCCCCGCGCTCGAAACAGCTGGACCTCGCACTGCTGTACGACGAACGTAATGGTGATCGGCTTGATGCTATACGAATAGGAGGCAGAGAGGGCAACTTGTGTGGGCTGACAGGGAGGCAACAGTGATGGGCTTGGTAGGTAGATGGCGGGTGGCAGCGAAGCGTGTATGCAAGATACGTGTAGATTTGAAGCTAGATATGGATGATCTCGTTTTAATCGGGTTCTTGGTTACTCAAAAAACCTTACAACTATCCAAGGCGCTTTACCAAAGTGGTTAATGGGATGCACTCGAATCATCATTATTCGCCATGCATTGGCCTCTGGCCGCGTAGGTTCAAATCCTGCAGGCGTCGGATCTTTTTGTCCGAAGTGCGCGAATGTTTTCGACGGCATTGCCGATGCTTTTTTACCGCTTTTTTCGGTTTGAACAGGTAGTCGCTCAAAACGAGATCGGATCTAGACCGTTCCGATATCGGTGTGACGAGCTTGTCGTTGCTGAAACACGGTCGCGCAAGACATATATCTCAAGCCTGCGCGTGGTCGCATAGCGGATTTGTGCAGGTTCAGATCCTGCAGACGTCGATCTTTTCGACTTTGAAGTGCGGGTGCGTCCTTCATCCTCCCGTTGTCGACTTCATCCGGTCTTCCTTTTTGGCATGAGGAGGCAGTCCCTCAAGGACTGTTGGCGTTGTGTCTATTGCGCGATGACAGATTCGTTGCGTCGAACCCGCACGATCGTGTGTGGGGTCTGGTCCTGAGGCTTGCGTCTGGATACATCGATGGAATCGATGCAGGGCGAGTCGATCTCATCACACGTACTGTACTTTAGCGGGTGCCAAGTCGAGATGATGTGCTTCCGCTCTTTCGATGTATGGATTCTCTCCGTGTACTTGGAGCTATCGCCTGCCATTAGGGCTCAGCGTGAGATCAGCTGCGCCTGTCCCTTATATCCTGGGTGAGGCATGTAGCAAGCGCCGGACCGTCATTGCGGCTATCGGAACCGCCGAAATCTCGCGATCGGTTCTGCGACGCGGAGGTTAGAGCTCATGTGTTTGCGGACAGCAGAAGACTGTGTGCAGGTAGGCAGTCGTACGATGTCTCGTGCTCATCGGATGGGTCGTTGAGGATCTGCGAATGAGCAGCTGCGGAAGAAACGACATGTCGATCGCAACTTTTCGTCCCGCACGACTCGTTCACTGAAACGCCGTCGCTACACTGCTTTCTTTTATGGAGAGCGACCTGCGAACGTGTCACCATGCGAGCGCCCTTTCGGTCGCAGGACGATCGTTTCATACAACATCGCGCCTGCAGGATCTGAACCTGCGTGCTTATTCCGAGAAGTCGATCCCGCTCCATGTCCTGAAAATGAAAAGCTGAAGTCAATGGCTTATTCGTTGATGACGACGAGGTGCACGAGATGATGTCCAGCGTTGGCCTTGATACGCCTCTCCTGCCAATCATGCAAATCGAGACGTCATCCAAGCGCACGATCGCAAGCCCCCGATTCGTCGGTCCAAGCCGGGCGGAGGCAAAGACCAGTAGGTCGAGGGGTGAATCATCTCCTGCCCAGTCCAGGTTGCAACTACATAAGCAGATGTCACTGACACGATTCAACCGATGTTGTCCATACAGCCAGGTCAGCGAATTCTCCATCCATCACGTTCGCCATGTCATACGACCACATCCGCAAGTCCAGCAGATCGTTGTCATCAAATCCCACGATCCCGTAGCTGATCCTCAGACTCTTTCCGCGTCATCTTATGCACCCACAACAGTCGACGAGGATTACGACTCGATGACTTTCCCAGTCAGAGAGTGGATCTGTGAGGTACTCGACGGCGCCATCCGTCCTCCTGACGACTTCTGGCGCAAAGCAGTCAAAGTATGGGCGCTCAGTGAGTACTAGAGTACAGGCCGACCGGGATGTCAATGAAGAGCGAGACGGGGGATGACAGACCTTGTCACTCACGTCCATCTCCTCGATTATCAGCCAAAACGGTGGTCCATGCTCGAAAAGACCTACTCGCGGCGGAGAAGAATTACTCCCTCCATATAGAAAAACAGGATCGAGCCATTAGAGACCTAGCCCACAACACGGATGAGCGAGGACTAAAGTTGCTGAGGTTCATGCAACGCAACAGGTCTGCGATCCAGGCGAACGAATGCGATTTGATCGTGCCGCTTTACAGATGGAATGTGGACGATGAGAGCGCGCAAGGCAAGTCCACGGTCAAAGGCATCGAGGGGTGCGAGCTCGACAAAGTCTTATCGTAGGGGAATCTGATCGCTCCCGCTTCACATACGTCCTGTTAGAAACCGATGGAAGAGTGAACGATGACGATCAAATCGAACCGGACGACGAGAGTGAGGCGGATTATCAACCCTTTCGAGTTTCGGACGGCGACGAGCAGAAGGAAAAGGATGTTCCGAAGATCGACGTCGCTGCGGTTGTCGGCGACAAGCAAGAGAACAAGAACAAGGAGGAAGTCACGGACAAGAAGGAAGGCCAACTCAAGGACAAAGAATCGACCCCGGTGATCGACGACGACAAAGAGAAAGACGAAGAGGACGATCTCGTCATCATCGATGCCGCTGACCAATCGCTCAAGGAAGACAAGAAGGCGGCCACCGACCAGGCTGAGCTTTCACTTGAAGGGATAGAAGCGCATACGAAGTTTTATGAACAGTGGACCGCGGCAATCTGCAAACAAATCGACAAGCTCGACAAGAGTGTAGAAGGAGCGCATGTCAAGCCGACGAAACAGCACGCCACCGCTGGGGAGGTAGACAGACCCCCTATCACCAAGGCGAACCCTCAGAACAATACCGAAGTATCCCATTTCAACCAAGTCACCAGCCTGCCTCCCCCCAGGCCTGCCGGTGAGATCAACCTAGAAATGTTCAAATACAGCACCGACGTCTGGTACCGCGCCCACCGTGACATCATCGAGCTTCACAAGGAGCTGCTCGATTGCGACCCCGAACACTACATGAAGCATTGTACTCTTCCCACGTTATCGCTTCCTCCTCCTGTTCCTCTAGATACGGCTGGGCTCAAACCGGGCTTGTTCAGCGATAGCGATGGAGTTTAGTCGAAGCGACTCTTACGTGGGCCGTATGTTGTGCGCCGACAATATTGATATCCTTTCCTCATACAAGACTACATGTAGAACAGCATCCCGACTCTCTGGCCTAGGTGGTTGTATGTACACTAGTTCTTCGCCCATTTATCTGTTTGTACCCGTACGAATGGCATGATGATGACTGATTATCAAGCCCTGAGATGGTTCGCGACGAGTCTCACCTCTCTGCCTCTCTGACGGACGTGCGGCCGAGAATGTACGGGGATAATGGTTCGACCGAGAGTAGTCATGTCGTCGTAGCCAAAAAGGGGGTAGAGAGAATCGTATGACCAATTCACAAGCAACATCAACATCGTATCAGTAGTATCTCGGCATACAAATAACATAGCCAGGCAAGTTCCATCGAATAGAAAACCCAGGCGGAAACACCTTCGAAGTCCCACCCCGGCCAATCGCCAACTTTCGATAACCGGTATCACCTCCACCCACTTTGACAACGAGATATGGCCGTACAACTCCCCGTAGCTAGGGGTATCTCTGTAGACACCACAGGAGCCGAGATCATTGCAGAAGATTCACCAGCTGTGAGTCGTCGTGTCGGGGTTATCCCATAAATCAAGGCCGTTCACGAGCTGATAACGAGTCATGGCATATCTTGTTCTTAGACACGTGATGCAAGAGGAATCTACCTACCGGCTTATCGAGAACTGCTCTCACACGTCGCTATTGATGTGAGTCGCTGGTCGTTTACCATCACGCCGTTGTATCGTAGCTGATGCTGGAATGCATCTGTTATCCGTTTGCTTTGTAGATCGGCGGTTCTCTAGCCAAGGTGAGCTTGTTCTAGATGATAGAGATGTCATCTTAGACCTCTTGCTGATCTACTGCCTTGTTGCTTAACATCGCAGATCGTCTATTACAGCCGCTCCCCCAACCCGCCTGGCCGATCAACCTCTTCCTCAACCTCAAAGACCGCATCATCATCCTCTGCATCCTCTTCACAACATACCTTCACAGAAGTCGATGGAGATAGCACATCGTGGACACCGAAAGTCAACGGAGCCTTGACACCGGATGTGCTTACTGCAAGTCTCAAGCAGAAAGAGGTCGAGCTCGGCGGGTCCGGGTCAGGGTTGGGAGCAGGGTCGAGGGTAGCAGGATCATCGTCGGGATCGCGTTCAAATGCAGACGTCGCAGGGTCCAGGAAGACGACATCCATCCCCCTCAAACGGGGTCACGCACGACATCACTCTCTCCTCCGTCGAGGATCCCTCCCTCCCAACTTCCCCGGTGGGACCCTCAACTTTGTCCGGTTCGAGACCGAACAGATCACCCAGCTCATCGATTTCCTCAACGACCTCATCAAGTCCTCCGCTGCTACCAACCACGTGACCGAGTCCGAGATGCGTAAAGGCGTCCGGGTGATCGCTACCGGTGGAGGCGCGCACAAGTATTACGACATGTTGGTCGAAGGGACCGGGTTGAAGGTGCATAGGGAGGAAGAGATGGAGTGCCTGATCACCGGGTTGGGGTTCATCACGAGTATCCCGGACGAGGTGTTTTGGTACTCGGACGAGCTGGTCTACGAGATCTCTCACCGAGGCAAGGAAGAGGCCGTAGCTAGCTCCAGCTCCAACACGCCAGCCCGGACAGAAGACCCTCCAACGTCCATTCCAGCCGACCCTACCCCAACCGAGCGTAAAAACCTGCCCCGACCTTCCCCTGATCCTCCATCATACCAAGTCACGTTCGATACGTCGGGTAGCCCGCAATTCCCCTGCTTGTTGGTCAACATCGGGAGTGGGGTGTCGATCGTCAAGGTGGACGAGGACGGGAGTTTCGAGCGGGTCAGCGGGACGAGTCTGGGTGGAGGAACGTTGTGGGGATTGTTGAGTCTGATCACCGAGGCGACGACGTTTGACGGTGAGCTCATGCCGTGAACTTCAGCGCCATACCCGTCATGTTGCATGATCACTCAAATGTATCCTCGTTCTGTCACCCTCTAAGAAATGCTGGCTTTATCGGAAAAGGGCGACAACGCCGCGGTAGACATGCTCGTCGGTGACATCTACGGATCGGATTACAACAAGATCGGTCTTAAATCGAGCACGATCGCTTCGTCTTTCGGCAAGGTCTTTAAAAAGGGCGCGGCGGATAGGAAAAAGGCGTTCAGCCAGGAGGATATCAGCAAGAGTTTGTTGTACGCTATCAGCAATAATATCGGGCAGATTGCGTGAGTACACTCCTTAGGTCGCATTAAGGTGATCCGAGCGCGCTGACGAGAACGACGTCGCGCGACATTTTGCAGCTACATGAACGCCGAAAAGTACGGTCTGGACCGGATATACTTTGGAGGGTGTTTCATCCGGGGACACGCTGCTACCATCTCGTGCTTGTCCTACGCGATCCGCTTCTGGAGCAAAGGAACCGTCCGAGCGATGTTCTTGCGGCATGAAGGGTTCCTCGGGTCAATCGGCGCTTGGATACGGAACGTCGAGGCGACCGAGGGGGGAAAGGCAGGGCAGGATGGGCAAGGACAGGGGGAGGAAGAGAAGATGGTACAGGAGTGAAGTAGAGGATCACTAGACGACAGCGGATGTTGGTTGTTTGGATGGCGCGTGTTGATCACGATATCATCATATATGCTTCAAACGGGGCCGTACAAGCGTCGCATCTATGGACCTTGATTGAATCACGACGCGATAGGTACGTGGCAACTGGGCTCCAAGAGCGCTTCCGCTATTGTTGAGCCTGATGCATAGACGGCAGCAATCGCATCCTTTACTCATACGCTCCATAAAGGATTTGCAAATATGCAAGTGAGTGACTAGGCTGAGACGCAACTGTCTGCGGCTTGATCAGTCTCGCGCAATGTTCAGCACAAACAGCTGCATGAATCAACGCCAGGATCAGAAGGGAGTCCATTTCGGTTGATACTGCCTTCTGACCAACCGTTCTCTGCCCTGTGAGCGATCACGCTGATCAAGGCAGGGGAGTAGGGTATCTTCTCCAGGAGAGAACGCATGTCCCACAGCACCGAGCAACGCTGAGTCCCGATATCTAATGTCACTCTTTGTGGAGCATGTCCACTCTCCAGCCAGTTCTTGAACAGTTCAAACTCAACCTTGAACTATGCGTCTCGCTCATCGCAGCCTTTACCTAGCCGGACAAACACGGATTTTAGCATGGACCTGCCGAGAAGCGTTTCCTGCTATCGAACTTTGAGCGGGTATAAGATTTCATCTTTGACGCATCGTCACGAAAAACACACAGACTAGCAATGGTCGATGCAGGTCGAGGGAATGGGAGAAGTACATGGATAAACAACAACCGATCCAGGCGCAGGGGAGGGGAGGAAAGCACTCCGAGCCTATAGTCGATACCCGCCCTGTCGTCCGTCGGCATGATATCCACCCTGAGACTGCCCCTGGTGTTGCGGCTCGTCCGGGTAACCCTGCTGGTACTGCTGCTGCTGCCCGTACTCTTGCTGATGCCCATAATCCTGCTGCTGATAATGCGGCTGCTGTTGCGGGTATTGCTGGTGCTGGTCGTAACCACCTCCCTGAGCCTGACCATGCGCTTGCGGCGGGTACCCCTGTCCCTGTGCCTGCGCTTGCTCGTACTCGTAATCCCTCGCCTGGTGTTCTTCTTGCGAAAACTCGTGCTTGAGGCTCGACTCCGAGTAACCTCCGGCAGGGTGTGCAGGGCGCGAGTAGGGTTGTTCGTACATGTTACTACCGGGGACAGCGTTCGGGTCGGCATCCATGCTCTCTCGAGGGTCCCATGCGTCCGGGTTGGGTCCCCATCTGCGATACGCGGCGTTCAGGATGAGATATATAAAGGGCCGGAAAAAGAGAGACAAGCGGGGCGGCTCACTGGCTGTTCCTCTCGATCATGGCAAATTCTTCCGCGTTGGCCTCGTAGATCGACTTGTACTCCTGGTGATCCACCTTCTGCTCCGAAGCGTACACCTTGATCATGCTATTGTTCCCCCACGGATGCCCGAAAGCGTATTCGTTATTCTCTCTTTTCCTTCAAGAATCCTTCTCGAGACCCGTTACTCACAAGATAAAGTACACCTGCCCGACCAACAAGATCAACCAAGCCCCTCCCATGATCCCTATATCGGCCCATGCGAAAGCCGAACAGATCGTCTTGGCCTCCCCAGAGACGTTGATCGTCCCATCATTCGATTGTCCTTTAAAGTAGGTGAGCTACGATTCAAACCGAGGTCATAGAGGAAAGTTAGCATAACGGGCGAGCTTTTCACCCCCAAGGAAAGACGGTGGTGCTCACAGTGCATCGTGAGACAGCCTCGTTATGCCTCGCTGCGGAGACGGCGACCAAAGCGGCACCACAGGCAAAGATGGACGTAAAGGCGAACGCGTTGACCCATGCGTACGTCCGGAAGGTTCGGACTTGTTCCTACGAGGGTGATCAGAAAAAGAACACATAAACGTTAGCGAGTATATTCGGGACGTAATCCTCATATGCCCCTGCCGCCAGCTTCCGAATGAGAAGCTCTGGCATGGACGGAATTCAATCTGAGAGAGAATGGCAGAGACGACTAACCCGGTAAATCCCAAAGAACCCGACTAGCTGAATGGCGGCTACGACGAAACACAGCGTCGCTAGGATGTACGGCGTATAGCTGGGTACGTAACTTCCGACGACTGCATTTCGTACGTTTAAGTCAGTCCCCAGCGAGATTAGAGGCAGGAGGAGGGGATAGCGGAGCAAGCGGGAAGCAAGGCGAATAGGTGGGGTAAAGATGGGACGTACTGGTCGGAGTAGCCAACGCCAAGACTCCCGCTACACTGCATACGACCTATAACCCACCCACCGAACTACATATCAGCCTACTTCTCATGAACCCCTACCAGCCCTTCGGGAAGATGAGATGACTTCGAAGGTGGACTTACGAACTGTTCAGTCATCAGAGCGTACATGCCCACGTTGACCAGCGGGATGGCTGTGACATCGCATCATTTCATACCAGCACAACGGAAAGCGAGAGTTAAGGCAGAGCGAGAGGCTAAGGATCAGCCTTGAACTCTCGTCTGGATCGCAATGAGGGTAAAAGATAAAGAGCTTACCACAGCAACAATATCTCGGAGCGAAAACCATCTTGCCGAATATTTATCCCAATCCTCTTGTTTCTGTGTGTTGTTTATCCCTTCTTCGTCGATCCGTTAATTCTCTCCCAAGGGCGAGATCCGTGGGTTACGATGATGTTATGTCCAGCGGATAACCGAAATGGTCTTGCTATGACGTCCTCTTCGATGCTTAAGCGTTGATCGTATGGCTCTCCAATGAGCGGGTTGCAAGGTTGCGACTTGATGAACCGCGTGCAGCTAAGCGATCTAAATATCGAGGTCTCCTTTGAACTGATCTCAAAGGTGATGCCCCGTCCAAGTGAATTGACCTAGAACCTAGAGCTACTCTACCCAGAGCTATAGAGGTTATATCTTGGGTAATTGTCGACTTGCAACTTCTGATGTCCAACGGCTGTGTCCCCTCCCAACTTCGACCGATATCGCAGCGAAATGCTGTGTTTTGTTGATCACTCTCCCCCTCGAAACGCGAAATTACGGCATCGACCATCAACCTGCAACCGCCCTCTCTCGTCGTGATATCGAAATCGTCCATGGTCTCACGTAGATATAGAAAAACAAAGTGTATGTATATACCAGAAATACAGAATGAAGCGTAGCATCTCTGCTGTCTCGTGGCCCGAAACGTCAAGAGGAGACAAGGATGATGATGGGGGTGTATCGGGTAAGGTGTAGGCGTGAAAGCGGAGCGGGAAAAGGAGGGGCGTCGAAAAAAGTCGTTGATGAGAGGTTGCCGTGAGGATTCGTGTAGGCGGGATATTTGAGAGTAGGTGTCGTCTATGAGGTCCAGGTCGGGTCGAGGTGCGATAGAGGGGAGAGAACAGAAGGTCATGTTGATAGTAGGGATCTTGCTTAATGCCCTCCACCCGGTCCGCCGGCAATCGAAGTGACCTATACAAAACAATCACAAGATCCAGACTCGGATCAGCTATCCCATCGCAATGGTCGAAATAACAGAGTCGACAGAAGCAAGTAGAAAGAATTGACGACTGACCTCCCCTCCGACGACCGTTCCGTCCAACGTGATCGCCCATTGTTGCGTAGGGTTCGGGGCGGCGGTGATGGTCGCCGTCGTCGCTGGTGGACCGTCCGGTAGGCCTGCAGGGTGGGAGAGCGGGGGGGATGACACGGAAAGAAGATAGAGGGGAGAAGAGGAATCGTAGGGATTTTGAGGGAGGAAGATGATACAGGTGATCAGTAACCATCTCCAGAAAGACGTGACGTGAAATTGAGCGGACTCACTAGCCGTCGTATAATTCGCCGGACTCTCCGCCCCAGCATAGATCGGGAACTTTTTACTCTTATGATAAACCGTCCCCGAAACGGTATCCATAAAGATCAAACTAAACCCATCCCCTACCATCCCCCCCAGTCCTGCGGTGGCATCGAGGTCGATCCCCAATTCTCCGCCGAATTGCCCTTTACGCGACCCAGAAGTGAACTTTTTTAGGGGGACTCGTTGTGCTAAGGGGAGGAAGCCGTTGAGGATGGTCTTGTTGGGGTTGTGGAGTTGGATGTCGAAGGTCGATACGCCTGTGTGATCGATCCGGAGACACGTATGTGAAGGTCAGCTTGCCGATCTCGATCAGAATTCAAGGGGTAGTTGATGAGAGGTGAAGGAGAAGAGAGGGAGCAAGAGGAAGAGGTGTAATACGGGAACACGGCGCGACTCACCGGTCCCATCCCCAGTACCCCAGACGATGTTCATAGGCTGTCCCTGTACCCAAGGCTCAGCCTGCGATGGCGTGTCGATCGGCCAGTAGTTGACGGCTGCATGTCATCAACCCGCGCACAGATCAAAAGTCGATTGTCGTTAGTATACGAAAGAGACAGAGAAGAAGGAAGACAAGGCGGTGCAGAAACCCGATGACTGACCTTGCGTGAGCTGGACGAACGCGGTTGACAGGCAGATGATGGACGCTCCTAGTTTGTTGAACATCGTGAATATGTGTCCGAGGATGATGTGATGGCAATGAGACTAGGTGTAGTGATGTGGCTATGAGTTGATGCACTGGGGTCGATGATGCTGGCTGTGTTGTATTTCTTTGTTTTCGATATCAAGCGACCGAGGGATCAAGGGAAGGTAGAGGGCCAAGAGAATATAACATTATTTGGTTGACACGTCATGGGGAATCGAGTCTCTACTTAATTTGATAAGCCATCATTCGAGAGCAACTCCGCTAGTCATATCTTGCTCGACATTTCGAACATTCTCAATTCAAGCATTATTGATCTGACACTTCCTGGTAAAGCAACCAAACAAACCGACCCCGAAAATGTCCGCCGAAGAACAAAAGACCCAACCTCCTCCCGCCGCTGCCGGTGCCGCCGATGCTGCTCCCAAGGAGCCCAAGGAACCTAAAGAGGTCATCCTCGGAGAAGACGGCAAGCCGTTGAGCAAGGGAGAGTTGAAGAAGCGAGCCAAGGAGGCAGAAAGTGAGTTCGGGTCTCGTTACCGCAATGTGAGGTCATGTAATCCGTGCTAACATCCTGATTCTGGTATATGCGCCTTGTGTCAGAGGCCGCCAAGGCTGCTGAACGAGCTGCAAAGGAGGCCGAAGCTAAGGCCAAGAAGGAAGCCGAGGAAGCTAACGTGAGCAATGCTTCGGTCGTGCGGAATCCGTTCAGGAAGGAACACTCGCTAATGTTCTTGTTGACTTGATGTTGTAGGACCTCGCTGCTGACAACTATGGAAAGCTGCCTCTGCACCAATCCCAAACCCGAACCAGTGAGCTCCTCATCCTCAAGCCCCCAACTTTCAACCCTTTTCATTCCACTCTCGACTAACTCTTTCCTGATCGACGCACGCAGACACCCCCCGTCTAAACTTCACCACCCTCATCCCCAACTCCCCCTCTGCCAACACCTCTACCTCCACCGAGATCCCCTCTGAAACCCAAAAAGTAACCCTCCGAGCTCGTCTTCACAACGTCCGTGCTCAGGGAGCCAAGATGGTCTTCCTGCAACTGCGACAACAGACGCATACCCTGCAGGGAGTTGTTGGTTTGAGCAAGGATGGGGAGGAGGAGGTTGTTAGTAAGCAGATGATCAAGTGGGTCAATGGGGTTTCCGTGAGTTGCTGTTTCGTCTCGGATCAGAGTTTCTGGCTGGTCCGGTTATCGCTCGGACTGTGTGATAGAAGGCTGAGCTGACGGACACGCGTTTTGATATGGGTTCCGTTGTTTTATTTTAGCTCGAATCTATCGTCCTCGTCGAGGGGTACATCAAGCCCGCCGAGGTCAAATCGTGTACCATCCAGACGTACGAGATCCAGATCAAGAAGGTCAGTCCAGCTCTATCTCTTTCTCCTCCCGGTCATTACATTCGCCTTCTGCTAGGCGAAACTGCATTTGGATTATTACTGATATTTTTCGGGGTTCGGATATGGGTTTGTCGTATAGATCTTCACCGTCGTCGAGGCTCCCCAGAGGCTGCCTTTCGGTGTTGAGGAGGCTTCTAGGCCCGAGGCTGATTACGAGAAGGTAAGTTCGAGACTTAGGGTAAAGGGGGAGGCAATGTCGGCTCACAATGGCGGATGTTGGTTTCGTGTCGGGATAGGAGGATGCTCAATTCGCCAGGGTCGGTTTGGACACTAGGTTGGACAACCGAGTCATGGACTTGAGGGTGAGTCTCTAACTTGGCGGATCAAGGATGAATCGACTCAATGCTGACACTCACGACCCTGACCATCAGACACCCACCAACCAAGCCATCTTCCGTCTCCAATCCGCCGTAACCAACCTCTTCCGAACGCACCTCAACTCGCTCGGCTTTATCGAGATCCACTCTCCCAAGCTCCAGGGAGCGGCCACGGAGTCCGGTGCCAGCGTGTTCGAGGTCAACTATTTCAAGGGCAAGGCGTTCTTGGCGCAGAGCCCGCAGTTGGCCAAGCAGATGTGTATCGCCGGGGACATGGAGAGGGTTTACGAGATTGCGCCTGGTAAGCAAGATTTCAGTGCGGTGTAGTGTTAGGAGGGAAGAAGGCTGAAATTGAACCATGTTTGACAGTCTTCCGAGCCGAGGACTCGAACACTCACCGTGAGTCACACATCGGGGCCGACGTCTTGCTTGAAGGTGGATGTGGGGCTGACATTCACGTCGAACCTCTTAGGACACTTGTGCGAGTTCACCGGACTCGATCTGGAGATGGCCATCGAGGAGCACTACCACGAAGTCCTCGACGTTCTCGACTCGCTCTTCCTCGCCATCTTCAAGGGACTCAAGGAGACCTACTCGCACGAGATCGAGGCTGTCAGGAAGCAGTTCCCATGTGACGAGTTTACGTTCTTGGACGAGACCTTGAAGTTGAGGTTTGCTGAGGGTATTCAGATGTTGAGGGAGGCGGGAGCCAAGAATTTGGATGGATCGCAGTTGAGCGACAGCGACGACCTCAGGTGAGTCCTGCTCGTTACGGTCACGTGATTCGTCTAGGGCGACCCGAGCTCATGCGGTCCCTCGACCTCGCTAGCACCGAGAACGAAAAGTGGCTCGGACGATTGGTGAAGGAGAAGTACGGAACCGACTACTACATCCTCGACAAGTTCCCCTTGGCCATCCGACCGTTCTACACCATGCCCGACGCCGAGGACCCGAAGCTGTCCAACTCGTACGACTTCTTCATGCGAGGAGAAGAGATCCTTTCGGGCGCCCAGCGAGTACACGACCCGGAGTACTTGATCCAGAGGATGAAGGAGGTCGGGATCGCACCGGAGAGCATGCAGGGATACATCGATGCGTTCAGGCTGGGAGCACCGCCCCACGCCGGTGGTGGTATCGGTGCGTTTATCTATCGTTTGCATGAACGAGTGGAGCGGGAGGCTAATGAGGATCCATTTCGATTTCTAGGTCTCGAGCGAGTCGTTATGCTCTTCTTGAAGTTGGGTAACATCAGGCGAGCTTCGTTGTTCCCCCGTGACCCCAAGCGATTGAACCCTTAGACGGGAAGGTCCTCGCACGACGTCCAACGACGCAAAAAGAAATAGAAAGGGGATCAGAGGGAATGCATGCGCGAAGAGAGAGGAGGTCTTGATGACCGTATTCTTGTGCATAAGATATAAGAACAGATGAGATACATACAAAGAACGACAGACATGGCTATATGACACGAGATGGTTCAGACGGACATTGATATATCATCAGGCCCGAAGACCAATGGGACAGGGAAGAAAACGGAAGACATAAAATTCGGAACGGGGCCTCGACAGTTGACGAGCGGGGCGGACGATAGATAGTCGCCGGCCATCGCGACGTGGCATGCAAATGTTCGCGTTTACTGGGAAGTAGACGGCTTGTCTCTCGCATGGCTCGGGCGATTGTTAGGCCAGACTAGGTCAAATCGCGGTCGAAGTGGTCTGGTCTTGAGCCTGACCTTGTGGCGCAGGAACAGGCGCAGAAGGATTCGGATCGCCTTGAGCTCGTCCCTGGTGTTCGGTGGCGACAGGAGCATCGACATTCCAGCCGACTCTGCCCGCGTCGAACGATGGAGCAACGGGCAAGGCAGGCAAGTGATAGTGTTTCAAGTAGAGGACCGGGTTGGATTTGAGGAGGTCCCTGTGCAGCTGAAGGATATCTTGCGCTTGACAAAAGTTTGCTTGGTTGTTGACACCGGATTCAACGGTACTCGGGCTAGGTCCAGCTTGCCCGTCCACGGCAATGACCTTGACCCCCTTTTCCCTTCCCACCTTGACCTTTTGCTTGTTTGCCCTCCTCTCCGCCACAAGCTTCTTCGCTGCCAGCTCGATTGCAAGCATCTGCCCTTTCCTATCCAACTGCTTGTCCCCACCCTCCTTGGTATCCTTCGGCTTCGACTTGTTGCTGATTTTTCCTCCTCCCAGAAAGCCCGAGGAGCGGTCGCTCTTGCTCGCGATCCGGGTGGGCCATTCGATTACGGCAGCGTCGTCGTCTTCATCGTCGTCATCCGAAGAAAAAGAGTATTCATCGTACGCCCCCAAGGTGCGAATGACGTGCTGGCGCTGTAGCGTGTCCGACTCGTCAGAGGACGTGCTGCGAACACTTATAGGCTTGGAGAAATCTTCTGTATTGTCATAAAGTCAAGATGATCAGATCAGGTTCGGTGGAGCGTAGGATATCCGTATTCGCTCGAAGCTAGTGTGGACGATGCTCACCTTCTTCGCTCTCGCTGTCACCACTGCTCATGCTCTTCTCATCGCCGCTGGCCTGAAGATCCAAAGCGATCGCTTTCCTTCTATATGCGACAACGCAGTGGCTAGAGAATCGCGAGTCCTCAGATCCACGACGGAGATATTCGAGGATCTTTTCACCGTGAGGATGGTGGCAAGCGATACCATTGAGGAGTTTGTATTGGGCTTGGCTGGCCTTGACGAGAGCGTCTTCAGCTTTGAGGAGTTCTTCAGCTGTCATCGAGCACCAGTCAGATTAGCGCGAGTTGAGGAGAGCGATACAGGTGAAGGGGACTGACTGGCATCAAGGAGACCTTTTCCGGCTTCCCAGTCCTTGGCGGACGCTAACGCTTTGGGATCGACGACTTTGGTAGCAGCGGAATCGTTGGATTTCTCCTTGACCATCTTCCAAAATCCTTCGTATGACATGTTGTTGATGTCTTTGGGTCCAGCTGATATACGGAAAGGCAAGCCGTTCGGAAGATCAGGGCTCAGTGACTACGTTTACGTCGTTACCAGCATCTCATCAGCTTACATTGTTGTTGGCTTGTAGACATCTTGAGCACTAATGTAGCTGGCTTCCCAGAATGTCGTATGTATGCAGAGCATGCGCGTATGCGAAGGGGTCAGTGATCACCCTGAACTGAACGAGGTGCGCGAAGTGAAGTCTGGTTGATATATGATACAAGTATGATGCATGATGGCGGAGTTGTCCGATGTGGTTGCACGTGGTCGAACGTTGTCGAAGGCGATAAGGCGATGGCGCGATGGGTTTGTGGATTGTTGGTTCCTATTTTTAGGATCCGGGTGATCGTGGCGTGGGTTCTGCGACGCGAACTTGCTTTGAACTGAAACCCCAATCGCGCTAGGACCGAGACGCGCCGCCGGCCGGTTTCAAGCGCGGGCGTTGTGAGAGCACCATCATCATCCTAGAACAAGATCGCCTCGGTCCGCTGCGCAACCAGGTCGAGCCATGCCAGAACCTAAGAGTGTGTTTCCGAGAGAACCCCCCGTCAGATGACCTCCTGACGATGCGTTCTTCGGCATTAATCGTTCATCTGCTACAAGGTGCCTCTGCAATGTGCTCGTACGTGAGTCGGGATTTGCTACAGAAACACGCAGACGATACGCCGCTGGACCCGCTCGGGGGGCGCATCTCCTCTTCCTGATAATGCTCCACCATGTTGGCGGCATCCCCCAAATTGGACTGTATGAAAGTGATAGCTTGTTCCCACTCGGCAACTCCCTCGCCGGCCATAGATCCCTTGAAACTGGCAAAAAGTTCCCTTGGTGAGGTCTTCTCCGTCACCACGATAGATGACTCTGATCTGGTACGAGCCAGGTCAATTGAGGACGGCGATCACCTCGTTAGGCCAGGGTCGCCCAGCCCTTGCGATCGCCTCGATGGCTCCGGCATCATTGAAGACAACGCCGGGCTTCTTGTTATTGACAGTGGGACTGGAGATGTACTCGTATCTATGTCGACTGAAAACTTTATTATTTGCGCAAGCTGTCATAAGAGTTGACGAGAGGCCGGCACTTTGATGCCGCGTTAGGAATCAACTATAATTGCGATCTCGGTTGACACGCACTCTCTCACATATTGAAGAGTCGTTAAGCAGCGAGAGCGTGAGGATTGGAGCAAGGCAATGCAGATTTGTTTCAACGAGCCGATAGAGCTGAAGGGCAGTGCGACTAATTGAGCACATGATTTGATGAGTTGGAGATCTGTCCAGACACTATACGGAACATATGATACCCATGTGTAATTGTAGAGGTCCGGATGGCATCGAACTGCCCCAGATTTGACGACCCGGTTAGCAAGCGGCTTGACAACATTGCACTGATTGCGGTTGTTCATCTCCTCCTCTTCCTCATCTTGTTCACCAGATAACAGCTTGACCTGATCGACGACCCGGTTAATCACGAAAGCAGGATCTTTTGTCAAACCTCGTCATCGTGTTCCTGGTCCGCGGCGCCCCTAGGAAAACAAAAACTCAGCGGATACGAATGCATGCAGATGTAGAGATGTGGAGACCGGTGGCCAAGGCGGAAGAACCGGAGTCCCGGCCCGTTGTCGTGAGTGACAGGGCCGCAAGTGAGATGCGAAATTCTAATTAGTCCTGACATTATCAGTTCATCGCGGGCGCTCAGACGTGGACCGGGTGGGGTAGTAGTACTGGCGTGGGGCTGAGAGGTGGTATTGACTCGAGGGTAAGTATTAGTAGTAGTACCGGTTTGACTGGTTCGAGAGGTAGTAGTACTGGCGTGGGGCTGGGAGGTGGAACTGACTCGAGGGTAAGTATTAGTAGTAGTACCGGTTTGACTGGTTCGAGAGGTAGTAGTACTGGCGTGGGGCTGGGAGGTGGAACTGACTCGAGGGTAAGTATTAGTAGTAGTACCGGTTTGACTGGTTCGAGAGGTAGTAGTACTGGCGTGGGGCTGGGAGGTGGAACTGACTCGAGGGTAAGTATTAGTAGTAGTACCGGTTTGACTGGTTCAAGAGGCGGTGGTGGGACTGGCTGAGGCTGTCCGAGGAAGACCCTTGACGCATGGTCACTCAACTCGACGCCTTCTCCCCCTCTCCCCCCCATCCCGCCACAACCGGCACATAAGAAATCGAATTGCATACGTTGTGCCGGTAACAATCAAGAACATCGTGCCAATTTCCCTCGGCGCTCTTCTTCGCTTCCTGCACTATCTTTTGCCTGTCATCTTACGACGCCTTGATCTCCTCGTCGTTCGCCTTCTCTGCCTTGGTCACCGCCTCTGCCGGTGCTGTCACCGTCACCGCTTCCCCTGACGCCGCTGTCGCTGTCGTCCCAGCTGCAGTAGGTGGGGGTGCGCTAGTTGAAGCTTCGCCTGTGGTAGGCTTAGTTACTCTTGCGTCCAGAGCTTGTAAAGCCAGTGCCCTATCGCCCGAATTTATATTATCAGCACCACCATCCCAACTCTCTCATTTAGAGGAATTGCGTCAACGACTCACCTCCTTCGCTCAGCCTCGGCTCTCGTCCCCGCACCTCCAGCACCTCCACTTCCAGAAGTGGGCAACATCGCATAAGCCCCCGTCTGCGGTCCGTCCCAAGGTTGCACGAGCTTGAACTTGACGGCGAGGTTGAAGACGACGTTGCCGATATAGCCCGTGTAGGGTCTATCGTTGTGCCAAGCGAAAGACGAGTTGAAATTCGGGAGAGAGTGAGTCTGGAGTGAATGAGGAGGAGGGGGTGTGGTGTGGGCGTGGCGAGACTCACCGGACAGGAGGAGGGAACCAGTAGATGAACGCAAACGTCTCGCTCCTATCTCCCCTGATGTCGCTCTCGGCATGTACTTGGAAGAACCTCAGGTACCAAAACGCTGCGTGCGACGGGAAATGAAAGGACGTCAGCCTTTTGTCTTCTATCGACCATCCTTGTTTCCTGTTATGTTTGAGGTAAGAGGAAGGACTTACCGACGATAAACCCAAACTGGATCAAGATCCACGGTTGGAACGAATGTACCAGAGTCAAGATATTCGATGCCAAAAGGGCGATCCCGGGCGTGTTCTACGCGTTTCCAAACCGGATCCCAAAATCGACATCAGCACCAGCATCGACACCAATACCGATCCCCAATAAAACCTCGCAGGACACAATCGGAAGCGAGGTGCAAAGCAAGCCAAAATAAGAAAGACACTGACCTTGACCCTGATCTTGAGCCTCCCAAAGATCTGAACCTGATGTTCCGGGATCAACTGGGTGTAGGCGACGAGGTAACCGGTTAAGAGGGCTGTTGAGCCTCGGACGGGTTCTCCCGTTCTATTCCACGGTGGGGCAGAGGTTTGTCGAGGTGGGAGGATAGGGTGGGGTAGGGGTGGCAGTGGGGATGAGAGGGTCGAAGAGATTGGAGGTGAGATGAGATGGAGAAGGATACTCGCCGTCAGCCTTCTACCATAACCACGAACGCCCAAACCCGCAACGCCGGGGACTCACAAAAACACCTCCCTCCCCCCCAACACAAAGAACTCCAACCAACAAAGCCCGAACCCGATGATATTGCTCGCGACGATCACAACCGCTGAGAACCTGAGGAGTTCTTTAGGGCCCCATACTCGTTCTAGGTATCGGGTGAGGAGGGGGATTGAGATTAGGGAGATTATGAACTGCGGGGGTTGGCGGTAGGGGTGGGTGGTGGACGCAGGTGGTAGGGAGGGAGGAGATGGCGAGGAATCAATATTGATCAGAATGATGGCAGAGCAGTAGCGAGAAAGGAGAAGAGCTTGCTCACCTCGATCGGTTTAATCTCCACAAACCCAGCCGTCAAGAACGTCCAGAAATACCAAGGCAACGCCGCCCCCGGCACACACAGCAAGTACGGAACCTCGGCATTCTCATTGATCCCCTCAAAGGTCTTCCCTTCTTGTTCCCTGAACCTAGCGTTGAGGCCTGTTAGGAGGACTTGACCGAGAGAGAGGGTGATAAGGAGTCCGGTGAGGATACGGGTCGCGATAGGAAAGGGTTGGAGGAAGGGGAGGAAGGAGTATTGAGGCATCGCGACGGGGGTACCGGGGAGCGAGCTTCGCAAGGTATCAGATGAGCGAGGTCTGGGCTAGATCGAGGAGTGAAGGAGGATGTAAAGATCCTAGATGGAAGGTGTATTCTTGCAGAGGTCAAACGAGGTAGCATGTAACCAAGTTGTGAATTCTGAACCTTTGGACGTCGTCGCTCTCCCCCTTTCTCTCGCTACCGATGGGGGTTAGTCACGCGTCTCTGGGACCTCTTTATGACACTCCATGTCGACCATTCCACATCGTTCCAACCGTACGATCTGTCAAGTCATCACACGGACCAAATCCTGTGCTGATATTCTAATGATCTGAGTCCTGAACTGGTCGAAAAAAGCGGTCAAAATAAGCCGTTTTGTGACCCGGAATGTAACACCTACTAAAAGGTCAACGTCGAGTCTCAGCCCTGTCTGAGTTGCTCGTTTGGGCAAGAAAACGACCCATATTCCACATGGGCGACCATCTCGACCCATCTTCATTCCCTGCAACCAGACTACTACAACACCGATAGGCTATCTCAACCGAGGGTACAGCATCCACACACTAGCCAGCTCTGGGGAAGAAGATAGAGCTTCGAGCGTGTGCTGCAGAAATCGGGAGTCTCTTTAGGGGAATTCGATCCTCGAAACCCTCGTCCCGCTTTGGGCGTGTTTTTTCCTCGACGAGGAGAGGAAGAGGAGAAGAGAGGGAAAGAAAGAAGCGGCGAACGAGGAAACTACCTTTCGACCCAAGAGGACGGTTCAAACTGTCGACGAAGTGGTGGTCCCGACATCGCCTTTCACATAGATCTTTGAGGTAGTACTTCAACCGAGCTGGAACGAGTTTGATTCGGGATCTGGTCCTGGCTTATTGGCTCTGAAGGTATAAACTCCTAGACCACTTACTCCTCCACATACGGACGGTACGACTAGTATCCACACTCGACTCAAGGATTCAGGGAACAAGGACGAGGCACGATAGTGCTTGAGACCTTGCGATGGCCACAGCTACAGCATCATCCTCCAAGCCCAACTCCGGGGCCGGAGGCCGATCGAATACCGGTACCCCGACTCCGAGGGTAGTCAGTAACCTGGGTCTACCGGGGATGGACCCTCCTACTTCTCGTCCGTCTTCTTCGAGCGGAGCTCAGGGTCAACAAGCACAAGCACAACAACAACAAGGTGCTAATACAGCCGAAGCGATTGGTTCGAATACACCTTTACCTTCAAACTCCACCCTCCCTGATGGTCAAACTCAAACAGAAACGCAGGCGGACGATGCCCAACAACAACAACAAAAAGAACAACAAGCCAAAGAAAAAGAAAAGGAAAAGGAGAAAGAAAAAGATCGAGAGAGAAGAAGACTGTTGGAGCGTCAAAAGGAAAAGTCGGAGCATAAGCCCAAGTTGGTTATTAGTAGTGACGAGTTGAACGTGTTGATCTATTCGGTGAGTCCCTTGGTTTCATAATTGGGGTTGGATTTAAGTTCCGAAGGGGGGCGGTTGTGAAGAGAAGGAGGGGCCGTGGATGGGGGAGACGAACAGTGAGAGAAACGTGGATGTGGAGATGAGAAGAGAGGAGGAAGACGGGAATATGGAATGTTACGCGGTCACGCGAGGGAATGTGATAGCTGATTGTGCTTTTATCCTACTACTTGCTTTGCGTGGATCATTTCGGATGACTGGGGTTACGACCACAACATAATGTCATTCTCGCTATTCATCTTACAACCGTTCATTTCACACTACCAATACCGCTTCACCACGCACTCCGTCGATCGCCAACAGTATCTGTGCGAATCCTCCTTTCCCCACACGGCCTACACCTTTCGCTCGGAATCGAAATTGGACCGATCACCGTTGTTTACGAGTTTCAACCCGGATCATCCGGGGAGGTTCCCCATTGGAGGTCCCGCATCTGGATCTGGTGTTGGAGCGGCTGCAGGGGCAGCGGCGGAAGGCGGACCTAGTGGGAACGCAAATGCGAATGCCAGCGCGCCGACTTCGACAGGCACGACAGGAGGTGGAAAGGGAAAGGGGAAGGCCAAGGAAGATCCCGTTGACGAGGGGGACAAGATGGAAGTCGACGGGGCGGACGAGGCCGATCCTCCAGCAGAGGGAGGGAAGAAGAAACCCGCGTTGAAACGTAAAGGATCTGATAAAACGCCCATGACGGCCGCTTCGACCCCCGGGCCGACTACAAATACAGCATCGGCGGTGGGGGTACCTACGGGGTTGGGACCGGGAGTGAGGTCGAGGGAGGAGAGGTTCAGGGCGGTCCCGAGAGGAGAGTTGATTAGGCATCTTTACAAGGGGTTGATGTGGGACGAGGTGGAGAAGCATGCTCAGTGGGGTTGGGCCGAGGTGAGTTGTGGATCCTCGTTTATATGGTAACGATCGGTCGATGGAACCGGAGATGCTAACTTTGATACTGAGTGAATCCAGCCACCACCTTGTGTCACACCGTTCACACTGCTGACTCGCCACGAATGCACACTGGCGGCACCACGGAACGGTCAAGGACCTACCATTCCACCAAACCTTATCGATCACAAAACCGGCAGGCCCGTCTTTTCCGCCATTCTCTCGCCGGAAGAAAAGGCGCAACTTCGACAACACGACATCTTCCCCCCTGCAGCCGGAGGGAGTCGTGCAGAGCAACTAGAGCGCATGTTGGGACAGAGGGAGTCGGCAGCTGCGCAGGAGCTTCGATTGCGGGCCGAGGAGCATCATCGGGCTAGAGAGGAGCGCAAGCGGAATAAGGAGCGTCGCAAGGAGAAGTTGGAGAGGAGGGAAAAGGCTGCAGCGAAGGCGAGGCGGGAAACTGACGATGATGAGAGGGAAGAGGATGGTATGGATGTGGATATGGAGGACGTTCAGGAAGTTCCCGAGCGGGCCAAGGTCCGGGAAGGGAAACGGCGGCAGTTGGAAGAGGTTGAGAAGGTTCCGGATATCCAGGTTCAAGGTCCGTCGACATCGGTCTCACGGGATAAAGAGCGACGCGAACGAGATAGAGACAAGGATCGACCGCGGGAACGAGACAAGCCAGCAGACACCTTACCACCACCGAAGCAGCAGCAGAATGCATCACCTGCCGTGGCGACACCGACGGTCGTCAACCCGCAGCCCACGTATGGGAAGAAGAAGAAGCGGGTCATGTCGTCGGACGAGACCGATCTACCTCCTCCCAATGGCTCCGTCGCGGTCGCTCGGGCCAAGAAGCGGGAAGAAACCGATCGAGCGAGTCCGGTTGCTACGAATGGGGTCGTCAAGGAGAAGAAGACTATCAAGCGAGAGGAAGATCGAGGAAAGTCGCGGGACGAAGACTTTGAGCCCAAGAGACGCAAAGTCGTCAACGGTGACCACGATAGCGGACGTAAACAGCGCGAGACGTTGGGTATCGGTGCCGGTCCTGGTCGACCGGGCAAGTCTAGCAGGGTCGTGTCAGAATCTACCTTGACCGAAAGTGAGGCCGAGACCAAACGGCCCGCCAAAAAGACTGGTCGAGCGAGGCGCAACTCGAATGCGTCGAACAATACCAAGAGCGAAAAGTCTGGTCAAAGAGATGACCCGAGGAGCGTATCCCAGACTCCGGTCCCGAACGCCCGTGGCGGCATCAAGGTCATTTTCCAGGGCCAACCCAATCCTCTTCAGCCGGTCGAGCTTGGTGGCATGCTCTGCTGGAGGGGTCACACCAAAAGGGTGAGTTCAAGACGTCAAGTCCGTAATGTCAATAGACTGCATAATGACAACGATTCATTTCTGTGCGCTAGATCTATCGAGTCTCGTGGAACCCCCTGAACCTCACCCGGCTTATCTCATGCTCGCAAGACGGACTGTGCAATATCTGGGATTTTGCGGAGCCAGTGAAACCAGACGATCAGCAACTCCGCTCGTTGACTAGGGTGCCGATCGAATTGGCTCACAGAACCCTCCAGACCAAGAATGCAGTGGTCGATCTGGCCTGGAACAACGATGGAAACGCGTTTGTCACCAGTAAGCCCGGCATGTTCATCATGCGTCTAGTCTAGGTTATGCTGACGCGCTCTCAACGCCATACTTAGTCGACAAAGCCAACGTCGCCCGCTCGTTTGTTGGGGACGGTGAGCTTCAAGGTACAGGCTACCGGCACGAGCGAGAAATTACTTGCGTCGCGTGGAATCCCAACGGGAACTACTTTGCGACGACCAATATCGACGGGCAGACCTGCGTCTGGGACATTAGCGTCGTACCCATCAAGCTCAAGAACAGCTGGGAACACCACGCTCCACACAAGGCATACCACGTCGACTGGCTCACCAATGACATCTTTGCTACATGTTCAGAGGATTACACGGTCGTTCTCTGCTCTGTCAACACCGTCGACCGGCTGACAACCTTGACCAAGCACCAAGACCGGGTCTTGGTGTGCAAATTCTCGCCAAAGCACCGACCAGAAGACAAGTTGCCTGCCAGCGGATCGTTTCTGACCGGAACTCGTCGGCTACTGGCGAGCGGTTCCGACGATCATACCGTCCGTATCTGGGATATGCAAGCACTTGAGGATGAGGGTGCGAAAATCTTTTCAGAGCCTCGCGATCCTGCCGTATGTTCACCCGGCCCTTTTAAAACCTCCCGAACTTTACTGATTGTGCGCCGCTCGATGCCTACAGAAACAACCGAGAGAGCTCCTCACGCTAAGCGGTCACGTCGGCGACATTCAGCTGATCGAATGGTGTCCACGCTTGCGGAAGGATGGAAAGCGCCTCCTTGTTACGTGAGTATCGTCTGCGCCGTCTGACATCACAGTGTGCTCACTAGTAATTTCGCCATCTGTCCAGTATGGCCATGGCAGACCCTCAGTCTAGTCCTGAGCACCGTCACGTTATCAAGATGTATGACGTCAACGCTCAAGATGGCAAGCATTGCCTCTACACGATCACCGAACACAAAGACGAGATCCGGGCACTTGATTTTTCCCCGGAAGGCGATTTCTTCATGAGCTGTTCTGACGATGGTCACTTGAACATCTGGCACACCGAGGCAAGTCGACCTTGCCTGAAGGTACTTCAGAATCAGTGCTGACCGTTTTCCTCGTTGTTGGTAATCTAGACCGGACAAAAGAGGAAGCACTTCGAGACCAATGAAATCTCGATTGCTGATGCTAGATGGCGACCCGATGGCCAACAGCTCGCTCTGGCGATGGGCGATGCGTGAGTAGGATGTGCCTTGGGTGCTCAAACACCTCGCTGATGTCCCGGTTGCTTCAGCACGTTGCGGACTGTCTACGTTGGCGACTTGCTGACCCCTTCGTCGACCTGATCGATTGTCGGAATGCCCAAGCCAGCGCCGGCGGATCTCGTCTTCAACATAATTTCGTTTCGCTCATATCCGACGGACCTGTCCACTTCTGATTTTGCTGCATCTCGGTATTCTTGACATCCCAAGTCTCCCGCATTCATGCCGGTGCCACATCATGCCTGGCGGTGATTGTTCAATATCTTTTTCAGCAGGCAACGTCCCAAAGTCAAACCAATGTACCTAAACCATGTCAAAGCTATCCAAGCCAAGTCTTGACGTTCATATACGTCCCTCGATGGCAACCTCGATCTGCATGCCCTGAAGCGGCTGAGAAGACGAAGCGCCAGCAAAAGAGATATTCTCGGTTCATGAAATCCTGATGAGGTTATGCTGATGCAGCGCGGCGACGAAGCCTGAATTTACAATGATTTATGACCTATGGGCTATGTCATGGATGCCTAGGTCGGACGATTTCGTGAGTGACCTGGGGGTAATGGCGCGTGAACCGTCAAATGAACTTACCTTTTCTACTGTGACCTCGCCATCCTTTTCTTCCTCATCAGCGTCCTCCGGGTCATATTCTTCCTTGTCGTCCAGTTCGCTCGCACTTCCTTCATCCGGATACTCGTCATAGTCTTCTTCCCGCATCCCCTTTTCGATATCGGCATACTGATTATCCCGGTCTTCGTCATCGTCGTGATGATAGCGCGCTCGCTTCGTGACAGGAGGTCCCACGTTTGTCAACCCAGTCTCTGGCGAAAATTGAGCCATCTTGCCGTCTTCTTCCGAGTCGGACGGACTCGAGTCGTACTGTTCTTGCGAGGCTGTTTCGTTCTCGTCCATATGCGTTTTCCGAGGCCGTTTACGGTTTGTAGGGCTGGCTATTGGGCTGCAAGTCGCGGTTTCTTACCGAATCAGCAATGTACTGACGTGAAGATCTCGCTACGGCAATTTACCTTAGATTGCTTTGACCACTTTCCGACCCGGCCATCGAGTCGTCATCATCGTCATCGTCGTCGCTCCCCATAAACTCCTCCAATTCGGCGTCGATATCGTCAAAGTCTCCAGCCGACACCGCGGCTGGCAGTGGGCGCTCCGTGACATCAGGCGTAGGCGGTGACGTGTCCACAGCCGTCTCAGCTGTCTCCCGCTCTTTACCCTTGCGGCTAGGAGTCCGTGGCGGTGACCCGCCTGATCGGCCGAACGACTTGATCTGGAAAGCCTCTTCGGGTTGCCGAACGCAAAAGTCGACGCTGAACCGTAGCCATTCCCTCCAGACGACTTTAGTATTCGGTAATCGTAATGCCTGGCCAACCTTTTGCGTGTCCGCCTGAGCAACTACCAGGTGCGTTACGTGCTTGTCGAGCGCTTTTTGACATCGAGCGCCAAACATGCTCGCTAATAGCCAGAATTCATTGCTACCAGGCGAATGAGGGTGGATTTAGCTTGATGCACGCGAGCCGAGAAAAACGACAACTTACTCTTCTGGGCGCTGATTGAGCGGTATGATCCCCGAGAAGCATATCACACAGCCATTCAGCACTTTTCTTCGCATGTGCGGGATGATGTGCTGCGAACATGCCATAGCAAGCTATCAGCTTCACTTCTCTCATGGTGACTGACGAGTTCCACGTACCCGAACGTCATGGGGTATGCTATTCGTCGGCTCTGATGCCGGTCGGAACGTGACCCTTTTATCGCTCTGATCGTAAGCCTGATAAAACCTGCCATGGACCTCGTTCAAGACCTTGAAGCATCCGGATACACCATTACCATCAGCACCAGTACGAACAGATCAGCTAGCGATTCGACTCACCTTGTCGATCCTCCTCAGCTCCCGGTCGTTGTCGACCAACGCCGCACGCTTGTGATGCGGGACCTCATCCGGCTTGCCGTCAAGCATCTTGACATCATCCACCATATCTCCATCAGCCCCCTCGGCCTCCTGCCGGTCGAGCTCTTCTTGCCTTTTGGCCAAAGGCGCCTCGGCTACCTGGATCTCCACCTCCCTGGCCGCTGCCTCGGATTGCAATTTCTTTTTCTCCAATTCAGGGTCGTCTGTCTTCTCGCTCGACTCGACAGTGGCAGCTGGAGTTTGAGATCCGGTAGGCACGTCTGTGGCCCGAGGTTCAACGAACGCCGAATTGATATCCCCAGTATTCGGGTAGAAGGCGTCTATATATGTCAAAAACTCGATCAGTCCTCCATCCTAGAGGATTCACCCGGTCTGTATGCCCGAAAAACTGAACTTACAGGGTATCACCTTGACCAAATTCCTCCCATGCGCCCAGACCTCCCACCGATCATCGATCACGACGACCATGCTCTCGTCCGTAGGGAACAACCTCTTCAAGCTCTTCGTACTCGCGCTCCCGCTCTCGTTCCTGCTGAGGATACGCTCGGAGAAGAACTTGCCGGTAGGGTCGATGCATGTACAGATGGCGTTGGCGTAAGAACGGGTTCCGGCGGTGTATACGTGCAGTTCGTAAAGGGAGGACATTTTGGTTAGGAAGTCTTGTAGATCGGGTCTACATGTACGTCGCAGGAGTATCACCAACCAAACGTCAGCCTTTGACAATCTCGAAGGACAAGCACATACAGGAGGACTGACCTAGGCTTGACATAAAACCAAACCCCCTGTCTACCCTTTCTCACCCACTTTCTCCCCATAGCGTCCGTCCCAACCTCATCCTCATCGTCCATCTTGAACCTCCAAATATCCTTGATCGCGTCTGCATTTGGGTTCTCTTCCCTGTTCTTCTTCCTCTCTTCTTTGACCTCTTCCTTCTCATTCTCTAGGAGAGCTGGATCATGCGGCCCCGCAACGTTTGCACCCTTGTCCTCGTCTTCGCTACCGCTTTTGCGGACGACCCCCCTTCCCTTCTTGTCAACCTCCACCAACCCCCACTTTGGGCCCCAACACTCGTCCATCCATTTCCCCGTTGTCAGGTCACACCCCGTCTGGATGATCGTCTGATCGAGGTCGATGATCAGGATGAGTTTACGGGTGGAGAGGAGATTGTTTCGTTGAGTTAGGGCTATGGAGTGTGCTTTCTGAGGGTTGTTGCGAGGTCGTTTCGGAAGGAGCCGAAGGAGACGAGGCGAGGAGAAAGTAAAGGAAATAGGGGTAAGCTCGAGTCTTTGGAATGCCAAAAAGAGCTTGTTTTGCAGACTTACCTCCAAGCTGACTTTCACACCGCTCTCATTATGCTCAATCTCCACCCCTCCCGCCGAACCGCTCGCACCGGTCGAGCTGCCGTTGGGGTTAGAATTTCGTGCTGAGCTATTATTGGTCGTTGCTGGGGTTGTGTATTCTTGTCTGAAGTCGTCGTCGGAATAGGTTGATGGTTCAGACATACACAAAGATAGGTCAGTGAATGATTCAAAAGGAGAAGACCACAAGTGAAGCAAAGGCTTACGAGGCGAGGTCTGCTCCGCAGATGGCACACATTCCGTGGAATTGTACCGGGTGCGCACAAGGCTGTTGAATGTATATGATCGGTTGACTGCAATCCCCATCTCCCATCAGCTCCGTCACCAATACTAGCTACGACCAGGCGACCGACCTAGCATCCTTGATAACAGCTCCCACTTTAGCCCCACTCGCCCACTCGCTAACTTCCCCATCGATAGGGATCTCCCAGGTTGCATACCCCTTCTCCTGGCCCTTTCTCTTCTTACTATCCGTCGTGTTCACATCCGCTCCATCTCTCAGATCGTCCTTGAGAGTATAAGTATAGGAAAGAGCCTTGGTTCCTTTGGTAACTTGGGAGGAGACAGGTGTGAACAGGGAGGTCAGGGTGATAGGATATGGAAGAGAGGGGGGTAGGTGGATGGCCGTCGGGGGGGATGGTTCGGCGTCGAGGTCCATGTCGCGTAGTTAAGGACCGATCTCGAGAGGCGATAGTCTGCTCCGGTGTGTAAGCTTTCGCAGGAAGATTCGAACGTTTCGAGGGAGTGCCAGGAGCACAGAGAGAGATGGGGATGGATATGATTTCGCTACCACATCAACGAAACTTGTCCATGTCGACCCATATACCCTGCTTGACCTCCCGTCTGTCGTCATCCCCCTGCTCCCCTCGCGCGTTTACGGCATGAGACTGACATCTTCTCATCCAATATCGGCGTTGAGAAGGCGAGCGTTGAGGTCAAGTGAATCATGTAGAAACCGATGCAGACTTCACAGGTAGATATCTTCCTCTTCTTCTGACAGCTGGGATGAGCGATCCCTGTCAAATAAATCCAGCGCCGGCTTGCGATCCGTCCTACGCACGCGTCGATCGACGACGCCGTCGCACGGCTCTCGTGTTCACCATTTGTTCGATGCCTACCGCGCGACTGTTGGCGGCCAGTAGGGTAGGCCGTTCTGAGCCGGATTGTACATTGTGAATCACAAGTCTGATACGGTTTTCTGGACTGATTTCCTGATCCCCTTTTGTATATTTTATCTTCATGCAAACTATACAACGGCGATCAACTCGATAACCAACAAAACTTTCCTCATTATCTAAGTAAACGGCCACATTCCCAGCAAGAGTAGCAAGATGAACATTCCACTACGAACTATATCCAATCTTGCTCCGATTCAAGCTCGAAGTGAAATCAAGGGCATGCGCAGCAGTATCGATACTGTAGAACGCTGACAGCACTTTCTAAATTTCTCAACGCATGAGCAGATCTATTGTACAAAGCTAGTGATGATGCGAGCAGCATTGAGTGGGAGCCAATGAAGCGGGAGGGGTTTCCAGCATAGCCGTTTCTTGATCGATCATCCGAGCCTTTCCTTTGTCGGTGACCGGCTTGATCGCCTCCATCTCGATGCTCTCTACCGGAATTACCGGAGCTTGTCCCGCTGGAGATGCAGTATGAGGACTACCCATGGTTCTGGCTCCCGGCCATCGTCTTCCTCGGGAGCGCCGCAACTTGCGCCCATAATGGGAAGCGCCTATGCATACATAGATGACAGCGCATACAGCAACGATGCCTCCCGCGTAGGACAAGAACGCAATCGTGCCGGGGTTTTTGTAGTCTGGCCCACTAGTTTTCTGCGTAGACCTGTTCAGCAGACCACGGGCTGCGCTTGCATCTTTTCGACCCCCACTGATCGAATGAAGATCCGTCTCGATCACGGTCAGAGGTGAATCCAACGGAAGCTGTAGCTTTTGCTTGATTCGCTCACTTAGATCTCCCTTGCCCAATTCAAGATTGAACCTATGGGTCTCGATCTGTTCATCATCCAAAGTTATCTCCGACAGTGGTGAAATAGGAGCGTTGTCATCAGTGACTGCCTCTGTCAAGGTGTCTTCGATACCAGGATCCCCCGGGGCGCTAGATTGCCAGCTGTCTGGAGTAGAAGTCGCACCTGTCACTATGGTTTCGAGGAGTGTAGATTGGATCGAGACTGTAGGAGCCATAGCTGTTGAAAGGAGGTTGAATTTATTGACAGTCGTTTTCAAGTGTCGTGAGTTGGTAAACCCTCGAGATTGCAAGCTGAATATTTGACCAGACAGATCAAAACGCCTTGGATATATAATCATGAACCAAAGTCTACGGTATGACCCTTATTAGCCACCTCCATTGATACCTCGATCGGCTTGCCATCTCTGAGTCGAGGTTCTTCAATTGCCCGCGCGTCTCACTCGCCGATTCATCTCGAGCGATGACCTTGAAGTCCACACGCGTCAACTCCGCTCAGATGAGACACCAGGCCCTAAGAGACAGGTGAACTCCAAGAACCTTGACGGTGGCAACTGGTCTGAGTCAGGAATTATTCTGCTTGACCGGCGTTCCGATCTCCACCTGTCGTCGGTATCGATCTCAATGAAACCGGCCCATTCCGCCAAAGAAGTCTAGCAAGACCGATCAAACTGGCTGAAATCAGCTGCTGCTGAATACGGTTCCGAGAAGTGATCATACCTGTGTCATTGGGCGGAGTAACATGTACCTCTTCCAGTCTTCAGGTCGGCCAACATCGGTCAGATTCGCTCGAACAATTCAGCAGGTGACGCCTATTCTCGTGATTCCCGGGCGGCGGCAACATATCCCTCTGTCCGAATTCGAGATAATCGTTACTGTCAGGTGGCCGAGATGCAGTAGTGTTTTTGGTTGCAGACCTGACCTGTTCAAGCATTCCTGCCCCAGCTCGAAGTCAGAGGTCCCGATCGCCCTGGGTGTGGCCGCGTCATCTCGCTGTCAAAAGGAGTTGAGGGCGAATGATGGTATCGTTTGATGACGGTATCGTTTAGTGTATTTTGTCGTTTGATTCGAAGATACAACAACCAACAACTTGGCATACGGCCGAGAAGAAATCCAGCATCGGTCTTTCAAAATAGAACAACCGAATAGGTCCCACAGATCCTGAGGCTGTTGAATGATTGCTTCACGACAGCGGTAAGGAAATGATGGCAGATCATAAGCACAACTGCGATCAGCAAGGCTGACGATGGCTGAGACACCTGATCATACTATTGGATATGGTGTAAGGCGGCCGACAGGTGTTGAGTGCTCAAGCGTCGTTGGCATGCTGTCACTGAGGCTCTGGGCCGGTAGTAGCTGGGGCAGCACCCGACAGTAGTGATTTGATAAACGCAGATCAGTAGGATCGTCGGATCCTAAGCCGATAGAAACACCGAGTCCTGCAAATGACAACACAGTAATCCGAGCCAGCTCTATAGCACATATAGCACAGGCAGTCAAAGACCAACTGTCCGCCCTGTATGCTGGTTGAGCTTGTTCGCTCGGCGATTCGCGCAACAAGCGCAACAAGACGTCTCGGCGCGACACAGTCGATTTGCTTCCGCCGGTACCAATCCGATCACCTGAAACGCGGGGTGCGGGTTCGATGCGTGATCGCTGATCGTTATCTTGATGAACCGGGTTGACACGTCATGTCGTACAAGTCTCAATGGGTCAGGACCATAAGTATCACCGTGATCTCAGATCAGCAGTGTTCGTTTTGGGCTAGAATCAACATTAGCATCGCACCAGCATGCCACTTGCGTTTGCGCGCTAGAGATAAGAATTTCGCAAACCATGATCGACGTCGCTTAGGGAGTCTATCCTCCCTCAAAAGTCCCGGTTCTGCGTGAGATACTCGTTCGATGAAAAGGAAAGTTGAGGCAAAAAATCAGTCGGTGGGTGTACATTTCAGTCATCTTTTTTGGATCAGCTAGTCTGGTGTACAAAGCTTTTGTTCCCGTCACTTTCAAGGGCTTGAAGTGGCTAACGTAGATTGCGATCGCTCAAGGCGATTGCAATCGAGTCGAATTACCGAGCAACATGAGCGTGGGGAGGATCAGCGAAGGGATCGCCACCATCAGCCTCCGGTTGTCTGACAGGCGAACCGGGAGGGTGGTTGCTACCGCTGACCGCAGGGCCGGAAGCAGGGTCGTGCACTGCAGGAGGAGCTCTGACTGCGTCGACCAGCTCGTCCACAGCCTCATCGTTTTGCGCCCTGTTCTGCGTGGAACGCGGTTGCAATAATGCTCCAATGTACCTCATGGCGGCTTCGTGTTTCATCTTCAACGCAGCTAGTTCCCTGCCCTTCTTGTCGTTCTGGTAAGCGAAGTAGCAATTGGTCCCGGCCAATGTGACCACGCACATCAACCAAATCAACGTGTTCCCAGAACTCCAAGTCTCGGTAACACAACCATCTTCGCTACGCTTCTGGTCCGGCTCACGACGTACGAAGATCCAGCCTTTCGACTTCAGTCCCTCTTTGTAGAGCTTCAGCTCTGCCGGAGTGAGACCTTCAGCATCCTCAGGAAGGAGCAAGCCATCCGCTACGAGCTTTGTTTGCTCGGAGATCTCGCTTGCGAACACCCCGGCCTCTTCATAGGCATCATATGTAGAAGGTACGGGCGTTGAAGCTGGAGTATACCGGGAACTATCGGCTCCCTGTAACCCAGAATTGCCTTGGGAGGAGATGACCCCCGGCAGGTCATTGGAAGAGCCCGGGGGTACGCTGTTGGGCATGCTCAAAGCAGATGGTACAAGGTGCGGAGGTGCCATTTCGTGATGCGTATCGATACTGAAAGGGTGGTGGATGAATATGCAAGATATCGAAAGAAGCCGTTCGCCGAGGGCGGTTGATTTGGGATGGGCACTATATACTCAGCGGCGAAGTCCTACAGCTGGACTTTGTCTACGGTTATGAAAGGGATACGCCTACCCCTTGCTTCAACGCTACAGATGGCATGGGTCATGTGACATCAGGTCTCCTGCCATCAGATCAGGAGACAAGGCCGAGGGGGACTCGGAGAAGCTGAACAAAGGTAGACCAAGAAGCTATACATCAGGTCAGCTGAGCGGTGAGGACGAAAAGGTCCGATATCAACAAAGATCAAGGGCTATTCGACCCCTCTTCCCTGACATTCGCCATTGTCGTTGCCGAGACGCGCAATGCCCACAGTCACTCGTCAAATACGACGGAGATTGCAGTATCGCCAGCGTATCGGTCATTACAATGTTGCACTCTTGTATTCGTATTAAGGTGACACGTGCTTTTCCTAATTTCTCTGCGCCGTCATGCTGATCATGTGAGTAGGTCTCGCCTCCTCAGTCTCCACTAGACGCAAGGTAGTGTTCAAAGTCAAGTTGCTCTGGCGGAATGAGCTGGAATAGATCCCAGTCCTGGTAAGTCAGGATTTCCACCCCAGATGCGAACACGGAGGGAGTACACCACTATAGTGTAGTCGACAGGAAACCTGAGCGCTACATAAGAGGACGGGATACCTTCGATTCATCTAAATTGGGATAATCATGTATACTTTCCTGTATTACGCGCACGTGTCTAGTTTTCTTGGTACCAGAACTTAGTTTGAACAACCGAGCTTCTCGATGAATATAGAATCAATTTGTATCGCCCTTATGCAATGGTATGTTGAACAGTTAGCTTCCAACGTTGATGTGTCCCTGAACCTGCCCGTCCAAGCTCTACACATGCTCTCTGGCTATCCACCTGTACCTCTGCTTGGCTAAGCGGCTTCTTCGATGTACACCGGTTCGAAAAGACGTCTTTCTATTCAGATGCAAAGTCATGAGAAGAACTAGCAGTGAGGTCAGTTTTTCTGTACTAGTATGATCGATAGGAAAGAAGAAGAGAAGAAAGCCTGAGATATGCACAATACAACTCAGCCTGCCACCGTAATACTCTACCGGCCAATCAGTGCCGAAACTGCTTCATAAATGGTGCAAAGGGTTTGGAGTATTTTTTACCCCTGGTATAAAAGGTAATTTGGTTTACTGGGCATCATAACGTGGAGAATTGCGTTACAGGAACAACTGGGCATCGTATAAACGTTCTATCAGCCAGCGCGGTACTTCCGGATTTGTCTATCATTGACCAGCTTCATTCGTCCTTCCTATCATCAACACCTTCTGCTGGCCTGGCTGGCAAATGTTTCGTGAGGTTTTCGATGATATTGATATACTGGTCAACCATGCGCTTGAGATCCGTAAGCTCCTCCTTGGCTTTCCCGTTTTCCTCCTTCATCTTCTGGTTTTCCCGGTGCGAAGAATCAAGCTCGAGCTGGAAATCGGCGAGTTCTTCTTCCTGAAAGCCCGCGAGTGCTGCGTTTGCATGCCTGACTTGTGCTAGCTCATTGTTCATACCCTCCCAATCGTAAATCATCTCTCCCGCCAGAGCTCTCTTCTTTCGGTAAGAGTATGACATCCATATCGCACTGCCAAAGACGATCAAACTCAAAGTTCCAATCCCAACTCCAAATGCGATCCTTCCTCTGATACTACAGTAGGTGTCGTACTGTTGTTGCTTCGAGCTGTTCAGGTTTACCAGTTCTCTTCTCATTGCTTGTCCCCTAGACTTCTCCATACTATTCTCGATTAGATCTAGGAGCTGGTCTGTGGTATAGTTGCAATCAGCCGGTATATCGAACCTGGCGATAAGCTTGGAGATGATGTCGTTGTTTTGCCCTTCGGGAGCTTCAGCGCTGGCCTGATCTCCCGATGCCAAGGTATCATTGACAGAACTCCGATCCCCTCCATTTGAGTCAACGCTCACAGATGGCGTCGGGGTGCTGACAGCCATAGTAGTGGCAGCCGTAGCGAAGTCGCCTGCAGCTGCAATCGCAGTCAAAGGGGTCTGAGATCCATGGAGCTGAACGTCTGAGACTGGAGTGGGTACCTGGTCGGTCAGAATGCTGGGTAGCAGAGACCCATGCATAGACGGCGGAGGTGGGCTCCCGGTAAAGGTGATAATAATAGAAGACATGAAGGTTGATTAGGTTGAATTTATGGATGTGGCCTGGTGAGCAGATCGGCAGAGATGGACATGTCGCCAATTTTATCCGAATCTATCACAGCCATTCAGACCCGCCTTATATGCTGACCTATCAGTATGATCATGGGCCTACATACTCTCCTTCATCAGACGTGTGGCTCATTACGGAGGCTGACAAATGACTGATAAATTCAGCTTCTCCAGGGATAATTAAACTTCTTCAGGGATAAATTAAGCGTCTTCGATGACAAATGCAGCTTCTTCAGGGATGAATTAAGCTTCTCCAGGGATAAATGAAGCTTGTGAAGGGATAAATGAGGTGTTCTAATTCAGTATGACCTGCTTTCTACGAGCCAGGCTAGCCATATACTGCTTCGGACCGCCAGGTAAAGGCCTTTCTGATGCTCTGTGCCGGCTTTGGAGCCTTTCCAGGCATGAGGACAAAGGAAGCTCAAAACTTGAATACGGTCTGGCAACATGACAGAATCCCTCTGCCATGGAGGAAGAACAACAGGCTCAAGAGAGAGTGATCCATCTTAAATTCAAGATACTACGGAGAAGCTGAATACAGGTAGACAGAAGAATGTATGTTCAGATAAGTTGTAATGATTAAACCAATCGAATGCGACATACAAGGCTTCACAGGTAGTGTGGATGGTATGATCTACTTGTGTGGCGTCAGGAGGATATATACCGTCTTCTCGTGTCTGACTTCGCTAACAATATCGACCCTGATTTGCTGGTCCGGGCGCGAACCAGACTCTAACGTAAAGAAGTGGTGTCCTTGTGATTGACAGCCAGAGTAACAGAGCTTCCTCCTGACGCTAATCTCGAGCTGTTCTTGCATTCCTTGAGGTCTATTTGGAGCCCTCGGTCGGGCGGATGGGACACGCGGGCCACTAACGGAAATAGATTCGTGCTCGAACCTCCCACATTCGATACATCCAGCATCATTCTTCATCAGGTTCGGAACCGTCCTGCATACTTGACATGCCTTCTGAGCGTGAAGAGATCATACTCAGCCTTGACATAATCTTTTTGTCCTCGATCTGGGGTGAGATATCCCACAACTACGGCTTACCTGTCAGATCTGCAAATCACGTGTCATAAAGGGCGGCTTGGCCGCTTTCGGCTCTGAAGGTCATACGATTACACGATGTATCTTCATACATGGCTACCCTTTCATCGTTCGGGACTCTACGATTCGTCTTTCTCCTTCACTCGGAGCGTTTCAGATCGCGTCCTTGTTGCCACACAGGTCCAGCTATACCCGCGCGAGTTTCCGGGTCGGTCCACCTGGCTAATTGACGCGCTCACGTTTTCAAAGGGAGGGCCATGCTGGACTCGTGATCTCCTGATTTCTGTGTAGGACAGCCCAAAACGACAGCACAGCGAAGGAGAGTCGTACGATCACCTCGAAGCTTCCATTACCGCAGTGAAACGAAGAGGGAATTGTCTTGTAGGGGCGACAAGACGGATGACAAAATGTTTCCACGTGACCCCTCGCTTCCCCTTTGCCACCACAAGATCACGCGAGGCAAGGTTTCCTTTGTGCCGATTCGCAATAGCATCGCATCAAGGTTGTCGATCGTTCAAGTAAAAGAACACGAGGCGGCATATTTATAGACGGTTCTCAGTGCGAATACAGTCGCTGAGATTTGTACTGTTGCCACACATTTAATCAGCCTTCATCAGCCTTCATCCATCAACATTCAGCCGCTGCGTGTCAGGCCACCCTCGTGCCCTCCACCTGAAATACGCCTCACCGATCGCGTGCGAAGGGCAGAAACAGGTCACGAGTCGATGTTTGCGCGACCACCCTCGTGAGCGAATTGTGTGATCGTGTTCCTTTCAACAGACAGCTGACACCGTACAGATGCCCCTCACGATTTCGATCTAGAACGCCAGTCGCGCTACATCGCTTGCCTACACCGACAAGTAGGAATCGACGACGACCAAGAGGATGTTTGCTCAGTCGGCCGCATCGAGATGCTGTCGATTCTGTTCCAGAACCACGATCCGTAACAGAATGGTATCTCATGTCCCATACTATATTTCGCACTTCCAAATCCCATATTTTGTGCGCAAGGCGGTTCATTCCACCTCGCATTATCCACGTCCAGCCTGAGATCCTTAGGCCTCGATCCCTTCCTTCTTGTCCTCGGCCTCGGCCTCGCCCATCTTCTTCCTGAACAGGTCCTCGGCGTTCGTCCAAACCTTGGCGCTCTGCCTCTCCGGGAGCTGGAGGAGCGAGGGGATGAGGTCCTTGCTGAACTGTTCCGAAGCTTCTCGGGGCAGCTAGATTGAATCAAAGTATATGTTCAATGAGCTGTCGTACATGGGGACATAAGCATTCGGAGACGGAGTGCTTACGAGGGTGGGCAAGTGGTCGATGGCGATCACGGTCATCCTAGGGTTTCCCTCACCGACCTTGACCTCGACGGTAGGTTCCGGGAACGAGGTGTTGACCGGGGGGTAGATCGGAATAGGGTTGTGCGGGTTGGTAGTGCTGCGAAGCGTATCATCCGTGTCAACTCGGTGTCCCGCTTGTATCCGATTACCCTCAGGCGAATGCTGTACTCACTCGCAAGAAACGTCGACGACAACGCTCAACCTCCTGTCCTTTCCAGCCTCGGCGATGAAATCGGTCGTCAAGAACTTGGGGATCGGGGTGGCCAAGTAGATGCAGTTGACAAAGATGTCGACTGTCGAGTCCGACAAGTAGATGTTACGGTCAGCAAAAAGGAATGTGAGGAAGGGGGACGAGAGGCTCACCATCGAGCATCTCCGGGAAAGGTCCTCCCTTGGCGGTCTCGGCCATGTCCCACTTGACGATGTTCTCGCTAAGTTCCCCAACGCAAAATCAGCGTCGTCCTTTTTGTTCCAAAGAAACGAACATTGCCACTCACTCCTTCAATCCGATCTTCTTGAAACAATCAACCGCCCCACTCCCACACCTTCCCATCGCACCGACCACCAACGCCCTGACATTCCCCACCCCACCCTCTCCCAGACTCTCGATCTGCTTCCTCACATAGGTGATCATGGCCTGTTCATTCTCAAACGGCTCTAGGCCCTTCAAGACCCCCTGTCCACCTTCTTCTTTCTGTTTAGCGAAGGCCAGAGCTCCAGCGGCGGCCCCTGCGAACCCGGCGTGGAAACCGAAGGCGGCTACTCGGCGGCCAGTGGAGGGGTCGGCGAGGAACTCGAGGTCGTACAAGAGACCGTTGCCTCGGCGAAATCGACGAAGGACGTCTCGCCAGCCGGCTTGTTGTTTGTAGACGTGGGCGAAGGAGATGTGGGTGTGTCGGAGGGGTTCACTGAGGGGTCGGGTGGGATTGCCGAGGGGATAGAGGGTTAGTTTGGGATAATCGATGATGTATACTGAGAGAGATGCGACTCACTCGGACTCTTCGAGCTCCTTCAATCCGAAGATAGGGACGTCAAGAGGGGCTTGGTACCACTCGTTGTTAGGTACCATCTTGCATCCAACACTAATCCATCCAATCGAAAAGAAAGTTCAGCCATCGAACCCTCACATCCACATTTCCCACCATGAGGCCACCGACTCACGCCTCAAACTCCTCATCGGCATAACACCTAACATTATCCTTCTCCACAAAGATCTCGAACCCATTATCGATCAACGTCTTGGCCGTGTTCGGCGTCAACGCACATCGCTGTTCGTGAGGTTTCTTTTCGCATCGCAACCACAAGGCCTGGGAGGGCTTGGTGCTGGATGAAGGGCCGGCGGAAGAGGGCAAGGGGGCGGTAGCGGCGGAGGTTGATTCGGCCATGTTTGTAGATTTGTTTTATGCTTTCGTGGTATAGTCTGAAGCAGTAAGTCGATGTCGTTTGCTGTATTTGATCTTTTTCAACTGCAACTCTCCATCCAACTCCTGCCAAGGTTGGAGCAGCAACCTGCTCTCGCTCGTGACGAACCCGATGACTCGCCCGAAATGTCAAGGTAATGTCACGTGGCATGAAGTATTTAGTTGTCAGGCTCAGCCCTACGTAATCGTAATATCGGTCATGTCGGTCACATCACAACCCATACAACCTAGCACTAAAATATATCTCGTATGTCGTATCCCACCCGTACCATGGGTATGGCTCGGATATAGCGGTCTGGCTGCCGCACTAATAATATCGTAAAAATCGTATTCTCATATCCGCCTCGTATCGTTCGTCGTCCTCGGTCTGATCTACGAAGACGCAATCCGAGGATCAGTGATTCAGTCCGGACCGTCCGAACAACCTACAAGAGCAGACGAACCGGAACTTACAGTATCTCCCCTCCTTCGTACCTATCCCGCTCAATACGTCCACATCTCCCCAGCAGGCATCGTCTCAAAGGGCAAGACCCCAAACTCCCACTCGTACTTCCATCCTCCCAATGGTTGCGGTTGCGGCAGAGGTTGCTCCTGCATGCTATAGACCTGCGAGTGCGGTTGCGCATAGACGTACTGGTCCTGAGCAGGAGGGTGATGCTGGACCTGGATCGGCGCGTCTATTTGGCGATGGGGATCTGGAAGTTGGATGTCGGAAGGAGAGATCGTCTCGCTTGACCTCGTCTGCGACATCGGGACCGAAGGAGGGTAGGGCATGGAGACTTGCTCAGGTGCATAACCCATAGTCGGTATCCCCTGTCCGGTCTTGCCCGGGGGATGGAATCCGTTGAGATCGTAAACGGGAGTCGCAGCGTGCATCGGGCCTGCAGTGTGGATCTGAGCGGGAGCGATTGAGGTCGCAGAACCGTAAGATCCCTGGCTCGAAACGTTCTGCCCGAAGACGACTTCGACAGTCGCATCCGAGTTCTCCGACCCTGGTGTCCCCGTAGTATCAGGCAAGTATTCCTCCTGCCCCCGCGCTTGCGTTTGATTTCCTTCGTTCTTCTTGTTCTTCTCTTCAGCTTGCCCTTGAGGAGTGTCCTTAACGTTGCCGTTAAGGTCGACGACAGGTTCAGCCGCGACAACAGGCTCCATCCCCAACAAAGCCTCCATATCCCTCAACGTCCCTTCATCCAGCACAAAGTTCCCCGCCTCGAGCTCTGCAAAGGAGAACGACACCCCGTCCACCGAGAGTGCTGGAACGGTTTGTGATTCTCCAGAGGGGAAATGCTCGTTCAGGAAGGCTTCAGCTGTGGGGAGTGCCTGGGTTTGAGTACGATTCGAGGCGGGAGTAGCGATCTCGGCAGGTGATGCGAGAGTCTGACTGGGTCCGTGCGGGATGTTGGGTTCGAGTCCCGTATAACCGACGATGCTCGTTGCCAGCGTCGCCGTACGCTTCACCTGCATCTCCGGGGTCAGGTAAGGCGAAGGAGTCTGCTCGACCGAAGTTTCCGGGGAAGATAATCGTGTTCCGGCCTGACTGGGTATCGAAGGAGGAGGGGTCTCGATCTTCTCAAACCGGTTCTCATCAGGAATCGCTTGCGTAGCGTAAGAGACCGCCCGGAGGTCCTGCTCGTGCTGGTCGTAGCGGGCGTACGGAGGTTGTTGGTAAGGCAAGTACGACGGCTGGACCGGCATCGGGATGATACTGTTAACCTGGACGAGGAACTGGTTACCCGCTTCGTCCCTCATCATCTGGTAGAGGTTGGGCTGAACTGGTGATGCGCCAGGAGGAACCATTGTCGAGACCGAAGGAAGCGTGTGGTGCTGATGGGCATCCTGGATTTGCGTGTTGGGCATCGGATGGCGATACATCGGCGCTTGGACAGCGGCCAACGGCTGAAACGGCGCGTGAGTGAGCAATTCCTTCCGTTCGCCATGTGACGTCTTCGCTGGCGTAGCGAACGAGACATCCTCCTGACGACCAATCTGACTATCTCTCGGCTGTGCTATCATAGCTCCTCTCGAAGGAAGTGTTTGCGGATGATGCGCGAAGAGCGGCTCGTCGTGTGGTTGTGGGAACTCCCCCACACTAACCGTGGAGGCAGAGGATACGCTGCGTGTCAGACTGGGTATTCTCTCACGCTCAAATGACGTCCCCGTGGCCACCGACGATAAGCCAGCATCTTCCGCCGGCGAAGTCATGTTGGCGTTGTTTTCTGGGATTCCCACGAGTGTCGGATTTGCGGGGGTGAGGTTCGTTGCAGCCGAGGGGAGTTTCCTGGTTGCGGGGAGTCGCCTAAGAGGTCTGATCTCTCTGTTCGGCGGAACGATCGCGTCCGACAAAGACCAGCCAGCGCTGCTGTGTCCGGATGAAACACGCTCGTGGTGCACTGTAGTTTCCTTTGCAGATACGCCGCCGACGAAACCTCCCGATTCCTGCTGTCGTCTATCGCCGCCCGAGCGCGATGTAACGCGAGTGGCGGTATTCGTTCCCGTTGGCGGCAGCGTTGATACATATTCACTCTGCGCATCGTTCGACGTATTCTTGCGGTACTTCTTCGTCGCCCCTCTAGGAATAGCAGCAGCAGGACGTGATGCGACGTGCTTTCCAGGTTTCCGTGAAGCCTGCTTGTCAGGCGTCTTTCCTGCAGTAATCTGCGGGTCAACGGGATGACTTTTGACGCGTTGACGATGATTTTGGAACTATAATGTAGATGTAAGCGCTTACACTAATCCGATATATATGAGATGTACCCACCCATGTCGTAACCTGAGGCGAGAGCGAAACGTACAGAAGTTTGAGTAAGCGATATTTCGATATAAGAGGGGGTGTGAATCGCTGACAGACCTGCTTGTACGTGAACCCTGAAGCGGACGCCAACATCTCCCTTTCCTTATCGTTGGGAGTAGGGTTTACGTCAAAAGCTAGCTGGAGGATTTCGGGGTGAGAAGTAGGACTGCTAGATCCGGGTTGACGATTCTGCAAATTTCAAGGTCGATCAGAAATCGGTCGTCGACTATGGGGGAAACGATGTACGAACCTTTGTTTTCGCCGAGAGAGCGTCAAAAAGCTCTCCTACAGCTCGATCAAACCAGACCTCGATGCTGCGACTGTACTTGTGCTGTACATCCGCATCATCTATACCCGTGAACTCGCTGGAAGATGCCATCTGAGATACGGATTCAGTGTAACTGAGGAGCATCCGTTTCCGAAGCTGCTCGATCCTCGAAATCAAGACTTCCGCCAAAGATGAAGGTACAGAATGGTTCGTTCCTGCTGACAAATTGCGAAGGCATTCCTCTGCGGACGGAAGATGGGGTCTGATGCTACTGTCTATGGCCATTGGCTTTGTTGCTTCCCCGATCTCCAAGCGGAGAACCTTTTCAGTGATCGCCTGTATCTCGGTCCATTCACCGGAGCGCGAGGGCATATATGGCTTGCTGGACCTCTGGGTAAATGAGCTCATGATCCTTGTTGGGTGCTGGAATCTTCTCAGTTTAGTGAAAGCCGAGGAATTTGCAGGAGTTCGCGAAAGTAGACTATCTAGTAGCCTGCGGCCGATGTCCTCTTGTTGTGTTTGTGATGGCTTATCGTGATGTCGTGACCCACAGCTCATGCAAGTATGAATCCATATACGTGTATACCGTTATACGAGTATAATGTATAACAATTATGGAGAATCAAGAGACAGGCTGTAGAGCTAGAGAGGCGAGAGGCAGAGAGGGTAGAGATCGTAGAGATGACCATTCCGCGCGTCTCTCTTGTTCGGTCGAACAAAAGAGAAGCGCGCGTCATCAAATATAAAACATCACGCAGAATTGTCTTTTGTCCTCAAATTGACCGGCCGCGATCCTGATGCAGCATGTAAAATGAACTCTTGCCTCTTGTGATTATCTCGCTCTAGCTGGATAAATGATAAAGATACAGCCTTTGTATCAGCTGCATGTGAATCTCGGATACCAGTTTCAATCCAACTTCAACGCTGATCGTGATCCTCAACGACCCGACGCACACTCGACGAACCCTCTAGAATGTCCCCTTCGATACTCCATCAGAAATTTCTGGCCATGCGTCAATTATCTTCCAAAGCAATATACTCCCATGAAAGCCTGAACGTCTTGGAGAGCCTATGGACCGAAGTCAAGGAATTCCTGAGGAACAATCCTCCCCTGGAGGATGATCGCCAATGGCTTGCCGGGCTAATAAACAACCATGGCGCTCTCGCCAGTACCATGTATAACTTGGAATCGTGTCTTTCGGACCTCCTAACTGACGTAGGTCGAGAATTTAGTCGTGGGACTACGTGTGAGTGCCCCAGACGTAGAACCAGGCGAACGCCCGTAAGCTCATTTCTTGACAATCAGCTGCTGAGTCGGTCAATTTCGATCAAGGGATCCATAAGATCGGTATCGAGACGGGCGATCCTCTCCGCGCCTGGATCTACCACAACATCCTCTTCCCCTTCCCCTCCATGTTCATCCGCAAACAACTCCAAGTCGACACCGACATGTCCATGTCGAACATCAACGGCTGGTTCGGCAACATGCGACGACGATGCGGCTGGAACGCCATGTGTAGCAAGTGGACGAAGGGGAACCGGACGGGGATGAGGGAGTTGATGAGGAGGTGTTTCGTCGGGGAAGAGACGAATGAGGAGTTGATCAAGGAGATCTCGGATGTGATCGATTATGTGATGGGAAGGGCGAAGGGTAAGGTCGGAAGCTGGTTGACCGAGGTGAGTTGTGATCGTGGTCATGGTGATTGAAGGTGATGCTGAGGCTGATATGGGGTTTCGCTCTCGCAGATTGTCGGCGAAGAGATCCACAGTCTCGACCGCTTCACGGGTATCAAGCTCGACTTTCCCCCGGCCAAGAAGTCAGATTGGCTGCCCTCGAAGAGACGAAAGGCAAAGATGGAAGCACAACCGATCCGACGTGTTCAGGACCAGCTCAGCGACAGCGAAGAGGACGATGACGATGACGACGATGACGACTCCCCCATGATGGAAGTCGAATCTCGACATCCCCCATCGGTACTCGCCCCGACCTCGAACCCGCATATCAGCTTCCATCCAGGATCTTTCCCTCAGCAGAACGTCGTCTCCCATCCATACCGATCGTTCTCGGGCTCTTCGGACGGCTCAACGATCTCCAACATCTCTGCCATATCGCATCAGATACATTCCAGGGTACCATCGTACGATTACAGCCAAGTCAGCGGGTCTCAATATACTTCGAGCCCGATTAACGGCCACCAGAACACATTACCCGTCACCTTCGGCGGACCTCCTCAGTCATACGCCTTTCAACCTCAACTACCGGCTCTCGATCAACCGAGACGACTGAAGCGGGGCGTACAGCAGATGGACGGGGACGAGACAGACATGCGGGCATTCAAGTTTGCTCGATTCGGTTGATTCTCACGGACAATTACTTTACATTTGCTTCTCTTTTGTTGTACATTACGATCGCTGTTGTCTGGTCTCGATACCATATTGTCCTATGCTCCCTGATCTGCTGCGGAAATGAAGCGGGATCTTGGAAGCTGTGTCAACACCAAAAGCTCCGAGCTGTGTTGTAGACGAACAAAGAAAAAAACTCTGAAACTGTTTCATTGCCTACCCTGTAAACAAAATCATCCAGAATCACACAACAATCGAGAAGAATGCAGAATCGACACTGTTTTCTCTTTTGTTCGCCTCTTTCGTTTGACGCAGGCGCTAGTTTTTGTGCACCGCGGCTTTTGGGGCTTTTGCGATTACGGTAACAAATTTGCTTCCGCCGTCTTCGCGTCTCACGTCGTCGAGAGCGACGCGGCGATGTTTCGCCCGCAACGATTGAGCATCCACTTGAGCTCAACCTAGCTATACTGTTTTGCCTCAGGTCTGAAGTATAAAGCGTTTATGACAGAGTCTTGCCAGCCGCAGCAGATGTCATTGTGAAAGATCTTGATGGCGGGGCCCTCGCATTACTGAAAATGACTAGTATCAACCCACCTACAGGCAAAGTATTCAACCTCGTCGGGTCGTGAGCCATTCTGTGAGGTCTTTTTTTTTCGTTTTACATTTACAAGCTACTTTAAGCGCTTGCAATTCAAGATTGTATCCGGGCTTATGCACGAGAATGACGTGCACCAAGTTGTGTTTCGACGTCTAACAGTCTTGTCAAAGAACAAATCATTCCCATGGCATGATGACTCGGTACAAGAGGACAACAGGAAGACAAAGGAGGTACACCGAGCAGAATTCGATAGACATTGTGGAAGAGTTCTATTCACCACTACTTCTTACGAGTCTAAACCGTTGGGTTTCCCATCGGCACCCGTGACAGCGCTTGGCGGCCTCTGAGAAGGCTCATAGCTACTACCCGAGAACGATCCTCCAGTACCGACCGTTCCCGAGTTGTACGATCCGTATGGCCTGTCTCGGAAATGAGGTTCCTGAGTAGGTGGTTGGAAACCGTTATAGCTGTGAAAGGTTTCAGGCTGTTGGGTTTCTGCGCTGGGAGCCTAAGAATTGATGGACGACCCAGGCACTCTGCGAGGGTGGTGGAGGTGGATACATCCCCCATGCAGGTGGCCGCAACATCGGAGGATTGGATGGAAGATTGACATAAGCCTGTCCAGGTGGAGGTTGTTGACCATCCCAAGGGCCGAACCGACCGGCCGGTGGGGGATCGCGAACCGATCCGGGAGGCGGAAGATGGCGACGCTGGATGTTGAGCGGCGGCCCTAGAGAAGGGTATCCAAACCCAGGTGGCGGTGGATAGCCGCAGGTCTCAGATGGCAATGACGGACCATACCAAGTGAAAGGCGCCCCAGGTGGTGGTGACCTCCATCTGGGGTCAAGCTCGAGGGAGGGAGGAAAGTCCTATGGGGGGTAATCGATGTGCCGTTTAAATCAGCGTTCTATCCTTGACCAGGGTGAAGACCGTTCGTGACCCACTTTCGGTTCATTGACTCGACTCTGCTGCAGTCGCTCTTGTTCTTTGATCAATAACCTCAGGTAATTGCTTTCTTTATCTGTGAGTGGTTTGGGTCTGTCACTTCCATTTGACTCGATGGGTGGAGGCATGATGATCTCGTTTTGACCCGGTCCACTGAGTGATGTTCTCACGATAATTTCAAGCCCTGAAGTCCTGATGTATAAGTACCAGAGTGCACAGGTGCGCGAGGTGTACTCACGGCTCGAACAAACAGTTCTCTGCAATTGGATAGTTCCTCAGCTACGAGCAAGCGGCTATACAAAGACAAAGGAACCGTCTACGTTCCGTCGACAGACACTTCCTGACCTTGTAAAGGGCAGCTGACAGCATTACAAAGCCAAGCATCGTGATGAGACACTCCCTTTGATCGAATCACGACATGTCACATGATGTGCTTCTATAATGTGACATATAATGTGATTCTACGATGTGAGTCTACTTATGAGCGTTTATGGCGTGACTCCTCGATGTGACCCAGCACTGCAGAAGCCATACGCTTGATACGAACGCCTGTTGTGAGTGTTCCATTCTCGCGAGCACCAAGGCTACTTTGGAACTTTCTCTAGCCGGTAACAATATTGTATCGGATCGATCTGGCCGTTCTGATCACTTGACCACTTGAACACCGCCCGCAGGTTGCTGTTTCCCCCTTCGTCGTGGTTCGCTTCGTGATGATATTCTTCAGGACATGTACCGACAGCTCGAGGTCGGCATCCTGGTTTATGCGCGTTTCAACCATTCCTAATCTCTACGGTTTCCGGTCTTCGCAGGTGCTCTGCCTGCTGTCGAACGAGCGATGTATTAGCGGAACGAGTTGGTCAGTATTCTGAGGAGTAAATTTGTGACCTGGATGACCATACAGGCAATATAGCCAACCTAACAGATGAGCGAGGGTTGAGGGAACTCTACAATCTATAGAGCGGCTTGACGGATTATTGATGGGGGGCTGAAGAGTTCTGTAAACTTGTGACAAGGAATAGGGGAAGTCGTCTGAGATGCGCAGATGATCGCGATACAGTAGTGGATATTCATAAACCACAAGATCTCAAGGCGAATTCAAAAGAAGTTCAGTCCCGTTTGCAGTGTTTCTCGCCACACGAAATCCACAAGTATTATTGCTACTATTACATGCTCAAGCAGACAGATTTTCCTCTGGAATCTGCAAACAAGTACAACAAGATCTGTGAAGGAATGATCAAGGCGCTCCGATCAGTCGAAAGGTCCCAAAGCTTGATCTCTCAAACCGATAAGATTTCCGTTGTCTTCTCTGATAATGCAAAGAGCGTCTTGGGAACTCTCGCGACTCAAAGTTTGCAGCGAGGATGGGGATGTGGTCCAACTCGAGACCCTGGTACGGCTCGACTCGAAGCCTTCATAAAGTGGCCAGGTCCTAGATCTGCTCATAGAGCTCGGATGATCTGTGCTATCGCCCATCGAACGACACCGTTCTTGATCCTTGTTGTTTCTGAACGCGCTTTCCGATATGTCCGGCAGATCTAGGAGCTGAACTTCCCACTTCGCAGTCTCCCTATCTTTCTCCATGGGAAAGCTTCCAAATTGCATGCTCTTTAGTTGAGTCCGGTAATCACGCTCATTCTCGGTCTGGCTTGGAAGGCTCCCAAACTGAACATCTTCCAGTGCGTTTCGGTAGTTCATAACCGATCGTCTAGGAAGGTGGATTTCTGATAATAGCAGAGTTGCTCGAGTAGCAGGCTGCGCCAGGGTGATGGGTCCGGAAGATTGGCGAAGAAGATTGTGTCGAGGCATTGTTGAGGAGTCTGATGGAATATTGGTTCGCTTTCATGGGATACTCTTTCGGCCCGCATGAATATGGTTCTCGTGCAGCAGCCTCCGGCATATGTACTTCTGGTCTTCATCACGTAGACCGAGCTCATTGGTGCCTCTCATGAGCGTGGGGCACGTGAGAGAAGATGAGGGAAGTAAAAGATACATGAAAAGAAGTTCACGTTCTGCAGAGTTCTCAAGGAGTTGCTTCATGCGACAGCGGGGCCAAAGATATCGCAGCAGGGAACGTACACTATGCCTAAATTCGGTTTGATCAGCGGTATAGAACAACCCGGAGTGCACTCTGGTAGAACATGTCATTTGGAACGGGTCAAGCACAGCGCGATTTGCTCGATCAATCAAGAGATACTAATGATCAGATGGTCCTGGTGTGGCCGGAGCCCGAGTCGAACGATTCGTCTTGGTGGGATTGCGAACCTCTCAAGAGACTTCGGACCTTGTCCTCAAGGGTACTTCCGCTGACAGACGCGCCAGTTGCTCCACTGACGCCCTGAGAAGCGATAGAAAGGGCGGCTATCTGAGTGCCAGCTTGGTTGCGAGCCTGCCAGGCCTAGCAAGACAGAGTCCGTTATCATGTCGTCAGTATATAGCGCGAACGGTACTCGTATAACGATCATAAGAATACCAGCAATCTGACACTTACGGCATACGCTTCGCAATCTGCTTCGTATTTTGCCACTCTCGCTTCATCCAAGGCATCTTTCAAGATCTGCTGGACGGGTGGTCGCTGAGTTAGGCCATACAACCGAGGTTGTCCTCGTTCAGGTTCAATGGATACGTCATGTTTCGAGTTGTTCGTAGTTTCAGGCATGGTGAGTAATGTGGAGTTGTGTCTCGGATGAGTGAGCTCGTGTATCAGGAGATGAACAAAGCTACGACGTGAGAGTGACGTTTTGCTAGCTAGATCTTTGGAAAATGAAGGTCTTGTATGGTTTCTATAGATCTATATATATATGATTCTTTGGCAAACACAGTCGCGTTCTCTTGACTATTTACTGATCCGCCATTTCAAATGATTACTTCATTAACATACAAAGGATCCCTGATTTCGCTGCCATCCGCCTGACAGCTAGTATCGCTGTTGTGGCAGCGTACTAATAACCCCCTTTGAAAGGCCGGGCCCTTTGTGGGCCCGACGATGCCATGACCGATCTGGGCCGACTGTATCGCCAAAGAGAGCAAGCAAGCGTTACTCTGTGGCTGTACCCCTCATGAATGAGCTCCCTTTCAGACACATACGCGATATGAGGGGCCTGGTTCAACACCACGTGTGCGGCTTTTCTATAGTCTACAGATTGCTGGCTTTTAAGTATGGCAGGAAGTGCTGGAGCGATACGACCTAATGCCTGCGCGTGTGGGCGAATGCGGCAATTACTCGTACAATACAACGGATACGGTATCTGCGTCGGTTCTTGGGCTGAAAGGTTTCATACTCACGGACTCGCGCTACATCAGCCGCAGTAATCGTACAAACAGGTGTTCGCCGACTTGAGGACGTTATGACAGTTCCAAAGTTCAGAGATTCGCGCGAAGACCCTCAGAAGGCGTCGCCGCCGACGATTTGAGTTAAGTCAAGCGTCTCACATCCAATATCCTGGTGGTCACTACGCATTGCTTGCTAGATTTGCTGGAGGGATGTGGCGAACCAGGCCGGTTGTATTTATACTGGCCATAAACGTCCGAACCAATTGGACCAGGTTGGCGCGAGCGGTTCAACCTGCTCCACCTCATCCCCGTCCAAGGGTTCAGATTTTCGAGCGGGATCAGTATACTGATCCGCAAACGAGTCGAGCACCCGTTTCGCCGCTTCGACCGCAACGACATTCTTGTCCAGCTCGCGCGAGGAATAGGACAGCTTGTCGTTCTTGAGCGACAGCTGTTTTGCTAGACGTCGGCTAGCTAAAAGTCGACTGTGTTCCTTGATACTGTCAGAGTCTGTGCGATTTGAGAAACGCGAGGATCCAGGAGCTGGTTCTGTTAGCAGTCCTTGTGCCGCCTCTTCTAGCGCTTCGATCTTGGCGCGCCGCATCTTGATTTCCTGGACGTAGATCGTGACCGTATTCGAAACCGCATCCTCCAAAGCCTGCAAACATCCAAGCGTCAATGAGCGGTACCGGGCATCTACTAATCTCAGCTTACAGCATATGCATCTGCCTTATCCCGAAGCTCCCGCTCGCGTTGCCGCATGATCCACACTCTTGCACAGAGTTGAACGTCAATTTGCAAGTATCGACTGTGTCGTCTTTAAAGCGTCAATTGCTATTTCTCCACTTCGTGACCTTATCAGACTGACTGGGGAGTGTGTACGATCTGTCCCGGCAGTCTTGGTGTCTCAAAGCTCCATCTGGTCACGGCTTGGTCAACAATGCTCACACAGCTGTAGACGGGCTACTTACCGGCGATGTAATCCTCGTTCGCGAACCTGTTTGACGAGCTCTTCTTCATAAACTGAGTCCTTATGCCCCCCATGTAGCCATTCCGCACCAGCTGCAATGGCTTTTCTGAAATTTCCAGTTGTCACCATCCGTTCAAGAGGCCTACGACGCCCGCCGAGGAACCGATCCGTCTTGCTTTTCGGTATGCTGTTCATGTCGCTCACGATTGACGTGCGGTTGATCGGATCCGGTTTGTAGCTTCGATAGCCTGCCGGATCTGGCCCACCTTCGTCAAACGTGTCTGATTCGATATACGAGGCATTTGTGATAATGCTCGGTCGGGATGTATCCGAAGCCGCTCTGTGCGAACCGTGAGACGAGTGGACATCGGAATGATCTAATTCGCGATGTGCACGGGCAGATTAGGACCGCTTGTTGTCAGGATTTCGAAGATCAGTCATCTTACTGCGCAAATTCGAGTGGTCGTTGAAGTCTGTTTCCTCTTCTTCACTGCACAACGAGCTGTCAGCTACTGACTAGATATAATGTTGACACCATCATGCTCACGGGAGGACGACAACCGGTACGGACGGCTGCCTCGACGGGGTCGGTCTGAAGTTGGCGATTGATGGCGGTGCTGACGCTGATTGTTCATCTCCAGAATCCGCAAAAAGCGTACCCCGTCTGTTTGATAACGTCTGTTAGGCCTCTGATACAGTAAGCGGACCGGTTGTCTACTTGCCGGCTAGCCCAATCCTTCAGAGCGTGACCGGTCTTGCTTGTCATGTTCCGCAAGGTCCCCTTCCTGGTTGTCAAGCTTTTATGACGAAGGTGCCGCCGCCCGTCTCGCCGCTCTGGAGAAACCGCCTCCTCGACAGTATCGAGATCGGCCTCTCCAGCCGTCTCCCGCTGATCCGACTTGTCAAATGCGAAATCGTGATGGGTTTGATGTTCCCGATGATGGACGAGATGGTGGTGTCGTCGCCCTTCTCTTGGGTGTTCCGCAACCTTATCTGTCCAAAGAGCACGCAGTCGACCGTACCCTACTCCAGACTTCCCGGTGATCACCAGCCTGACAAAGCAGTCGAGATTACAGGTGACGACGTCTGGTGCCGAAGTTGATCCATTGCCCGCAGTCGCCTCGATCCCGTCATCAGCTGTATCGTAGGTCTCTTCGTCGGAATCTCGATCTCGCTCTCGTCTCAGACCGATATTTAGATTTGACACGATATTGGATCCGGCTTGCGTGACCTGATTCTTCAGCATGCGGGTGATGCGAGTCTGGTCATGGTGCCTTTCTTTATTATACGCCTCGGTGATGGCCGCGTATATCTCTATGTCGAGATGGTCGGTCAAGGGAGACGCTCGATGCATATATGTTCGCTGCGTCACAACGTTATGGTTAAGATGATGCTGGGAATGCGGGCTGACGGGACTTGCCTGAAAGAATATGATCGCTGCCTGAAAGTCTCTTCGCTTCGTGAAAGGGTCCCTAGGCACCTGTTAAGAAGACTCAAGGTCAGCTCTTGATGTCTAGCTCAGAACGGTGGAGTACCCAAGACACACTCTTTCCAGATCTAAGGCTGCCAACTTGACACGCGCAGAAGTGATGCTGCTCAACAAGCTAGCAACGATGGCAGGCCCGTGCGCAGTGAGAACTTCTTCCTGTTGTGACGGAGAATGATCAGCCACTTACTTAAGCTGCGTGGACATCACACACCTACCATTGATTCTGAAGTGCCTGTTCCTAATGTAGCTGAAAGTTCCTCCTCTATGACGGTCCACAGAATTAGCAACAGCGCACATCGCAGGACTGCAAAACTCACGTTTCAGCCCTTTGATCATCTTCCTCCACTTTCCCAGCCTCTCGATCATCTTGTCTGTACATAGACCTTCCGGTTCCTTCCCCTCTTCGTCATCGTCAGGCTCGGACAAGCCCCAAAGGGCGAGTGCGATCTTGAGGACTCGTACCAGTTCGTCGACCGTGCGCTCAAATTTGCCTGATCCGCCTTCACCGGATTGCTGGAACCGGTAAAGCGAAAAGAACTTGTACTGAGTCGCCTTAGAAGGTAATTCGAGTGAGAGCGACTGTCGGGAGGAAGAACCTAGTCGACGGAGATTTAGGAGAGTTTCGATGAGCGGGAGAGCGGGTCGCAGATCGCCAGAGGGTATAAGAATACTACATGGGAGGATCGGAAGTCAGATAGAGGCGTTTACGAAAGAGAGGTAATGACTCACGGTTGTACATCCTGTCTGAGGTTTGACAAGGAGGTCACTACCATGACGCCCCATTCCGTCTGGCAATCGCCTCATCAGTGAAAAGAGTGACAGTCCACCTCTCCTGAAACACTCACCTCGATACCTCTTCCACCGGCACCCATTCCTATTCCTACACCCATACTGCCCTGACCAACTCCTCCCAGACCGAGTCTACCTCGATCTTCCCATCCCATCCCGCCAGAACCTATAGTTCCTGCACCGAGTGCGGCTCCTTCTCTACCTCGTCGCAGGAGCCGCACTGCCGCTTCTATCTCTCTCGTTGCTTGAACATCGCTCAAGGTCGCTTGCGGTGTGAGAAGATGTAGGGTGATTGTCCCTGCTTGCACTTGCGAAGTGTGGTTCGATCCAGTGACAGTGGGAGAGGTCGAGGCGGAAGTAGTCGATTGCTTCTCAGTGGGCGATGATGTACGGCGAGGGGATGTCTGGGTATTATGCGACGTAGAAGGCGAGTTGGTAGATTTTGCTGCTGCAGCGGCTGCTGTCGGCACGATGATAGTCTTCAAGGGTCTTGTCGAGTCTGTTACCCTACAATGATCATAAAGTATCATCCGAAAGTGTCATTATCGCTTGCATAAAGATCATACGCTCATCGCATACATACCATTTATCTACTACCCAGATGGCATACCCAGTAGCATTCCCAGCATTTCCGTTCGTTCCACCAGATCCGGCTCCAACCTTGACTTCTCCTTCATAGTCGAACTTCCCAAATCTCTCAGCAAATGCCCGGGCTTGCTTGGTATTCTTCTGGAGGTACGCATGAGCTGGTACAAGCAGTCCTCTCCGAGGTCTCGAAAGAGAGTTGGTGGATTGATGGGCGCTTGCAGCCCCAGGGTATAAGTTATGATGATGTATTCCAGGATTTGAGCCAGAGTGACTTGAGCTAGCAGTCTGAGGTTGCCTGGAATTCGGCGGACTTGCTTGTACTGGGGAGTTTGTAAACGAGGGAATATGGAACGAATTTGGCGAATCGTTCAAGGAGTAATGATTTGGATGGTCTCCATTATTGGTACCAGGAGGATGGTTCGAAATTTGAATCGGGGTTGTAGCTGAAGCTACCGGATTCCTGCCCTGGAACTGTAGCTGGTTTTGGAAGTGTACATCGTCCGTCTTGATATTGAGACCCGAGGCAGATTTCTGTGACTGATTTGAAGCTGTCCGAAGGGTTTTCTGGCGAGATGGCGGGGAGAATGACCAATCCAGAGGAGGTGTTGTCATAGGGGGTGGGAGGTAGGCCATCTGAGCACAAGGTCGCTGTTCAGCCCTGTGGTTACCTTCGCCTAACACGGCGTACAGCCGGACCCAGTAGACGTCTGCTCCTTGTGGCTGGAGATGAGCCTCTTCCTACGTTATGTTGACTTCAGTGAGCTATAGGACTTCGCAGATCGTAGCCATCTGCAGCAAATGCAGTGATCGCAGTGAAAGAACCGCTACCGATATCTGAGGTCGAGCTTCATCGGCATTCGTCATTCTCGGCATCGAATCACGTAAAATCTCTCGTAAGCGGATATCACGACCTCAATGGCATAAGCGCATCACCCCATCGAATATCGTCTTATTAAGTGCATGGTATTATGTGTGTGAGGGTACTATGATTCGGATGACAGTCTTCTTTTGGTTTCAGGATGTTCCCTTGCATTCTCAAAACGCAGCGCCGTAACCCGCAGCCTTCCTGGGATCACTCGCAGCCTCCAAGCTCCCGTCCGGCAATCTAGCGACGACGTGCGAAGTCGACCCGCTGATTCCCTGGTAGGTAACGTTGTAACCCAACGATTTCATGTAGGCGACAGTACCATTGTTATAACCGACCAATCCTTTGCTGAGGTCCGGGAGCTCGAAGTAGGTAGTTCCGCTGAGTTGGTCGTGCCATCGTGGGCTGGGAGGGAGGATATTAGGATCAGCAAAGTGTCTAAGCGCGACCCGAAGCTAATCAGTCACAGCTTACTGGTGGGTACAACCGCTGGCGTTGAGATTCTGGTCGATATAATGATATAATTCTTGCAGGGTAGCAGTTATGATCCTCGATCCTCCCGCCGATCCGGTAGCAATCATCAGCTCTCCGGTCTCGAGGTCCTCGGCAATTGAGCTATAGCCTCGCAATCAAAAAGGTCTCAAGTCAGGACAGGCGATTGATTGGTGGTACGGCATGATGCAGCGCACCTGGCAATGGAAGACTGAGGTCGCTTGCCTCCAGCAATGTAGTTGATCGGGCTGGCAGCAAAGCCGAAGGAGTTGACCTGACCGGGAGAGGAGAAGTCGTCCATCTCGTTGTTCAGGACGATTCCGTCGTCCGTCACTTCAAGATTCAGACAAGATCAGTTCTGTGTCGAATTTGGGAAGACAATGCTGGACTTACTGGTACGGCTTCCCCAGTAGGTGTTGACGGTACTAAAAAGTTCCAGACGCTGGTCAGCGATACGACCGCGATCGCGTTCTCGAGATGCACCTATACTCACGTCGTCAGCGAGACAGCCATACCGTCACCGTCAACAACAGCCAAGTGACTGGTTCCAGCCTCTGGGCCGGGAACATAGCCGCTAGGGGTGTAGAAAGATGTTCCGAAAGTTGCGGTATCGTTGATCTTGGCTCGAGCGGCTTCGACAACAGGTTCGGTCAAGTAGAGGCGCTCAAGAGTGGTCACGTTCGGGGTGAAGGCTGGGTCGCCGAAGTTGGATCGCTGACCGTAAGCGAACTTGTTGGCCTCGATGACTGTTTTGGAGTGTCAGTTAACGCTATCGTAGGGCAAGTAGTGAGAAATACTCACGTCGATGGGTAGTGACATTGATTTCGGGATCGCTATCCGAGTAAGAACCGTTGTATCCCTCGAAGATCTTGAGCGCGGACAAGACGACGCTTCCAGAGCTAGGGGCGACGGTCGAGAAGATTCGCTTGTCACTGTAGATTAGAAAGTAGACCAATCAGCGTCCGTCAGATCAGCGTCGAGGTCTGCTGGACTAACCGATAAGTGATGTTGACGGGTTCTCGGATGATAGCCTCGTATCCAGCCAGATCGTCCAGAGTCATTATACCGCCGGTCTTGCTGGTGGTATCGACGATCCCCTGAGCGATCTTTCCGGTGTAAAACACCTCCACACCTTCATTGGCGATCAGTTCGAGGGTGTCCGCCAAGTTCGGCCTGTAACACGTGTCACCCTGCTTGAGTGTAGTTCCGTTCGGAGCGTAGGTGGCAGCAAAGTTAGGATCCGAGATAATGAAACCAGTGGCGTATTGAGCGATAGCGTCGGCGAGGTCGACATTGACTACGAAACCGTTTCGCGCGAGGTGGATGGCAGGTTGGAATAGCTCGGCCCAGGGAAGGCGGCCGTGACGGCTATGCAATTGTTCCCATCCTCGCATTTCTCCGGGAACTCCGACAGCGAGACCTCCGATAGTCGATAAGGTTTGGTTGGCACCCGCAGCAGAGTACATCTACCATGAAGAAGAAGTGTAGAATCTCAGCAGCCAACTCCATGATACCATCTCGAAATGATTCGCTTACGGTGACGTTTCCAGCAGCAGGCATGGTCTCTCTGAAGTCGATCTCCTCGTATCCGTGCGTCCCGTCGTCGTTCAAGTATCGCACCAGCATGAAGCCACCCTAATGAGAAAAGATAGCCATTCAGTTCGAGCTATATCACGAATCATGAAAAGGAAAGAGCTCACTCCTCCGATCCCGGAATGGAAAGCGTTGACCACACCGACGCAGAGAGCGCTGGCGATCATCCCGTCGGCGGCATTTCCACCAGCTTTGAGGATATCAATGGCGATAGCCGAGCAGGTTCCAACTTCCTACAGAACCGCCAAACGTGGAGCTATCAGCAAACAAATGAGACAAGAACATACCGCACCCGAAGCTTACAGATGCAGCAGCGCCTTTGCGTCCGACCGTGTCGTAGTAGCATCCATCGACATTGTCGGCAAAGCAATCCGCGTTCCGCTTGCCGAGCGAATGAGGAGGTGCAGCGGTGACAAGCAAAGCCGTCAAGGTCGAAGCCAGGATAGTAGGGGTCCACAACATGGCAAGGGTATGGTAAAGGTTACGGGTACGGCACAGAAGCACCTATTGTGAACGGGCGAATTGTAGATGCTGGCGGACTCTACCCCTATATGTACTGTTACCGCTGCCATCCCGCTACCCGCCGTCCTCGTTGTCCATACGGTCGTTCCGCCATTTCCAGCCGTAACGAGATCACCTGATGTCCAATTCTTGAGCGGTTAACCCGAAAGATCACATTGATATCGGTCCGCAGAGGACCGATGTCGATAGGCGGGACGAAAATGGTGAGATTTTCCCCTTGCCCGATGACGAACTCGCAACTAGCGCGACCGATGTGGTCGGCGTTGACCGTTGAAGGCTGGCTGTCTTCATCCGTTTTCGAATATCGCTTCGCCCGCCGCTGCATCGACCGCAATGGGTAATCTCAAGATGCAGCATGCGATTGATCAAAGCTCGTAGTGATCTTAGCAAGCCGGGTCACAGCATATCTATCAGGACTGCGGACGATAGGAGTCTGGTTCGATTTGTCGATGGACCCGAAATAGCCATGACTTTGCATCCGAAAGACAGACTCGCGATAGTGGAAGCTTGACGAACGATTGACGGCGTGAGTCATGCTCGATACTGGATGTACTGTCCACTATCTACGCAGATCGCACAAGAACTGTGTACTGGCAGCTGGCAGCCTTTTTTCAACAAGCTGTGTGAGTTGCTTGTCTGTCAGCCATGTCGGCCTGAAACTTTCGATTCGCTATGTTCCACCGTCGACCTTCGAGTTTGGGTGCAACGAGAAGCGAGACGGGAATTTGCAAAGAGTTCCTTATCTTTCAGCAGGCTTGTTACATCCCTCGAGACCTGACCTGCATTCAGGACGCCGTCTGGGATCGATAGTAGACCTTTCCGTCAAACAACTTTCTAGCTGTCCTGTATATAGTCCCGGACCGGGCGATCATCGACCCATCCTCGTCGATATTCAGGTCTGCATCAACAGCGATGGTCCCTGACGGATGCGCTATTCTGATAGCCTGACCTGCAGGTGGCTTCCCTCCAGGGAACACTGAAGAGAATACCGAGCCCGACATATTGGCCGCTGCAGCTACACAGATGGCTGCGGTGATGGGGATCGCTCGATGAGGATCTTCCGAGGAGATTGTCCGCACGATCACGTCGGCGGCCTGAGCTTCGATTGTCTGACCGGAAAGCAAGGTGTGTCGTCGGGTTGGCGAGATGATGCAGACCTTGGGTACGCTCCGAATTTTGCGGGCTTCGTTCTCGTCCGCGAATACGCCCATCCGGATCCCGGCAGCTCGACGAATGGCAGTGAGTATCTCCAGGGTCTTTGGCTTGGACTGCAGTTCGTCCGGCAAGATCGACCCATCGAGCCCCAAAGTCTCTGCCGCGATGAACACTCCGGGATTGGCACAGTCTACCAGAGTGACCGGGATCGAGCCAGCACCTGGTATCTGCAGCTCGTCCACGACATTTCCGGTCGGCAACAGCTTTCCCGTGCGAGATCCTCCAGGATTAATGAAATCTAGCTGAATCTGGGCTGATGTGCCGGGCACACCGTCCATCTCGAAATCACCATCGACGTCAGCTAGTCCGTCGATCGTAGGGAAATGCTGAATTCGTACAGTATCAGCCGGCATCCAGAGCAGGCTGAAAGGCGGTTACTCACCGAGTGTATCATCTTGTTCGTGTTCGTGTTGAAGATCCTGACAGTCGCTCGGCCGTGTTCATCGATCGTGCTTGGCATTCCCTTCTCTAGTGCAAAAGGTCCGATTGCGGACACCATATTTCCACAATTTGAGCCGGTATCCAGGATCCCATCTTTGACGCCGACCTGATGTTAAGCACGATCGTAAGATCAAGCCCCAGGACCTGGTATTATCGTGATGTGAACTTGCCTGGACAAAGGTAAACTCGACATCGGCTTCATGTTGTTCACTTCGCTTGACGATACAAACTTTGCTGAGTGATGATATGCCCCCTCCCATCCCGTCCAACTGCCTTCCATATGGATCGGGAGACCCTATGCAAGAGCTGAAGAGATGCTCACGGTCCCGGTTGGACGTTGGCAGGTCACTGTCTTCGAAGATGACTCCCTTCGAGGTGCCGCCTCGATAAAAGGCAGCACTAGCCGACATGAGTTGCTTATGAGCTCGGATAGTGGTGTGAAATGAGGAGGCCCCTCGCGGGGCAGTTGTAGTTTGCAGCGAAGTCGACATGAGAGTCCTCCACATGGCATGTCGTGGATATGGGCATATCTATGATTCATTTGCATTGGCTTGCACCGACTAGGTTCGACACAAGGCTGACTATAAATATTCGAGGGTAGAGGTAACTGACTGCCTGCTGCCTACTTGCCAGGGTATGATCTGTATCTAGACCTCGAGTCATGCGAGTCAGAAACTCTCAGAAGCACGAACATCGAGGTGGGAAGGTCGACCGCTGATCGCCGAGGATGTTTCACTCACGCGACTTGCCCGTTAAAGCCTAACAAGTCCGATCATCGGTGTTTCAGCTTTCGCTCGCCCGCTGTGTCTTGCCTTGCTTGGGCAAGGATCAACGACTACGAAGGGAGTTCCCCACTGGGTCCCCAACCGTGAACACATCTGCTTAGATTCATCGGCTATCCGCAATCTCGTCGTAAACGCGCTTGGTATACCATAAGACAGAGGCGCAGTCGTCGGGAGATCGTTCCGGGGTTCCGGGTTTCGCGACTGAGCTAACGAGGTGTACATGATCGATCAGAGGTTAGCGTTTTCAAGGTCAATACTAGCACATTAATGCCAACTGAGTCCTTTACCGTATAAACTTTCCTGCAGCTCGTCAAGTCGACTCTGCCAAGGCTGATTGAGAAGAACCATCATTTCAGCGATCTCGCTGTACAAGCTCAGCCTTTCAACGAGTCATCCTTCTTCATGCAGCAGATGAATGGTTTTATTTCCTTCAGAAGTCTGGCCGCCGCTACCCCCGCCCACCGCTCTAAGTCGTGTCGTAAGGTATAAACTGAGTACTTGATCACTAGTATCTCGTTGCGAATGCACTGGTTGCGCATTCCAGTCGAGCGAAACGTTGCTTCCGTTATCTAATAAGCATGTAAATGAGATCTAAGATGTCAAGCTAGAGCTAGATACAACATTTGCATATGGTGTTATGCTCTCATCACTGGCCGCTGTCGAATCACAGCGTGCGTTCAAGCAGACTTTAGATCTGACATGCATGACGACGCAGGCACAGTCGTGTAATCGGGTGGCTCAATGGACGACTTGCTTTGAAGAACGGTTTCCGGCTCTGGGGACGATGATCGCCGAGAACCGTCTCCGCGGTCATTCGGATCAGCGCCTGCGGCCTTCGAAGGATCGGACGGACGGCGAGTCCGTCCGGTGGATTGTGTTTGTGTTGGGTTTGACGCTGTCATCTTCTCTACCCTTGCTGGTTGCTGATCTATGTAGGGAAACCGTTGTTGTGTTTCGACCCAGTGTGTCATGCAACAAGCGCTATTGAAGCAGCGGAAACAGCAGTTTCGCTCTGACATTGTCGAGGTTGATTCAAGTGTTCGAAGTGAAAATGAGGACCTGTTGCTGATCAAGGATACCTCTATTTGCCAATTGTTCTTAGTCGTTGAATATATGAACCTCGGGCTGCCGCCCCTTTCTGCCGACGACGTATACAGCCACGAAAGCACCATATGACGAGATAAGCGTACAAAGGATCACATTGCGTGATCTAACCGCAACAACCGTCCTCGTTCTCCTGCTGCACTAGTTCTACAGTAGTATACCGTAAGCCAGTGAAATGCCGTATCGTAACAAAGGAAGAAGCTTTAATTTACAATACTCTATCACGACGCCATACAGTGGTATACGCATATGCGCAAGTCATGTCGTGACATTTTCAACCCGGTGATCTCGTGAATGCGTAGGCATGTCCGTTCTTGAAGAGGTAGAGCTGATGCCTTTAGAAATACAAATTGAAGGTGAGTGCCGTACAAGATTCACCAGATGTATAGCTTCGCAAGAGGTGTGACTAGCGGGCCGTGAGAATTCATTCTCCATCCAGCCTCCGGGAATCCAAACCGTCGGCTTGAATACAATGGCGGATGATAACATGCATGTGAGTCATATTCTTCCGCAGCTGAAGCATTGCCCTCTTGGATCTATCCATACCTCTCAAGACAGGAGACCCGCTCAAAGGAGGGGAATGGTGTGATAAGCTTCTCCTGTCCGCACCCTCACAGTCGAAGACATATAAAAACCTCCCTCAATCTCCCTCAATCTTTGTCTCTCTCTTAGGTGCTCCTGCGTAAGTCTCAGTACAGTCCTCCAGATCACCTCCACCTATCCTGTTCCTCGATCACTTGACTCAAGATGGCAGACAACAGATATTCTAACAAGCAATATACTGCAGACTTCAGCCACGATCGGGCTTCTTCCGGCTTGGACATGATGTTCCAGTACCTGCAGTCCAACTCGATCACTCCCACAAGCTACTTCACGGTCCGACCGACCGAGGTGACGAAGTCTGAGAATGGCTCCGTCTCCTCCTCACACGAGTCCAATAATGATGACGATGAGCCGGAGAAACCGCCTTCTCAAGGCCCTTTGGGTCGACCCAAGGGAAACGACGATGTCATCCTGGACCGGAAGCAGTTTCTCAGCGCTGGGCTTCAGTCAACCCGAGGACTGAGTAAATGCACTTGGTTGTGCTCGGGAGACTCCACGTTGATCTCCTTTCTGTTCAAGAGGCTTCCTCCCTTGGACAACCCGCTTCAAGCGCATATATCACCGTTTGACCGTCTTGACCAAAATGTGCAAGGTGCTGCGTTCCCCCTCGCTCTCTACGCCGTGCTACAAAGCCTCCCCCTTTTTGACGAGGACGATGTCCATATATTTCAGTTTGCTGGAACCGAGCAAGGTATAGCAGCACTCTGGGTCCGACAGGTATGGTACTTCATCTTCTTAGGAGGGACGCAGTTAGAGGAATTGCGTCGCGAGTGGCCCGTTGTCTCTGGTACCAACATGATGGCCGGAGCTTGAGATGTGAGATAGCCAGGACAAGGCGAGAATCGATTGCCGACAAGTTCGTTTCACCAATGGACGCATAGTGAATATGTAGACTAGTCCATGAAGCGTCGAATTGTATAGGAAAGCATCTTGATAAGATATCGTATCACCGAAAGCTATAATTCTGCGTCACCGGGCACCTGTTTCTGATCTGACGGAATACGCGTCATCATCTTGATAATAACGCCAAGGCGAACTGAGGTGACTCGATTATGGACTTTCGCAGCGAGGGAGAAAGCTGGTCTCAGCGCTGCCTTCAGCCCTACAGGTGAGGAGGGGCAAATTCATGAATAGCTTATCAGCTCCGCCCTCATAGCCAGGCAGATGTCATTTGTTCGTGAGGGGGATATCATAGACAAAGGAAGCTCAGCTTGTCGATCATTGATGGCTGTTGTTCGCCTACATATAAGTGGAGCTGGTGGGACATTGCACAACTTTCGCTGAACCCCCACTATCGCTCGATCTGGCGATTCGCTTCCCGATCAACCTCCTGAAACCAGACGCCTCACGCGAGGAGCCCTTTACAAGCATGTCACTCTCAGGACAACAACCATACACCGGAGCAGCTTCTGTTGTGACCCAGGGAGATTGCGAAAGTGACTCGACGCACAACCCAAAAGATATATTCGTATTTGGTGCTCTCCCATAGATGTACCGTTGAAGCATCTACCCAACTGTCTTCAGTCGTCTGTGGCGAAAAGTTTACAGATGGCCCAAGATCTCCCAACGGATCCAGACTTGCTTCATCGATCGGATTTGACGGGGAAGTTTCACGTGAGCGTCGTCGTGTTGGTGTTGACGCATTAGCCCAAACGTTTCCGACACTGTGTGAGGAGGAAATGGCAAACCGGTCTGAACTTTGCAACTGGAAGTTCCTTCGAACATGCGATCACGACCTGAAGTTCTTCCTCACTACCAAGTTGATGCTTGACACTGAGGAAGGATCTTACACTCACAGGACGTCGAGGTATAAAGGACTAATTTCGACACGACGGAGAAAGTCTTAACCACTTTGCGTGACCCGCGGTTGGAACACGTTGTGAAACTGCACAAATTCTTGAAAGAATGCCATGCAGTCAAGCAAGAAACTCACCTCTTGCATCTGAGCGATACCTGCCGCTTCTCGGCGATGGTCTTTCGGCAGGAAGCGTGGTGCATCACATGGCTTTACACCCATGAGCTCGCAGGCTGGCTGGAAGAGTACGACTCGCGCAAGAGAAGCGTGTAGGACTGTCACCTCATGATACTGTAGGAAACGCCTTGTACCAGTAGTCGCGAAGTATGTAGCGAGGAGTCAGAGATCAGAGATGAATCAGAGGCAACGCTCGACATCGTCCCGTACCACTAGCCGTTTCATGTCGAGCATCATCCAAAGCCTCTTTCCATGCAGCCCCACGTTCGATCACCGCGGAGGCAGTCGCTAAAACGCGGGGAAGATACGATCCCGTTCCAGTAAAGTTGGCACATCCGATGGTCGTCTGGGGCGCTAATGACAGCGCTTGGTTTCGATGACGCTACTTCTTGATCGCTTGCGACAGGTGGTCGAGAAGTTTCTCAGGTGAACGTAAGAAATGGTAGGTGGATGAACTGCTGGTATGGTTGCTCAAGCTGGAAAGACCTAGATCTGCCGTCGACCTTGTCGCTCTTTTGTGTACCTCGCTCGTCCAACAAAGATCTCAAACTCCCGCCGGCCGAAGCGGATCACGCGGGACGATTAATCAAAAAAGAGTTTCCGTGGCTTCCTCCCCTTCTCTCCGCGCCTTCGCGTGTAGTGATGTGATGTGCCGTTTAGCTCTTCCCCGACGCGCTCTGCCCCTGCTGTGCTCCGGCCCTAGGAACCCCCTTGCTCTCGCTGGGCGGATCGCTGAGGCTGCGACGTCGATATCCAAAGAGCAGCCCTTGAGACGATCCGAGATGATCTTCCTCTTTCTTGGTGTTTGTTACGATCAAAGCCACGTCCAGCTCAACGTCCCTTTGACACGCTTCAACACCCACTGCCGAAATAGAAAGAAACAGGTTTTCCCGCCGGCTCTCGCTTAATCGCTCAAACTCGATCAGACAGTATCCACCTTGTCCTCCCATCAGAAAAAGTCGAACGCACGGTCGTTTGACAATCGCTTTTGATCATCAAATCCGGCATCCTTTGGCATCTCGCATCTCGGGCAACACACACTCTCTTGATCTCTTTTCAGGAATACAAGACCACTTTCGGACGTCCTACCTCGACCTCTTCGGTACTTTGTGAGCTGCTAGCGGCCAGCATAGACGAGACGACAGATCGCGTTTCTCTCTCCTCTTGGACGCCAAGCCCAGGTGAGAGCTACTTCCCCCCTGCTTCCCCTTTTCGCCACGCACAGCTCTCTCTCCCCCTCCCTTTCCTCGCCTTGTTTACGTGCTCATCACCTCTTCTCTCTCTCTCTCTCTCCTGTACTCCTGTCTCCCTTTCTTTTCCGAAACACCACCGTGTCATCGCATCGAACAACTTTTCCATCAACAAACCTCCTTATCGCCATCGACACCCCCGAATCCACGCTACACTCTCGCTCGCTCGCTGGCTCGACCTCACACTCGCTGCCTGCATACTGCGGGGATTCCCATCCATTCCTTGGTACTCTCCTTGTCTTCCTCTCTCCCCGCTCCTTGTCTGTCGCTTTCGGCCTCTTTCTTGTGCTTTGGGTTGGCATTTCGCGTAACCCGACCCCACGATCACTACCGAAAACAACGCACAGCTAGCTAGCTACCTTCCACCACCACCTAGTCCCCCCCTCCCCGCATCATTATCCTTTCAACAACCTGCAACTTTCACCAGCATCGTCTGGAACGATATTCAACCTGATGCCTTCCAAATCCAATAACAACTACGCTTTCGGTCCTAGCAACTCCAACGCCGCCATCTCTAGCAACTCGCACAACCCGTTCATCAACAACGCGTCCTCGTCGCAACAGCAGCAGTTACATCAACCTCGACCGACACCTTCGAGAAGCTTGACGGGTGGTGGTGCTACCAGTCCTAGTGGCCATTCACCTCTGCTCGGTAGTTACGAGGACCGTCATCACGACGACCTGTCCCAGAACCGATTGTTGGGACCCAACATGAGCAGACAAGGCAGCGCTGATAGCATGGGTAGCGTGAGTTTTTGTCTGACCTGATCACAAGTCGACAGAGACTTCAAGACTGATCGACCTCGACGATGACGACGACCTACAGCGATACAACCCCAACTCTCCTCACCTCTCTCCCTCAGCCCAGCCTCTCTACCGGTCAGGATCCCCTACTCCCTCATCTTCCGACTTGCACGCACCGGCTGGACCTTATGCGAGCATCAACTCGAAAGGAGGCTACCGGGGTGGAGCGGGTGCCGTCGGTGCGACATCGTTCGGTGAAAAGGGATGGAGCGCGCAGAACAACGCTTCGGGAAGCTTGGCACCTAGCATCAGCGACAAGTTTTCGCTGTCTCCGGACCCGGCGTCGTGGGGTGCCAACGTCGCACTGAACCATCCGGAGCCGGACGACTATCTGCATAACCCTGACCCAAAGCGGGATCGCAAGTACGACCGGGGCGGTACAATCTTTACCGTTCGAGGATTGTACAACATCGGTTGCATTTTGATCCTGGTTCTGGCTCTTTGCACCCTGTTCGGCGGGTACCCGCTGATCTCCTTTTTCACACGGGACCCGCCGAACACGCTCGGTGGATACAACTTGGGTGGAATCAACGGGACCGGTCAAGTCGCTACCCGGTTGGGCAACTTCAACCTGATCGACGAGGATACCCCGGCTGATGCGTACACGTATACAAGCAAGTGGACCGGAGAGACCTGGGACCTCGTATTCAGTGACGAGTTCAACCTGGATGGAAGGACCTTCTGGCCCGGTGATGACCCGTTCTGGGAGGCGGAGAACATCCATTACTGGGGAACCAACAACTTGGAATGGTGAGTCGCACGGGATCGAAGAAGGGAATGTCAATCATCCGACCTGATGCACTAATCTGCTTGCGTGTCCTGCTTGTTAGGTACGATCCCCGATCGATCACCACCGAGGGAGGAAACCTGAAAATCACTCTGACAAACTCGCCTCAGAAAGGGCTCAATTACACTGGAGGATTGATGAGCACCTGGAACAAGTTCTGTTTCCGAGGCGGATACATCGAGAGTGAGCCGATGGCGGGCACCCTCATACAGGCGAGTATTTGACTGACACCTCGACTTCTGCGCCTTTCGTGCTATCCAGCCAGCCTCGTTTTGCCTGGTACAAGCTCTGTTTACGGGTGAGCCCAGAACGATAAACTTGATTCTTATCTCCCGGAGCTGACATGATATCTCTCGCTACCTAGTCTTTGGCCCGCTGTGTGGACTATGGGTAACCTCGGACGAATGGGTTACGGAGGTACACTAGACGGAATGTGGCCTTACTCTTACGACTCGTGCGATACTGGAACCATGCCCAACCAGACCTTGAACGGTCAGTCTATCTGAGCGAATGTTGATTCGGACCAAATTTGAGCATTGACGATGTCTCAATCTTCTACTTGTAGGCGGTCCGAACGTCGCGTTGACCACGGGTCCCGAGCAATCTCCTTTCAACGGAAGCTTGTCGTACCTTACCGGTCAACGTCTCTCCTCGTGTACCTGTCCCGACGACCCTACCCACCCTGGACCCAAGAAGGCCAACGGAGATTTCAAGGGCCGAGCCGCTCCTGAAATCGATCTGATCGAAGCGCAGGTGAGAACTGGTCCTCAGCTTCGAATCTTGTGAACGCAAACGCTGACGCCGCCCGATCTTCAGGTTCTGCAAACCGATCACGGAATCGTCTCGGAAGTATCCCAGTCCTGTAAGTCGTGTCAAGCAATGATCGCGCTGCATGTATCGGCGCTGACCTCTGTTTGTTCAATCTCCAGGTCAATGGGCGCCGTTCAACCCGTATTACTACTTTTCCACGAACGTGTCCGGCACGGACTATCAGATCATGGACGATTCGATGACCAAGATCAACACGTACTTGGGAGGTGTTTACCAGCAGGCCACATCTGGTGTATCCTACACCGACCCCAACTGCTAGTATGTGATGACCTCACCTGCTTGCAAATTCGAGCTGGTTCCCGCGTCTAACCATACATTGTTTTATAGTGAAGGGAACACGGGATGTTTCTCGATCTATGGATTCGAGTATGCCCATGGCGAGTAAGTCAGCCGGAGGGCGTTTCGAACGATCTTCAGGCGATCCTCATCCGTCTTTGCCTTTTCAGCGAGGGATACGTTTGGTGGGTGAACGATGGCAAACCCGCATGGTGGATTGCGGGCTCGGCGATGAAGCCTGTACCAGAGGCGGACGTCGGTCAGAGGCCTGTCCCGTACGAGCCGATGTACTTGATCGTCAACTTGGGTCTTTCTGAGAACTTCGGAGCCATCGAGTTAGTCTTGCGAGAAACAAGCCATCGCCAGAGTATCGCGCTGACTTCCAGCTATTGCTACATCCCAGCTACGAGGGTCTAGAGCAGCTCTGGCCGGTACACATGTTGATCGATTACATCCGGGTATATCAAGACCCCAAGGCCAAAGACCTCGGCTGCGATCCGGAGGATATGCCCACCGCAAGCTACATTGAGATGTACAAAGAGGCTTACACGTATGTTACCCGAGTCCGTTGAAAGTCCGCCTTGGTCCCAAAGCTAATCATCTTCCACTCTACAGCAACGCGAACATCTCCACCTTTGATCAAATCCCAGAGCCACACCCACCGAAGCCGAAGAATCGACTCGATGTGAGTTATGCCGAAAATCGAGTGCTCGAAGCGAACGCCACTGATTTCGATGTCGTTTTCCATTGTAGGGTGGTTGCTGAGTGCGACCTTGAGCCGGGATTTCACCATCTTTCTTTACGATATACCCACGAGTTCACGAATATTCACCCATTTCTTGTCCATCATCTATGTCCTCCGACCCCTCATCGATCTCGGTGAGGATCGGACAACGAGGTTTGTTCGTTTGTATACATCAATCATGGCGGCGTTATTAGATCTTTGCGGTCATTGTAGCACTGTTCCTCTGAACTTGCATAGATTCCAGTCGGCACCCGTTCTATCCATTATAAGCGACTTCTACAAACCCTCGTTACATACAAACAGAATTGATCAAGCTCTTCCAATAACCTCCCGTAGCATCACCTCAGTCTTCTTCCTATGCCTCTTCTTCTTTCTTCCTCATCGTCTTTCCCGGCAGCTATACCCTTAGCTTCGCCTTCGACTTCCTCATCATAATCATCGCCCTGGACGTGGCTCATTCGCTCAATCCCCGTCGACAGGCACCTCATTGGCGGAATTGTTATTCCAATCGCCGAGCTTCTGCCTCATCCATCTCCTGATCGGTGTCAGCGCCGCCCTGATCCCGCCGGGGCTGCTGATGTTGCTGCTGCGGCTCCTCTTCCTCCTCTTCTTCCTCTTCATCATCCTCGACCTGCCGCTCCTCCTCCTCATCGTCTTCATCATCATCTTCTTGAACTGGATCGTCCTCCTCGTCCGTCTCGCTACCATCAGCGGATCCTGTTCTGGCATTGGACTCGCGTGACAGGCGCCGTTGCTCTGCGTTTCTCTCCTCTTGGTACTCTTGGTGCAGCTTGTCGGTTGAGGGTAGGTAATGACGTGCACTGCCCAGCACCAACAATTTGTCGATGCGGCGTCGCTTTACCAAGTCCTTCATCTTATCCCTAATCTGGTTACTGGTTCTTCCCGAGAAGACCGGCTCAGTCTGAAATCGTTTGTACACGTATGCCGTCGGCTGTCCTGAGCAGCCAATGGGCACTTTCTGGACCTCGCGATAGAGGAAAAGACCCTCCGCTATGGTCCAGGTCCTCCGCATTTTGGAGCGGTAAGCGACACCGCCCTCCCCGGTCGTCCGGTTGGCTTGATCCTTGGTGAGATTGCTCATCTTTGTATATCGTTTGTATAATCGTAGAGGTCTGCCATGCCTATCGTGCAGCGGGTTTCGATTCTCATCGTAGAGATAGTCGTCTGCTGGATCCAAACGGAAGACTTTCGTATTACCAGGCGGCTGGGGTGCAAGACGCAGTTCTTCGTCGTCACCCTCAGGGGCTTTGGGATTCCCGCGAGTAGCCCTTGGTGCCAAATCGACATCTGGCTGATGAGCGAGATGGCCAGCACGATAATCGCGCTGGCGGGGCTGAGGGCGGGGGCGCACTGGCTCCCGACGTTCACCTATCGTTATGGATTGATCATTGGGTGGCTCGACACTATTCGTGTCTCCTAAATCATCTCCCAGAGGATCAATCTGAACCGCATCCTCTCGGTTCCCAGAAGCCCTATCCGCAACGACTGCCGCTGGCGTCTTCTTGGTTCTGGCGCGCTCGCCCCGGGTCCCTTCAGGGTGCTGCTGGCTTCGGCTCGGCTCAGCGGCCTGGCTCTCCCAGTCGACGGGGCCCGCGGGAGCCATGATCAATCTAGAAGAAGAAAAGCGATTGAGCATGATAGATCTACGGCGTCTTGAGTATGTCACAGGGAGGGCATACCTTCTTTGATCTTGGTTTTGAACGCTGCTGGTGTATAATGTTATCAGCACACTGCGAGGTAAAGCGAGCCATATTCGACTGACCGTCGTTCCCCTGCCAAGACTTGGCGTATAGGCATTCGGTCCGGGCCCTCTCGCACTGCCCATTGCGATCCTTCAGGCGCTTCGAGCTCTTCAATCTCTTCCTCCTCTTCTTCCTCCGCCAGAGAAACCGGGACTGGGACGACGTCTTCTTGCTGATCTTGTTCCCGCAAGTATTGATCCATATCCGCCTGAGTGAACCGCATATCACCATCGTCATCTTCCGGTTGATCCAGGTTCGTGTCATGAACCGCGTTATCCCGCCTGGTTCTAATGAAAGTAACATAATGGTCAACGTTTCGAACGTTGCTATGAGTAGAAAGGCATCGGGCTTACCTCTCCTCCTCTTCTGGCTCTGGCAACGCGATCACCTTGTCGATAGTCATCTCATCTTCCTCATCTTCTTCAATCTCCTCGTCTTCTTGCACATCCTCGTCATATACCCTGCCGCTAGGAAACCCTTCCAAGACGGATGGCTGTCCTTGTACCTCGTCCAGATCGAGATCAGCGAGAGCGTCGTTTATATAAGCCAGCATTTCTGACTTGAATTCCTCATACGGGAACTGTCCGCTTGCAACTTCCAAGTGTTCCGCTCTACGGAGCTGCATAACCATACGTGTCTGGGTAATCGCTTTCGGATGACGCACTTCTGAGAACCGCGACATACCTGACGTTTTCTCTCTAGGACAAACTCTTTCCAGATATTCACAGCGATTGTTTTTTCGTCCATAACATTATCAAGCTTGGACCAACCCTCCAAGTCAGTGAGGGCTTCCGTAGCAAAAGCATCCTCGACGTTCGGATGGAGGTGACCATCTGTCACAAGCGGCTCCTGTAAGTCTCCGAGTTCAGAAAGTACGCGCTGTCACGGGAGAAGTCAGCCGTCTACGAGGCTCGAGAGCCTGAGGAATTCAAGAGGCATACCTGGGTCGCGAGGTCTACCAACAGTTGGAGAGCGGTTCGATCATTCCATGGTTTCGGTACGCAGCAAGACAAGAAGACACTCGAGGCTTCTTTGAGGGCACGACAAGGCTTTTTGTCTCTGGCGTGCTCGTCGAGGCTCTCGGCAGCATCTTCTGGCGAGTCGATTATCCTCGCAAAAGCCGCAATATCGGTAAGACGAAGCGCTTTGTTGAGAGTTACGGATTGTTCGAAAGGGTCAAAGTCGTCCACTCTTGACAGCGAGTCCCTTTGGAGAAAGTGTGCTAATCTTTCGTTGTAGAAGATGGATCCCCGAGCAGCTGGAAGAAGGTACAAGTGACGTCAGCTGGACCGTTCGATCTTTTCCCGAATCATGCAACTGACCCTCCCAGTTCTTCCATTTGGCATTCATCGCCATGTCAAAAGGTCCTTCACTCTCTCCTCTCCGGTCCAAGACAGCTTGTAAAACGATACCAGAGTCTCGGTACAATCTCTGAGCTCGCTCTTCAATCGTCAAAGGAGCGAATATCAAACGAGTATCCGGCCGGCCCGCATTGTTCCCAGGGGCAGGGACAAGAGATCGTCTGAGCTCCATTCGTTGAGCTGCCGTCACAGCAGTGCCATCCTCCTCGACCTCAGATTCGCCTTGGTCAGAGTCCGGCAGATCCTGCGTCACCTCCTCCATGACCTTGGCCAACCGTGGCGGTCCTGGACCTGGAGGTTTGGCTTGCGATCTGGTGACCCGTCTTGGTCCGCCTTCGTCTGTACCGTTCGAGACCATGGAGCCAGATCTGCTCCTGGTCGCCCTTGTACCCCGACTGGTGTTGGCGGTCTGTTGAGCATTGGCTGCGCGACTGGACGACCCTGCTGTGGGATAAGGTGCTGTCTGGCTCTGGCTGCGGGAACGCGTGGCCGGCGGCATGATTAACCACTAGCCGAGACGAGTCAGCTGAGATCGATCCGAATAGAGACGAGTAGCTAATTTCAAGAACGTTATGAGTCGATGTATCGAATCTGCAGAATGAACGAATGAATGGATGATGATGCGAGGTGGAAATTGCTTCAACGACCGAGAGAGTCCTCGACCTCGGCGCGTCGGCTTCTTCTGTTTTGTTTGTGAAGCAAGCGACGCGACGGGGGATCATAGGCAAGAGGCTGTTTTTCGTTCTACTCTGTCCGTGCGATCGACAATGCTGTACACTGCTTAGTCTGCTACAAGATCATAGGTCTGCAAGTCCGGGTACGGTAGCGTCCATCTTCTTTACTTCTGGGTGGAGACCCTGCTTCTCGGCCTTGTATGCCTGCAAGGCACAAAGGGCAGCTACAAGTCAAAAGGGCATGATGAGTCGGTCGGGCGAGCATCAGGGAGCAATTTCTTCTCGTTGCAGGCTCACCTCCGACTCCACTACCGTCCTTGGCAAGACCAAACGTCACCCGCTGCTCGGCATCCTGTCCGATAGTGTCCCGCAGGGCGGCTCGCACACGCTCCTCGAAGAAGGGCAAGAACTCGGCTACGCTTCCGTCCATACCGACATCAATAGGGTCCGACTTGTCGAGTGCCTTGGTGTGCAAGACAACAGCCGCAACGGCACAGGCAGAGAGAGCGGCGGCCCTCGTCGATACTGCCTGGCATGCCCACTGTACGAGTTCGACATCCTGCTCGCTAATGTTGTTTTCGGGAATGTTCAATTCGCGGAAGATGGCCGATTTGACCTCTTGAGCGCTCTTGGCGGCCTCGATGGCCGAAACAAAGGCAGTGTCGAATCCGTAATGGGTGTTGAGGATGGGGCTAGAGTATCCGCTGAACAATAGCAGGTTGTCGACCAGGTAGAGGAGGATGTTTCGAACGATCTCTCCGAGGTCTGTGTATCCACCAAGCCAAGTGAAAAGAGGTAAGTGAGGAGGTTCGAGTCAAGGTGAGACATGAACATGGCTTACACATTCCCGAGACCATCTTCTCGAATGCTTGCTTTCGGCTAGGGAACAGACCGGAGCGTTAACTGCGAGATCCTCGTCGTGTGCTGCTGTTTGCCAACTTACGGGTTGATAGACTCTCGGTCGAGCTTGTTGTCGAACATCGAGACGGGGAGAACTTTTCGCTAAGATCGAACGATAAGTGTCAGTCATACATCCGTCGTGCGCTCTGACCGAATATCGACTGACCTGGTTGTCAATCGCACCCCATTCGGTGTTGACGACCATGTACTCTCCGGCATCTTTTCCTCCCTTCTTGCTCTCGGTAATAGCGGTTTCTCCCAACTTGGTGATCGTCTCCACCCTGTCAATGTAGGCACCGTTGGTTCCGGTACCAAAGATGGCACCGATAAGAGCGGGACCGGATTGGTAAGATCGGGACAAGAGGGTTCCGACCGTGTCGTTAACGAGAGCGGAACACCTGACGTGGACGTGCTTGCGGTCGAGAGCGTCTTGCAGGAGCTTGACGACGTCGTGGCCGATGGCGTTCTTGCAAGCGAATCCCTTGGTCCAGGTGAGGAGCTTTCCCTTGTTCAAGGCGGTCTGCTCGACGGGGAAACTGGTGGAGTTGAATAATAGGGGGTTTAGTGACAGCTAATAATGAGACAAGGAACTAGGACCGTCGAGACATACCTGAAAGTGAAACCAAGGTGGATCTTCTCATTCTCATCCATCTCGGTACCGATATCAGTCAAGAAAGAGTCGACCGAATCGGCAATGTAGTCTGGTCGAGCGTGAAAGCGAACTAGATCAGCTGTTATGCCGTCGATGCATGCTCGCTGATGCTTACCAAACAAAGCTCGTGCCTCGCCTTGTTTGAGCTCATCGGTAATCTTGTACTTGCGCTGCTGCACGTTAAAGTTGTTCTTGCCTTCGAGAGTGACCTCGCAGACTCGCCTAGTGGGCAATGGGCAAGAGGTGGTCAGCTTGATTAGCTTGGGGGAAGAGACCCCTATCTGAGCTCACAAGTTGGTACCACCAAGGTCGAGAGCCAAGAAGGTGCTGAGAAAGAGAGCAAGTCTCACAGTGAGCATGCTTATCTGGCTCGAAAGAAGAACTCTTCGAGAGCGTACCCGACTTCGCTACCGTTGGGTACGTTCAGACAGTAGCTGGGAATCATGGCAGTGTCCCGTCCAAAGTTCTGGAGACCATCCTCGAATTCGGTCCTGAAACCCTTGACAATCTCGTTGAGACGCTCGGGAGTCAAGTAGAAGAACTTTTCGATGGCCTGGACCTCGGCAGGGAGCTTGCTGTTAGAGGTGGTAACGGGAGCCATGGTGGTGAGGTGGGTGTCGCTGTGAGAGTTTTAGAGAGTGGTAGGTCGAGAGGTTTCCTGTAGACTGGCTCCAAGCTTGACGTGCCGAGCGTTGATTATCAGGAAGAAGCAGAAGGGACCTTTTGGCTATTCAGCTCTCGAAGTGTGTGTGGGTATCCGTTGACGATGAACAGGTCGAAGCAGATGGTCGAGCATTGCGATTCGGTCTGGGATGGGATGGGATGGGATGGGATGGTTGCCAAGTTTCCAGCGACGGCAAGGTCAGGGTGGAAGCAAAAAGGGAGAGAGGGTCGAAGAGAAAGGGGCGGGCAGGCAGCAGGCAGGTGACGAAGCCCCTCGCGTAAAAGGCTTGGGAACCGACGTCACGTGCCGGGGGGACTACAAGTAGCTAGGACCCACGTCGATCATTCGGTTTCAGGATCGCAAGTCGGACGAGCACGTAGACCGATTCAATTATTGTATTTTGTAGTGCAGGGCGAGGCCTAGTGAACCGATCTATACACCTGTACATTTTGTGGAGAGCAGAACATGAGGCGACATTATAGCGAAGTAGACACGAAATTGTCCATTAGGCCGATCTCTGCGGCTTCGAACCTCCGACGCTTTTAACGGTTGAGCTTGGCTCGTGCGGCCTTGCGCATGGAAAAGTCGATGGGGAACCAGGTGATCACGCAGACCAGCATAAGAGCCAGGATGCAAGGTTGCATGACCTTGATAGAAAACCTGTCCGCTAGGGCTCCGGTAGCTACGAAATGTGCACTCACGTCAGTCTTGGATATCGGCGGGTTCCTATGTAAACTTCAACTGACCGAAGGGGAAGATGGCGCCTCCAGCTGCCCCGAAGCTTTTTGCAGGTGGAATGACAGAGACTTGTAGGTCAACCTCGTATACTACCTATTGCTGAGATTGGTTTGACTTACCTTGCGACGAATCCGATAGCTCCGGTAACGATACCGACAGGGAAAATCTTCGCACAGGCGTTCTGCAGATCAATGATGGCGTCAGTGAGAGGGACTCGCTTCATCGACGGGACTAGAAGGCTCACCATCACGATAGGATAGATAGGTCCCTATAGCAGCGTAGGGTCAATACAGAGTCTGCAGAGCTGAAACGATACAGGTGTACGCACCAGTAACACTCCGATAATACTGACAGCGACGGCGTTGCCGATGACGCTGGGTACAAACCATACCACGAAGTGCAAGCCAACGGCGCAAGACAGGCTAGTAAAGGCGAAAGATGATGAGATCAGGGCCGCTATCGCGACAGGTTTGCCCAAACTGGCTTACTAGAAATATCCAGCCAGACCTTCTCCGATCTTTCGGTTCAGTGGTACAAAGATGACTCGTCCGACCGTCAGACCTGTGCGTGTAGGGAAGGTCAGATCAGACTTTCCTCTCGATTTCGAGGTGAGATATCCGCCTTACCTCCCCAGAAACCGGTGGCGACATATCCGGAATCGACACCACCACCTCGGACTTCTCTCAAGTATGATACCTGGAGATGATATATTGAATCAGACCCGTGTCTCGTTTGTCGACAATAAATAATATACTCACAATCCATCCACCTAACGGACAACCAGTTTCGAAGCGGCATCAGTCTCGATCCATGTCGTCATCGCCGCAGCAGAATCGCTCACCGATCGTAACCTCGAGACCGACATAGGCCAACAAATGACAAGCGATAGCCCAAGTAGGCTTGAGTTTCATGATTCTCTTCATCTTGTCTCCACTGCTTTGTTCGGCCATCTCTTCGTATTCTCCACTCGCGTTCTGCACCTGCTCGGGAGGCTCGGGTCCCAAAACCTGATCGGCTGTTCTGAAGCGGTATACCAGCACACACCAGACGTTGTTCACGATCGTGAGAGCCAGCGAGACCAGGAAGTAGAAATAGAACCGTTGAGGATAATGCTCGACGAAGAGAGTCGATACGAAGGGGCTGCAGGTCGCACCAAGACCTGGATAGAGCAGATTCAAGCTGAGCTTCGATCAAGGCAAAAGAAGCATAATCACGATGGCTAACCATAGGCTGCATGGATCAATGCCATCTTGACGTCTGGACGTCGGAAACGGTTGGTCAAGCTGTTTGCTTGGGCGTCCTGGATGCGCAGGTATTCGCGTCAACCTCGCCAAAATCTCCGGTGGGGGGCCGTGAACACTCACCTGCAAGCTGGTTCCGACACCGTTGAAAAACATGGCGACCACGAACAGGGGATAAGGTGGCAGCCAACAATTGAGGGCGAAGGACAGCGTTTGGAATCCTCCTCCGATGAGAACGACCTGTAGATGTTGCGGCAATCAGCGTTACTGGAGGGAGAAGCTGTTTCTACCGGGACGACTGACCCAACCCAATCCGAAGCGATCCGTCAACCAGACGTTACTTAATGCTCCGGTAATGAATCCGGCGCATTGAACAGGGAAGATGATGCTCACTTAACCCCAAAATGCAAATGAAGGTTAACAAACCGAATGCCAGCGCGAAAATATCCCGGTCATTGACTCACTGACAAGGTACCGAATCTCGTAGCGGGCTTGCAGACTAGGCAAGAGCGGACCCGAACTAGCATCATTCCACCCGGCCTCTAATGAGGCGATATAACGAAGATTAGGAGTCAAAATCATCTAACGCTTAAAATCGTATTATTGAGGATACCTACGGAACAAGGATATGCAACAAGCCGAAAAGACGATCAATTCCTGCTTCGACGTAAGCTTCCGGACAATGGAAGCCGAGTCGTTCACGCCCTCTGATGGAGGTCCAGCCGGAGCAGCAGCAGCGCCCTCCTCATCGACGTGCTTCTCGTCGTGATACTTTTCGTCGTCGTGGTCGTAACGTGTCTCGTCATTTTGCGCAGCAACCTTGTTGACCGTAATGACATCGGCCTTTAGTTGGCTGACCGTGTCCATGATGCGAGATCGATCCTACCGGATACTATAACTGATCGCGATGTCGCTGAACGTAGGTGTTTGCACCAGGGCGAGTTGTTGGTCTATCGCTACTGCTTGTCCGTTCTCTGACCTATCCGATTAAAAAACGCTCTTCAACTCTTCAAGTGGTCTTCGCCTCGTTGACATCTTCAAGGCCTTCGGTATATCGGTATTTGCAGGAAATTCTCTTGGAGCGTCGGTAGAACGTCGGGCTTGAGCGGAAGGTGCGCCGCACTACCGGAGCCAACGCCGAGCCCCCAGCATGCGGGTCATCTTTTGTCGTCGGACAGCTTGATCAGCAGTCCAAGTCATGAGCAGGTCACGAGGATGGTCATTTCTTCAGCTGAAGATACGTCAGGTATAGTCTAGACGACGTGACAGACAGAAATATATGGAAAGCGCAAGTTTTCGCTCGATATAGGTCACGATGGCCGATCTGTCCCTTTGGCCGATGCGCGACGCCCTGCGATTCCATCAGTTCTATCGATCGCGCAGACCGGGAGGTCACGGCCCACGGCGTGATGTCGTAAGGTATGCTGGGAAGCTGGGTTGTATGATTCTTGGGCTACCTGGGCTGCCGGCCAGCTACCAGCTGAGGACTGATCACTGATGGATGCCTCGATGCTGCAGTCAGTGGACCCCTGCTCGCTGCTCGTCGCTCGTTGAAAGGTTGTCTGTGCGACCGGATGCAGCCGAAAGAGCGATGGCGCGTGGTCGACGCGAGACTTTGTTGCCGTGGCGTGGTACCTGAGACCGTTTGCCCACGCGCCACCACGCCGCCTTCCCGCCCAATCCGCCCTGTCGATCAGAGGGACGGATTCGTTCACTTTTGCGACCTCTTCACCTCGTTACCGTCCTCGAGTTCCGTAACATTCGAGATCTGGCGAGCTGGACAGCTGGCGAAGCGATACACCGGATGCACCGGGAACATTTGGGATCCACAGGATGCCCAAACCAGATCGTCAGGCAGGACCTTTTCGGCTGGTGTTCATACCTATGGCCTGAAGGCGTCGAGGCGACCTGATACCCGATGTCTGGGTCCTGAACGTCCTGAACATCGACGTCGTAGCTTTCTGCATTGTTCGTCAATTCCAAGTCGGGAGGTCCTATGACGAGTTCGATGGTTACCGAAGGCATATATATGCCGACCAAGTAGATGAATGAAAATCTGCGTCGACACCGCCAGGCAAAGCGTTTACCAAGTCGCTCAGCTCTCTCTTCAAGATGCCGTCCGTCATGCTGCACCTCATCTCCGTCCTATCACACGTGACGATATTACTCTTCGTCATACTGGTCGCCATACTCTCCTTTTGGACAAGTCAACGGGTCCGCAAGGCGTCCTCAAAATCTCCCTTTGACTACTTCGCACCCGTGTCCGAACATTCCAAGGATGAACTATCCCGGAGACACTCGGAAAAGCTATCGACCGGTAGCTTCCCGTTTCCCCCTATCGTCAAGAGGTCCATGAGCCAAGGAAGTGCTCATCTCGTTACGAGCGAAAAGCAACCGAGGTCATCCGGATCGTATGGCTGGCGGACTCCACCCCTTCGACAGGCTAGGTCATATAGCATCTCCCCGTCGTGCGTGTCCGATCGGGACGATGTCAAGTCCGAGTCATCTGGATATACATGGGATGGTCAGAATTCCGAGTTTGGATACTGGCTCAGCGACGGGGAGGATGCGAACAGTCCTACCGGGTCTTTGCTAGACGAGGGCGAGGACGGCATGCTACCGCCTTCGGCAAGAGATGTTTTGCACAGGAGAGCAACATCGGGGAGGAGGATCATCGCCGCCATTGGTCTGCTTCGGGCTGCATTGGGCGTTCCCGCGCTACTTCACTACTCGAGAATTGGGTTTGAATCGGTGAGCAGTCTTGCTCGGAGCATCGTGCAGACGGGACGCTGACTCCTTCCGCGTTGTATCTAAAGGTCCCAGAAGCCCTGCTATCCAACTTTGATCTCTTGGTGTGTGACATCGCACTGTCCACAGGAGTGAGTATTGATCGTCGCATCATCCAAAAGCCCGCAGTGCCAGTCGCTTACAAAGTCTTCGTAATCAGCTGGCTGTCGCGCCGGTGTTACTGTGTCTGCTTAGTCTCAGCCTGGAACTACCATCCTCCTGGGAGCATCACGTCTATCATACCAGCATGATGTAAGCCGTCTTCGTTTATCGCGAGTGATCTCAGGCAACCGACTCAACCAAATCTTCTTCGTTGTCACCAGCCTGGCTGCCCTACCTCTCATTGCTGGACTACAGCTCTCCGAGTCGCCAGAACTGTCACTATTTCGCTTGGCCGCTCCTGTTTTCTCGGTGGTCGCCTTCCTTATAGCTCGAGATCAAGCTTTAGTCACGTACTGGTCGCCTTTGGCAGCGCGTCAAGGGAATCACCCCGGCTGGCTATGACCGCGGCGACGCTCGATTCGAGATCGTCAGCCGAAGAGCAGCATTACATTGTATAATTGATTCGTCATGTCGTGTCAGATAGCCATAATATATCACCCAATCATCCGGTTTAACCTTGCATTTGAACGTCGCCATCTCCATCGTTGGCAACAGGAGCATTTGCGCCGCTCTCTGCGGTGGAAGCGGTAGCACCCTCGCCTTCGACCGCCATGGCAGCGCCTCCAGCGGCACCACCCTCATCGTTGTCATCGCCGGCACCCGTCTCCGCTTCGGCACTGATCCCCTGCCTGGTCCTCATTTCGGCCAAATAAGGTTCGACGGCCTCGTCGTCCAGAGTCCTGAAGTTCGCCTTCTTGCCGGTTGAACTCGGTCCCACGATACCGATCGAGGTGTTCTGTTGCGTGAGCGCCTTGTCTTGCTGCAGGGTGTCACGGAGCGCGTTCAGACCATGCTGAATCAAATCCTCCAAGGAGCCTAGACGTGGATCCCACGATAAAGAAAGATGATATGCTCCTTTGAGTTTGAAGTCGGTGATCATGATAGCTCGCAATTACTCACAGTCCTCAAACTCGGCATAGTGGTCTTCAAGGTAGGTCTTGGCGCTCTGGCTCCTAGCTCCGATCGAGTGTGCGTGATATTCGTAGAAAACACCAGTAGGAGAGAACTCAAAGAGGTGAGGACCGGTCTCCTGCGAAGACGAGCGAGAGCCAGATCAGCCACGAATGCTTGCGAGACCAGCCAAGCTACAATCGCTTACATCTTCTCCCACGACGAGGAATCCGACACCATAAGGCCTCTTTCCATAATACTGGGTGTTCGTCTGAGCTCGATCAGCGATGCTCTGTACAATCCTCCCGACCGGGATTGGACGCGCGTAGAGCATCCTGGATTGCATCGCCTTCTGCCTCATAAAGTTGCTTTCGAGATGAAAAGGAGAAGGGCAACATGAGCGACCGAGATGAAGTCATTACTGATTGTTCGAACGGGTAAGAACGTACCTCAAGACTCGAGCGTCGCTGGTCAACCCGGCGATCGCCACGCCGACATGGTCATCGATCCTGATCATCTTCTTTTGGTACGAGGCAAGCTCCCCGGTAGATCGCTTTGGACGCACGCGAGTCTGTCAGTACCCACTGTAAATGCCGTTTGACAGCGAAAGATCGAACTTGCCTTGAGTGTCAGGAGGATAGCATGAGTTTTGGAGCGGAGTCCCACTGCGGCCGATCCCTGCTTGACAGCTTCTTGCGCATATTCCACCTGCGAGCCAACGTTCCCACATTAGATCCTTTGTCTGTAGGCTGCAATCCGAGCAGACGCATCCGCACCTGATGCAGTCGACCTTGAGGACTCTATGTATACATCGAACAGCAGGTCAGACGGCCGAGTGGATTATCAAAGGGTCAACGGCTGGAAGCTCACGAAGGTAGTGTTGTCCGAATCATAAGAGTTTCGAAACTGGTGCAACGAATATGGTTATTTCAGTTTCGAGCTCAGGGAGAGGGACGCCGATTCGGGCATATTACGCACCATCTTGAATCAATTGTGTAGAGCTTGACGAAGACGTGGATGTACAGGATGTGAGCCTTGGAATGGCAGTGACATGTCAAAAGGATGGTTGCTGAATCGCTGAACGCTGATGAGTGAGATGTCATTGTGAAGGACTCGTCAGCGGGAGGGGGAAGAGTTGGTTACGTAATCAGCCAAGTCGCGGATCCAAAAGAATTCCCGAGCAAGAGCGTGCATGCAATATCCTTGCATCCTTGAGATATTTCGAACATGTTCAGCCAGATCGTTCTGTTTTGAGGACCGACTGCGACTCGAAGCCCCTTGACTTACACTTAATACCTAGACGACAGTTGATTCAAGATGCGACCTTTGACTGAAGAAGAGACCAAGGCCGTGTTCGAGAGTGAGGAACGGTGCGATAACGATTACCAGTTGACCTGAGCTGACGGTTGCCTTCCCGTATCGTTACAGAGCTGGCCAACTACATCGTACGCCAAGACTCAAGGTTACAGATCTAAAGTCTTTGCTGATGATGAACCACGACTCTAGGGAAAAAATTTGGTGCATCTGATCGACCGACCCGATGAGGATGCCTTTTGTTTCCGACTGCATAAAGATCGGTGCGTGTTCCTTCTCGCCTTCAAGCGGCGGCGACTTCGCCCTATGGCTCTTCTTCTCACCAGTCATATTTGGGTTTTTGTAGAGTATACTACCTCCCTGTCAAGACCATGCACCTGGCAGTCTCAATTTCTCGACCGAATCTCATCTCGCTCGGCACGTGTTTCGGGAAATTCAGCAAGACCGGCAAGTTCAAGCTGCAAGTAGGAAGTCTCGATTACCTCGCTCAATATGCCAAGTACAAGGTCAGTTCGGTCTTAAGGAGCTGCCTGTGGATCACACGAGTCTCCTCATGAATTATTGCTGAACTCTGCTTCGACCATCGAGTGCAGGTATGGATTAAGCCTGCGGGTGAACTGCCGTTCCTGTACGGCAACCACGTCGTCAAGGCACACTTGGGAAGAATCACGGAAGACACGCCGGAGCACCAAGGTGTGGTGGTTTTCAGTATGTCTGATACACCTTTGGTAAGTTTCAATACAGATTCGAACCGTTACCACTGACGTTATGCTGACAAGTACCCCATTGTGCAGGGATTCGGAGTGACCGCTCGCTCAACGGTTGACACACGGAAATTAGATCCTACAGGTATCATTGTTTTCCATCAAGCGTGAGTCTGGTTGACCTGGAGCTACCTCTATGGCGGGAAGCTGATCCGTTTTGCCTGATCGTATGTAACTGTGCAGCGATGTTGGGGAGTATTTGCGAGACGAGGTAAGAGCGGGGATTCAAAATAGCTTGTCGTGCCGCTTTTTCACCCTGCTTGTGTTTACCTTTTACAGGACACCATGTTTTGAGTGCAGAAAGAAAGGTTTTTCACTCGATACCGTTTCACCGGAAACTTCCCTTGTACACAGCTCTGCATCAGTATCCGTTTCTTGTACAACTATTTATATCTGGTACCGTGTACAACCGCAGATGTTTGCTTCGTTTGAACTTGGAAGCCCTTGTCAGAGGAAGCGCTCAGAACTTGACGCCCTCAGCCGGATCTGATCATCCCCGGCTGAATGATAAATATTTCAAAATCTGCTTCCGCATAGGAAGTCTCGCTCGCATCGCTCGAGAACTCTTTGGGATCGTCTTTGAACTTTACTCGCATCGCCTCATTTGGCTTGAAGTTGGCTGTCCATCACACTATCACACTCTGATATAGCAGAAAGTACATTCTTGAAGATAGGCCTTTACTGACTCTGTGATCATGTCTTCTGGTGAGTCCCAGATCACGGGGATCAGGTGGAAACACAGGCAACTCACACCTTACGACAGGTCGCCAAACTCTAGCACAACAACTCAAAGAGCTGCACGAGAAAACGGTGCCCTCCGGTAGGTGCCTCGCCTGAAGATGAAGATACAGATCCTTCAATCTGATTCACCGTTGGAATGGCGTGTTTGTTGCATATGCAGCTGAGATCGACCCGGAAAATGCGTACTCCTCCTTGTCCACCTTCCGCCCTAATGGAGAAGACGATTCTATCGGCCGGAGTCATTATGCGGTCTCAGGGTGGGTCGGCTTATCTCACATGGAGAGTCGAAAAGGACTCTAACTTGTCTCATTAACAACAGAACTTCTCGCCTGCGAGACACCGCTGCGACAACATTTGCTGAGCTAGACGAAAAGTACGCTGGGTCATCTAGCAAGCCCAAGCGAGTCAAAATCTTCGACGACGATCCAAGCGATGACGATGAAGACACCGAGCCGATAGCACCTGTCCGAGGAGAATTCGATTATCTTGGTGAATCTAGCGGAGGGGAAGAAAGTTTCGCAGAGGAAGACGACGAAGACGAGGACGACGAGGATGGCTTCGAAGACGCGGCGGTGGACGAGGAGGAAGGGGAGTTGGACGAGGTGGAAGAAGATGACATGGAGTCAGATTCTGCAGCAGAAGCGATGTCATCACGCAGTCCCACCTTGCTTGGCAAATCCGTGGGACCGACCAGCAACGCTGTCCCGGCGAAGGCTCTGGATCCTCTAGCAGCTCTAAAGAGCTCGAAGATGAAGGACGTCGAGAAGGGTCAGGCCATACAGAAGCAGCAGGTAAAAAAGGAGTTCCATCTCGCACTACCTGGATGACTCGCTAACAGACTTTGGCATGTAGAAAACTTTCGACGAACTACTTACCGCTCGTATCACGTTACAAAAAGCATGGGCATCCGGTTCCAAGCTACCACCCCGAAAACGTAAGGTCGATGCGGTACGTGACCGACCTTACTTAGAAAATGATCCGCAGGATCTGATTTGCCCCCTGTCGCTCAAATAGATGGAGACCGAGGATGTGCGGGAGAAGTGCCTGGAATGTCTGAACTCGCTTGGTCAGCTCTCGGATCGTCTGCTCAGTCTGAGACAGGTGCGTAACCCGTCAATTTGATGCGGGTAGTCCAAGTCCGCTGACACCTTACAAGGCATTTGATCTACGTGCAGGTCGTCAGCCTAACAGCGGACAAGCGGCGAAAGACAACCAACGGCAAAGCAGCATCGGAATACGGACAAAGCACATACTGGCAACGTATCGCCAACGAATCTTTCGAATTGCTGGATAGGTGAGCATATCGCTCTTCGTCGAGTCGAGCGATCATCGAGCGGTCACTAACGGCCGAGTACGAATCTTCCGCCTGCTTAGATCGCACGACACATTATCAAACACCCTCGACAAATGGTCGACGAAGATCCAAGCGGCGGCGGCTCAACAGGCGAATCTAGGGAAAGCCAACACGAAGTTTACGAATACAGCCCAGATAGGTGTCCTGGAAGCGATCGAGAGCGGGTTGGGAGGCAGAGTAAGTCTACCCTTGGGCCGTCGTCGACCCTCAGAAGGCTGAAGGATCTCGATATCAATGGTGCAGGAACGAGGCGCTGATATATGGCAAGACGAGGATCCGGCGTACAAGGCCCTGCTGCGGGAAGTTATTGAATCCCGTTCAGGATCCTCTGCGGGCAAGTCTTACCGTTCCGGCATTCCAATGGCATAGCGAGCTGATGGGCGTCACCTTCAATCAAAAGGAGCTGGCATTTCTGCCGTACAGAGTGAAAAGAAGAAGCGTCGGGATGCCGAGCGTGGCGCCAGCAAAGGGCGAAAGCTCAGGTGGGTCTCAACGACCTAGAGCAACCAGCCGATCGGTAACTGACGTCACCCATCCCGTTCCTAGATACACTGTCCACGAAAAGGCGCAGAACTTTGTCGTGCCCATTTCTCTTTCGAATGGCTGGCATCAAGAACAGGTAGACGAGCTGTTCTCGAGTCTGTTGGGTGGAGCTGGGATCGAGGGCGCCGGTGCCGATCGTGAAGACGGCTTGGTGATGGGCGTTGTCTCTGGCACGGGGCTCGACGCGGATTCTCGCGAGAATACTGAGGTCTCGCTGAGCGGTCTGAAAGTGTTCTGATTGTCGGATCGCTAGCGTATAGTCTACAGATGAGATGCGAAGTATGCAGAAAGTCCTTCCGATCCTGCCCCCTCAAGCCGAGACGAGGTCGATCGATCGCGCCTGCACGGTCCCTAGCTCCCTAGCTTATCGCGCGATCTAATCAATCTGATCTCGTCATCCGCCTCTCTCGGCCATCATCTCGCATCTTGATACAACGTACAACTACTGTTCGACTTGCGTTTTATGACTTGAATCTATCCATCCAATCCTCGTTGCACCTAGTTTTACATAACCGCTACAATCTCGTTGCTCATAGAACTGCCCCTCGACACAATACAATCAAAGTAACACATTCAAAGTCCTGCCTTCTCCACAACCTCTATACCACCATGCCAGAGTCTATCCTGAGGCGTTCCGCCGCTCCCGAGCCTGGTCAACTCGAAGCCGGCCAGACCCAACCTTTGTTATCGAACGAGGATGACGCCGGAACCCACTTTGCCGCGGAAGACCATCGAAAGCGCTTTTTTAAGACTCTCGGTGCCGCCGTCGCCATCGCCGTATTCCTTGGGTTGGTCTTTGGATTTGGCGGAAAGGAGTTGGCGAAGAGGAGGTTCAAGTTGCCTGGCGGGCCTGGTTGAGCTGATGGCATGACCTACAACGTCAGTTTATCGATCCTGCGTTTGTCATAAAAGCCGGAGGACGCTGATAGGCTTCTAATACATAGCCATCGAGGGAAAACATGTCTACGCTCAGCGGCTGTCTGTCTCACAGTGTCTGCTTCACCATCGCTTCTGTTTCCTGATCATCAACGACCTCACGCCGTCCCTTTATGACAATTCTGTAGCCCTTCCTTCTCCTTATGTCTGATCTCTGATGGTCAAGTCCCCATGATGTTGTAAACACGAGTCCGCTGTCATATCGTTCGAGCCATCAATGCGTAGCTCGTAGCCGCTAGCGACACCGATCTGGCCCAAGTTCTCGCTCGTCCGGCCCGCGGCAAACACACTACTGCCTGCTGCCTGCACCTAACGAGGGGGAGTTACCTTCCATCGCTGCTGCTGATGTTCACATCTCGTCGTTCATCGATCGTCCTCTAGCCACAACGATTCTCTCCCTGCTAAATCGTACCAAGGTATCAATAGACCGCTCAGTCATCATTTATCAGCTTCAGTATACATAATAGAATCACTGGACATACGAGACTCAGGATCGAACCTTTGGCCCCCTTTTAAATCGATACAACTATGCGAGGCCATCCCCGTCGACTTGGCAATCAACTGTCATAGCGGAACCCCCAGAGGGTCTTGGTAGTGTTCATGCAACGAGGAACGATACTATACGCCTCAAGCGGTCGCTCGTATCGGTACACCTATTGATCCACCTTTAATCATGCGGCACTCTCCACTCGCTGAAAGGGGCGGTGATATCCAGCTGTTCCCAATGGGATCTCAGTCGTCGATATCTGTAGATCTTCCCCAATACCGGTCGTCCCACAAATCTCGCTTCTTGGCGGTCAAGGCTAAGGAGAAGACGGTCTTCTGGAGAGGTATCTGCATAGGAATCGCTTGCACGCTCTTTCTTGTGGGCGGGTTCTACCTGGCCAAACGAATGGAAAATAATAGCGGCACAGCCATGGCACCCACGTATAATCTCGACCGGACGGTCCATCAAGTAAGCTTTCTCGATATACAGCGCAATGTATGTAACCAGGCTAACGGCAGCGTGTTCAGTCACCGAGACCGCAGCATCTACCACTGCAACCACGGCTAGAATCGTCGGCTGCCCAAACTACCGGGAAAGACCCATATCTCGCCTACCGGCCCTCTTTTACCTATTCGCTGCCGGTTCAGGTTCTCATCCAAGGAATCACCCTGACGTTACTCGCCGTCCTCTTGATACACATTCTGTTCACAACGCAGTATCATTTCCCCTTGTCGAAATTCAACTATCTTCTGCAACTCTCCGGGATTCTTCTGGTCCTCGGGAGCATCATAGGCAGCATTGTAGTCGTCATGGCTGCGCAAGAGAGGTCATCCACACACTGGCCATATATGCTGGATTATATCAGCGTCAATACCCCTCCCTCGACGTGGAGTAAACCACAGAAGGGTGCTTGGTTCTTCTTGCAATCGCTATGCAATGGCATGGTACACGTTAGTCTACGTTGCACTGTCCGCCGTCAGCTTCGGTTAATGATCATGCTGATATCGGTCGTCATACAGCTCACACATATCCAATTCTTGACTCTACTCTTTCCGTCGGCAACTGAGGTCAAGCTCATTTTCCTACTGCTAGGTCAGTATTCGGATCGCATGCCATACGTTCGATGAGATCGACCGTTAATAGAGACCCCACACAGGACCCCTGGCCCTTGCTGCCTCTGGCTTGACATTCTCGTCACTGTCCGACAAACGGACCACTATCGATCTGGGAGACGCCATCAGGAACGTCTTTGATGGCACCCTTCTGCTCATATTCAGCGTGTCTCTAGTCATTTGGGGCTTGCTGGTCAATCGCAAAAGGGCCTGGCGGTTCGACGGAGGTACAGCAGCCTTCGGCGCTGGGGCGACCATCCTTGCTATCATCAGTACCGCCATCAATTTCGTCGAAGTCAAGGAAGACACGATAAATTGGTTACAAAATCTCCTCTGGGCTATCGTTCTCTGGCAAAGCTGGCTCGGGTTCTGGTGGTGGGTCGGAAGTGGGATGGGCGTTGGTGAAGTCGAGGTATGTCAAGTGTATCCTGGTTTCCGGGAGAAGCGTTCGAAGCGCTGACGGTATAAACACGCTTGATCAGGACATGGTTCAAAAGGAGCAGAAAAAGAAGCTTCGTATCCAGCGTCGACGCGAGGAACGAAGACGTCTGGAGGCCGCTAATATCAGTGGTGAAGACGGGCCGACTGGTACAACGACCGCGCTCGACCCATTACGGCTCCGTGTCGAAAGGCCTCGTGGACGCAGCAGGGTAGCGGAGCTTCCGGATAACACATCTGGGGCTGAAGACATCGAACTTCGCGAGATTGGAGAAGCACGGTCGCCCGGCAATGGCGGACCCGTAACCACGGGTGGATCCTCATCCTCCTCGGACGCTTCCCCATTACCTCTGGAATCCGTATCGGGTATATTTGCCTACCCGATCAACTTGATTCTTCGCTATGTCCGCAACCTCCGCTCTGGGCATGAGGAGGCCACCAAGAGGAAAGTGCTTCGTAGGGCGAAACTGCGTCAGCAAGTTTTTGAAGGACAAAACGCAGCTGCCAGTGAAGGTTGGGGCTTGGGTAGCTTTGGAATTCGCGAGGCCGAAGACAGCGAGCGCAGACTGAGCGCAGCCAACCGCATCGCTCGAAACAACCAGACCGCTGATACTGATGCGGACGAATTGGAGGAAGACGACGAGGACGTGTTGTCACCGGGAAGCGACCTCGAGGCTGGCAGAGCCCGTCGACCCGTCCAGGATACTGGTGGTGTAACTTCACCAGAGGTGCCGCGTGACGGACAGACGCCAGCGGCCGATGATCGTCAGACTGGAGGGGTGAAGGGATGGCTGAAGAAATGGCGGTTGGTCGATAGATCCACATATTAAAGGTGGAAATGATTTTCTTCAACTTGTAAATAGGACTCTGTGACCCGTTGTATCACGTGACTGCATTCGCTCAAGGGGGAATGACGTAATGCACGTTCGGCCCATGGATCGCCTGATCGTCCCTTGAAACGTTGAGAGGTCGTTTCTAGTTTCTACCCAAGAGACCCTTCTTCCGACCATCTTGTCACTTCTGAACGTAGTAAATCACAGACAGCAGTAGCGGAAAATCCAGCTCTCATACAATAGCCATGCGGAGCATCTCCCTTGTTGAATCCCTCGCGGGGTCGCTCCGGCACGCTAATCACAGCTCATTGCGACCTTCAATCAGCATGTGTGGAAACCCGAGATATCGATCTTTGAGCCGTTATTACGGCGACCACTCTTCCAATCGATTCACTTCGACTCTGAAATTGTTGAACATGGGAGAGGGCGTCAAGACTCTACGGATTGGGACCGATACATCGGCAGCTAAAGAGCTTATCGAGGCAAGTCCAGTTATCGTGTTTGGCGGGCAGTATGCTGATCTCATAAACTCTGTAGGAAAAACTCCCGTACGTTTGCCAAATCGAGGTGGACGGTGACGAAGCTTTGGATGTCATCACTACGTGTATCGACCTCAAAGTCCCCGTGATTCTGGTTGCCGGTAAATTAACTGCTGAAGGAAACAAGAAAGTGAGCTGCAGTCCTTTGCGGCTAGCTTGGTCTGAATCGCTAAGACATATGTATATGCTGGAACATAGGTCGCAAGCGTCTTGACAGCTCAATCCATGTCGAGGCTTGTCGGCCCCGGTTGTCGAACGTTTGTGATCCCGTCCGCCGGTATCAGATCAGCTGTGAATGAGACCGAAGATTACATCCCGGGGCGACTAGGTAAGTGGTAACCCTCACATTAGCTCAGCACCGAATCTTACTCACTTACCGATCCCTTAGGTATTATCGCGGTAGAAGCGGACGCGTCTACAATCATCAGAACGACGGCCAAGGATGGAATGGGACACGCTGCAATATTCGAACTGGCCAGTCGCGAGGGAGGGACATATAGGTACGTCGCGCTCAGACGAAGCACAAACCGCTAGCATATCGCTGAACCGGCGTTATCGTACGGATCTCACTGCATAGCTGGGAACTCTTGCAATGGATGTTGAGCGATTCGAGCAAAGCCGAAGGTGAGATATGATTGTTTGATTGCACAAGAGCGATCAGATTGACTGACGTTGGTCTCTTCGCTAATTTGAACAACGCCGCTAGCGATTTGCATCTTGGCAAAGAACGCCGATACCGAAACTTTAGCGGTCTACAAGCGTTATGTCCAGGCCGCACCAGAAAACGAATACATCAAGAAAGTCTTCGCTATACTCGGTGACGGTGATGAAAAACTCTGGGAAGAGGCAGGCATCCGTGTTGCCAATGACGAGGGTCATCTTGTCGAGCTGATAGGAAAAGAGCTGGAAATCATCGACAGAAAGAAAGCCACGGTCGATAAATCGGAGGTCGAGCTCACGGATATTCCGTCGGCCGGCAAGACCAATTGAGGCCATGTATATATCCCCAGGTGATCGCTTGTCCACACCCAAGTTGTAATTACAGATAAATCCTAAAGTAATTGATGTAGTTGAACCTGCAAAACGCCTTACAACAGAGCATGCTCCAAGAATGTCCCCTTGCACTCTCATAGTCAAGGCTCAATCTCTCCGACTATGCCACTATCTTCCGTCCTTTGGCGAATCGGCGGTGAGATGGTTTCTCACGGCAGATCTGGTCTTCGTATAACACATACCGGGCACATTGAACTAGCGTATCACTTGGGGATTGGAAAATGATGATATACGGTGAAATACAAAGAGGTGTAAGTGTACAAGCAGGAAAGGAGTGCCAGCCTAACGATTTACTGTCACAATTCCGGCTTGCGCTCGCAGACGGAATCGAGGTGATGAAAGCAGAGCTTGTCGGCATCGACAATACAAACCCCTGATAGCCTGATTCTTGAACAGCGTCCGTTCGCATCAGTCTTCGAAAAGACGAGTGACAGAATGGAAATCGACAAAGGGGTTCTCTTCTTTGAGCTCGCTCACGAGCTCTTTCGGTGTTGAGATTCCCGGTGTCTGTGGCCCTGCGATATTCCCAGCTTGGGCGTATATTATGTCCTGACCAGGGCACAGGGTAGGTCAGCTGGACGCTCAATCAGCTAACGGGGGAAAGACTGACTCCATGCGTATCGAAATCGAGACTTTTGCTATCGCGCATCGTGCGGAAGTTGATTGCATCCACGCCGTTGCTTTCAGCGGGAACGATCTGCAGAATTGCTCGAAGGATTAGATTTCGATCCGATCGGTAATCCAATCTGTTACTGACCGGCGGCTTCTCGTTTCGCAGCAAACCCCAATTGATCGGGGCAAACCACTTGTGCAATTTGATCTCGGAGGCTCCAGCGTTACTACCTAGTCTTTTGTGCTCGTCCTTGATCAATAGTTTACGTATGGCCGACTTGCACAGGCTGCCGGCACCCAGACAAATGTCAGCTCGCCGACGAAGCAAGTACACGAAACCCCTTGGTACTTGCCTGGTGACATTCGGTGACGCCGGGAAGGTCACGTCATGTTTAAGCACATTGGCGAATGTTGCCACACGGTTTACGCCTTTGAAGGGAGTGGTGGCAAACTATTTTCATCACATTAGTACGCAGACAGGCACGAGTCCGAGCGGTCTTGACGTACAATCATCTCATAAATGAGAATCCCTAGAGTCCACCAATCCACCGCCGATGTGTGGCCATTGCCTTTGATAACTTCCGGTGCGATATATTCTGCCGAGGGTGATTGACACATCGGCGCAGGTTCAAGCGAGATCAATGGCCAACTCGACACACCTTCTGTCCCGACGAATGAATTCGTACGGAAGTCCGCGATACAAGACCTCGTATCCACCATCAACACCTGCAACCTCCCTAATTAGCTTCGGTCGCCGGCAGAAATAGCCAACATCTAGTACTTACGCCGTTCTGAGCGCTTTGCTTCATACCAGCCGGAGCTCCTCCAGGTTCGGAGCCGGATTTTGAGAGGTCGAAATCAGACAGCATAATATGGCCCGATTGATGCAGTAAAATGTCTTTTTCGAAAGGAAAGGGGAATCGTGCGATAGCGTCGATCAGCTCCGAGACCACGAGACGTTGTCTGGGTGAGACTGACTTTCTGGTTTGAGGTCTCGATATATGTAGCCCATCAAATGCAGGTATTCCAATGCCGCTACGACTTCGGCGGCATAAAAGCGCGCGTGCTCTTCCGACAAGCATTTCCCTGGCCGCGTCTGTAGGGCCCGGAAGAATTCACCCCCCATGCAGTAATCGAGCACGAAATAAAGGTAGTCGTCCGACTGAAACGAGTGAAACATGGTGACAATAAAGGGATGGTTCGATGTGGCGAGGATTTCCTGAAGAACAAGGCGCCAGGTTTAGCTGCATCGATCTGCATTCCGTCTCGCGAAACCTACCTGTTCCGCTAGAGCTCGCTTAATCTTATTTCGCTTGACCATCTCTTTCTTTGAAAGAACTGTTCGGACAACAATCGTCAGTATATAAACAGTGTGAATGTAGACTGGTACCTTGCCCTACCTTTCATGGCGAAAAGTTTCTCTGATTTCTTCTCTCTGACGAGATAGACCTTACCGACGTCTCCCTTTCCGAGCAAACGGACCTTTTGGAACGAGCTAGGCCCGACTTCGACCTGCAGGACGCTTGTCAATTTGCAAGCTGTTCATATCATCGAGATCGAGAAGGCTTACGGTCTTGCTCTTGATAGAATTCGAGCTGTAAGTGCGCCTAAATCCCGGTCCAGGCCCTGCACCCAATCGCGCCATGCCGGGAGAGACAGCCGATCTGCCTGATGTGCCCACGGACTGGGCGCGATGCTCACGAGCTCCAGACTGGGCGATACTATAAGCTCCAGTGGACGTTGATACCAGAGATGACGTCGAAGCACCTGGTGTCAAGTTGGAAGAGCCGCTCAGCAGCCTTGGTATAGGGTGCCTAGCTGGGTAGGTACCACTCGTCCCGCTAGGAGAGGTGGCCATGATCGAGGACGGTGAATCTGAGCCGGATTGTGTGATGGCAATATTCACGTTGGAAAGCCCCAATGCTTGCGAAGATGATTCCTCTCGCACCGTAGGAGAGGCTGGAACCGGCAAGCCCAGCCCGGTCATTTTGGACGGCAAAGGCGGCTCGCCCGCGTTTTTGTTGAACATGGAACCGGCTGAGAATAAGCCCTTCGCGTTTGGTGCCGAAGCGACCCTACGAATGAATCGCTGAGTCGCACTGCTGGACTTTTCAGTGTCGGCGTCCGTTGCGACTGGTATTGTCTGGTTCCGGCTGGCACTGTGATTGGAGGAGACCGAGTAGAACGGTGCGCTGTCCTTTGCGGAGCCCCCAGCCTTTCTTCCCAGCGTGCGGTATTTGTCCTTCTTCTCGCCTTTCGTGCGAGAGTTATTAACTGATTCTGAGTGCCCACCGCTCGATGAGGGTGCAAAAGCAAAGTAGCGACTTTTAGCCGTTTGTGGCAGTGGCGAGCCGAGTGGTACACCTGACGATCCGGAAGATCGCTCAGTCGAGGTAGAATACGGTCCTTCTAATGGGTACTCTCTCGAGGCCGCTGCTTGATTCGGCGTGAGAGGGAGGTGTACGGAGGACGCCGAGCCGTCCCCTGCTGTATCTCCTAGACTGGCAGTGGAGAGAGACAAATTACCGATATGGGTGTCTGTTGAGGATACGTTTCCGTTGTTCCGGCCGGTCCCGTTTACAAACCGTCGTTCCTCGGTCGGGGTAGTAAGTTGCGGAGAACCGCGACTCGATGGGGCCAATAGACCGTTAGTGGATATCGTCGTTTGGGGTCCTCCACTAACTGCCCGTTTGAATATCTTTCTCCACCTCTGATGACCTCCCGATTTTTCCGTTGGCAAGTTGAAGGCAGAGTCCACCTCTGGGTTCACCTGAAGATTCCGAATGGTGCCGGTGTGCTCGGTAGGAATTGCCATGTTGTCAAGAAGCCGGCCTGAGAGATCACACGATCGTTTTGATCATGCTCTAGACTGAAGCGAGAGCTCGGCTATCATTTGATGTCATTTTCAATGCGCATGTCAGTTCCGATTCACTCGTGCAGGTTCTCGCGAATGCAAGGTAAACACGAGTCGCCAGCGTACCTTGATCCTGATCTGGACGTTGGCCCAACCTACGATAAGCTATGGACAATTGTGAACCCAAATTCTGACGAGCCACCGCTGCTGCCGGGCTGTTGAAAGATTCTAATCTCTATCGACTTTCTCGATCTCCAGCTCGACTAGATGATAGCGTCACTTTGCCGGTGATGCTCGTAGTCCACGAGCTCGAGTCGTCTGTGTTGCACGTTTTAGGATTGTCCTAGGTTTCTGTTCTGGTCGCCGTGGAGATACGATGTTAATGGCTCATATACGACTGGGGTTTTGCCGCAAGTGAGGTAAATTGCTCTGTCATCTATTCAATCTCCATCCTCAATCACACCCCCATGTCCCATTTCATCGCATCCCCCTTCCATAGATCCATCATGGAGGGGTCCTGCTGCTGCTGCCCACTCTCTCGCTCCCCGGGTGCGCTGCTGCAGCGGCTCCATGCGGATGCAAAGCGGTTTGCCCGGGACCTCCCACATCTCGTCTCGGAAGCTTTCTGACCACACGGAATGCAATGATCCATTTGACGATGGCCATGGTAACCCAAAAGAACCACATTCGCCGTTTGCGAGAATACAATGAGCCGGTCGATCATGAAAAGGCAAGCTGCCGCCACCAAGAGACCAGAAAAGGAGGCAGGATCGCTGTACGTTATAGGGGGATCATCAAGCGAAATATCAACGCCTTCCAGCAGGTCGGGGTCGAGCGAAACCTCCGCCTCCTGGACTGCCCACCTGTACACGGGGGCCAAACATGGAGAAAGCAGACTCGGGCAAGCCTCCGCCGCTGTTTGATCGTTCTGGCTCGCCGGGCGAGGGGAGTTGCGAAGCGGAGGAAGGGCTGACGAGCGGCGACGCATCTGCCGATCTAGATTGCGAGATTGCCGTAGCGGCTCTGATGGGTTGTCGAAGCGAAGGGGACTTCGAGTTGTCGGTCGACGCCGCTTTCGTAGGCATCCTGAAACCTGAAGCAGCCCCGGATCGAGACGACGAGGGAAAGAGTTCGGCTTTGAGATAAGACTCGGTGATATCATCGACGTCAGACGTTTCCAGCTGTTTCCAGAGGCAAATAAATACAAGGGATCAGTTTTCGGGCTCGGCCTTCGCCCCGGAGCGCCGAATGCATACCTTTTGATCCACCGTCAGTTGAACGATGTCGACTGCGTCCCTGATCAACCCGCGGAGGCTGGAGCTGTAAAGCATACGGTACCGCACCGGACTGGCGGATGGGCAGGTGTAAATGCAAGCAATCTTGCTCGTCTGAGATGACTCGGGTTCCGAGACCACGACCTTGGGCTCGGCATCGTTCGCACTCGGCTCTGACGAAGCTTTGGGGGCCTCGCCAGACGCGTCGAGTGATGTTTGTTCGGTCGGGCCTGAGGTTGCGTTTGGCCACGAGTAAAAGGTATAGCAAGGCTCTTTCGTAGAAAGCTTCTTGACCAGTGCGCTCGGGCCAACCTTGACGGGCTGCTCCGATTCCGAGGTGGCAAGCACCACAGATTCGGTTTTGGGGTCGACATGCTATTGCAAGGGATCAGTATATGAGATACGCCGTCGTAACAAGGACCATCAATCGCATGTACTCACAAGGAAAACACCCAGGCCCTCAGCGTGACCGGCTTTTAGTTTGCGAAGAGCCTCCTCGACTCCTTGGCCCCATTTGAGATTGCCCTTGGCAGGCCCAGTTGGAGCCTGAGCTTCCGATCGACCTCCTGCGGGGTTGAGTTTGCCGCTCCAAACACCAAATCCAGGGGAAGTCGGCCGGTCTTGTGAAGAACCTTCTCCTCCAAAGAGACGAGCGACTCGCGCAGAAGCCTCTTCCGCTTCGGATATCTTGATTTGCGCAAGTGCCTGTTCTGTCTTACTTAGGGGAGCCGGAGCGTTCATGTGGTCCAGGTGGGCCGCGAACGCAGAGGGAGTCAAGTCGTCCTAGCCCACATGAGAATATCCATGGTTAGTCGAGCTGTTCTTGTCGCGATATCATTCTGACTCGACGAACCTGAGAAGTGAAAAACATGTTCTGTTTGAAGCGACCTTCCCCCAGCGACTTTAGCAGACCTCCTTTACTAGAAGCGTGCAGCATTTTGGCTCTAACCTGCAAGTTCGTGAGTAGGAAATCAGACCGCTGACATGGCAGGGCTATATGACGCCCATCCATCGACTAACTGCAGCTTGATCCGGTACAAAGGTGATGAGAACCCAATGCCACCCGCTGGATCCGGCCTTGTCGTCCGTCCGGTAGACATAGGTCGCGCAAGTCTTGGCATCCTTCGGCAAAGTTGAGATGTCCTCCTTGAATGACTTTGTGACCGGAATTGTGTTGTTGAGTACGAAGGCGTCTAACGATTGTTGCGTTGAAGGTTTAGCTAGCAATCGTGCGCTGCATCATCGCATGATACATACCTTTCTCGATATGGAGCACGAGAGCCCTGACGTCGGCGACCTCCGGCTTGCACGCCTTGCTCCATGCTTCGACCACGTCCGGTGAAACACGGATTCCCGAGGCGCTTGACATGCTTGATATTCAAGAGAACAATGATTATCTGGATCAATGGGGCTGCAAGGTGTGTGCTTCTATCTCGCTATGTGCTGTGATCTGGTAATAGTTAGTCCAACCACGCTTTCGACGTGGGCAATCCGGCTGGGTCCCCGATTCATCATCATCATCGTCGCTGGCCCCTCCCCGCCCGCTTGCTTCCGGAATCACACCGCCACACCGCGGATGGTCAATCGTAACGGCGCGTCGAACGCGTCCTTAATGAAATCGGCGCGTGTCAGGAGTGCAGAGCATGCAGAGTGTGGGATCCCCCACCTCTTCTCTCTTCGTCAACAAACGATCAAATGTTTACCAGAATTACCAGCTTACCAGGAGACACCCGAATCTCTAGAAACTAAAAACTTGCTAAACCTTTCAATCTCTTGCCACTGGTTCGCTGCTCGCTGGCATCACACACCCTCGTGCAACCAATCCACATGTCCTCACCATTCCCCTTACCGCCTTCGTCGGTACCCAATGCGACCTCTCCCGCCGACGACGAGGGCAACTCGCTACCTATAGGACGAGGGATCAACCTACCGATCTTGGATCCTCTCGGCTTTACGAGCAATCAGACCGGGAACCTCTCTTCCGGAATCATTCCTGGTGTCAGGATCACTGCACCCCGGGATGACGAGGCGGAAGAAGAAGGCACGGCGAGGCGAGGTGGACGAAGGAGACTTCGAGAAGATCTCGACAATGTGCCGCGAGTCAAGGATACAACAGGCGAAAAGGTCATGGAGCGATTTGCGAGTTTCCTCGAGAGGTCAGTAATTACTCGATGATTCGGAAGTCTCTCACACTGATACATCCGCAACCTGGGACAGTTTCACCGAGACTATCAGTCTTGCCAACCCGACTCCTACACCGGGTTCTGTGCCCGCTTCGAACACCAACCACGAAGAGTCTCGTTATTATGTTGAGCAGATCAAGGCTATGAAGGACTACGAGCTCACCACGCTCTACGTCGATATGCTTCATCTTCTGGAGAGGGAGGAAGTACTCGCAAGAGCCATTCGCAGCCAATACTACCGGTTCGTAAATGGCGGGACCCTGCTTAAGCCTGCTCACAGAGACTGAACGCTCGACAAATTGCCAGGTTCTTGCCATACTTACGAAGAGCCGTCCAAGCCCTGGTCAGACGATATGCACCTACATATCTCTATGTGTCCACATCCGCAAATGCCACCGCGGCCACCCGCAGTGCTGCAGGATCCAGCTCGAACCCCGCCCTCATCACACGTGACTTCAACATCGCTTTCTACAACATGCCCTTGGTCAATTCCATCCGCGACCTCAAAATGGATAAGATCGGCCAACTCATGAGCATTAGTGGGACCGTTACTCGAACCAGTGAAGTGCGACCGGAGCTTGTCGCCGGTACCTTCCGCTGTGAAGAGTGCAAGACTATCATCAGCGACGTAGAGCAGCAGTTCAAGTTCACCGAGGTGAGCGTCATATCTGGACGGGTTTGCCTCGTGTCGTCTACTTGGTTTGCTCATTCACGCCTTTCGACACACAGCCAAACCTGTGCCCGAACGCAACCTGTTCTAATCGGGTCTCTTGGCAATTGCTTATAGAGCAGTCGAAATTCTCCGATTGGCAAAAAGTGCGGATTCAAGAGAACGCCAACGAAATCCCAACAGGATCGATGCCGCGATCACTCGACGTGATACTGAGGTCTGAAATCGTCGAAAAAGCCAAAGCAGGCGACAAGTGTGTCTTTGTGGGGGCTTTCATCGTGGTGCCCGATGTCAGTCAATTGGGTTTGCCTGGAGTCACAGCCGAAATGATGAGGCAAAATCAAGGAGGGCGTTCCGGTCGGGACGTAGGCGGTGTCGCCAACCAGGGAGTAACAGGACTTAAGTCATTGGGAGTTCGAGACTTAATGTATAAGACTGCCTTCCTTGGATGTATGGTCCAACAAGCAGATGCACGCGTAAGTTGGTCAGGCAATCAGATATATAAACGCCTTGGCAGCATTGATGGAACTATCCTGATCATCCTATCAAAAAGGGTGCAAGCGGGCCTAGAGGTGATCTCGAGAACGGAGAAGAAGATCAGGATGGCTTCTTGAACTCGCTCACACAGCAAGAGGTCGACGAATTGAAGAACATGGTCAACGCCGATCACATCTATCAACGTCTCGTATCGAGTATTGCGCCTACCGTTTATGGTTAGTACTGCATTGGCTCGACCCACAGACTCCCCCCTACTTGAAAGAACTAATCCGCGGTCTATATAGGTCATGAAATCGTCAAGAAGGGTATCCTGCTTCAACTCATGGGTGGTGTGCACAAGCAAACTTCCGAGGGTATCAACTTACGAGGAGATATCAACGTTTGCATCGTTGGCGACCCCAGCACAAGCAAATCTCAATTCTTGAAGTGAGCACAATCTGTCGCAAATCGAGTCCGCGCATGTGTATCGATGCGCTCTACTTCCAGATACGTGTGCGGCCTTGTGCCACGCGCGGTCTACACTTCTGGCAAAGCATCGTCTGCGGCAGGTCTGACAGCAGCTGTAGTTAAGGACGAAGAAAGTGGAGAGTTCACCATCGAAGCTGGCGCATTGATGCTTGCCGACAACGGTATCTGTGCCATTGACGAATTCGACAAGATGGATATTGGCGACCAGGTCGCCATTCACGAAGCGATGGAGCAACAGACGATATCAATAGCCAAGGCCGGAATTCAGGCGACTTTGAACGCTCGCACGTCTATCCTTGCAGCAGCCAATCCCGTAGGAGGTCGATACAACCGCAAGATGAGCTTGAGGGCGAACGTGGCGATGAGTGCGCCCATCATGTCCAGGTTCGACCTGTTCTTCGTTGTGCTCGACGAGTGCAACGAAAACGTCGACTTGAATATCGCCCAGCACATTGTCAACGTGCATAGATTCCGTGACGATGCGATCACCCCAGAGTTTAGTACCGAAGCTCTACAGAGGTATATCCGATACGCTCGGACCTTCAAACCGAAGGCAAGTTGATTGTTACCCAAACTGATAACGGTGCAGATGCTCACTGCTAGCTCTATCAAACAGCTTACATCAGCTGCTTCAGCCGTTCTTGTCGACAAATATCGGTCCTTGCGACAGGATGATGGCGGTGGACCGGGCCAAAACTCGTACCGAATCACTGTGCGACAGCTCGAGAGCATGATTCGACTCAGCGAAGCTATTGCTCGGGCGAATTGCCAGAACGACGTGAGTCGATAACTCCCTATCACTCGTCTTTCGCGCTTACCTAAATACCAATGGTCTGCCCTACATTATGTTCATAGATCACGCCAAGTATGGTTCGTGAAGCATACGCCTTGCTACGACAGTCTATTATTCACGTCGAGCAAGACGACATTGACTTTGAGGACGATACGGATGACGTCCTGCCCGCGCCTGAAGAAGGGCCCGAGGGAGTCGTCACCGAGGCCGACGTCGACATGGCAGATATCGCCGCTGCCGAAGCGGCAGAAGCCACATACAACGCCTCAAGTCTGTTGAATGGAGCCTCTAGCTCGGCACCAGCGGGTTCCGAGGGCGGGGTCAGCAACTCCGGCCCTACCCGCAGTGAAGTACCCCATGACAGTTTGCCACCGACTCGCAGGAAACTCCGAATCACTTGTAAGTAGTGTCTGCAGGTATGATCTTGAGAAGAAGAAGGCTGAATAGCCTTTTATAGACAACAAGTACATGGACATCATGAATTTATGGTAAGTCAGAATCCTGCTCGCCTTTTCGTCAACGCTTCGGCGCTGACATCTGCCTCGGCACGCAGTGTTCTTCACTTGAGCGACGTGGAACGAACCACCAGCCAAGGCGTAGATCGAGAAGAATTGGTGGAATGGTACCTCGAGCAGAAAGAGCACGAGTTGACAAGCGTCGCCGACCTGGATGACGAGCGGGAAATCATCGGCAAAGCTCTGACCAGGCTCGTCAAGGACAAATACCTTATGGAATTGCGCGGAGCTGTTGGAGACAGCATCGGCGACGAGACAATGGATGCTTCATCCACAGACCACGCTCAAGTTCACTATGTCGTCCGTAAGTACAGGGACTTTGCCCGGTTCCCCTCGCGAATCCCCAAGTCTGACACGTGATACTTATGCGCAGATCCCGAGATCGATCCATCGAATCTCTCCTCTTCTAACACTTTTTGACCGGGTTCAGCCTGGAGCAGACCTGCCAGCCTTCCACTCGAGAAGGATTACCCTCTCCCGATCGTGTAGTCCGCGTCCCCTCTTCGATAATTTCGTTGTACTCTGCGTCTCAGAGGTCAGGACGATAACCTGTAATTCCTGCAATCGGTCAGATCCATTCTGCCTCGGTCGTGTGCGAGTTCGGTGCGGATGCTTTTCTTCATGATCCTTGGAGCGTGACGCGATGACACCCTCCCCTAGTCTCGCTGGAGGCGATCGAAGTGTTGGTCTCATTCCCGACGATGATGAATCACGATCAATAATATGCCACCTCGAAAGGTTGAATCACAGTAAACCGATCCCCAATTCGTACAGTGCTCTGAATCGACATACCCTATACCCCAGTTACATCCATTGATCACCATGTCTGTACAAACCGCCACCACAACGCCTCAAACCACTACTCAGCCTCAAGGGGACGACAAGGTTGGTCGCAAGGTATGTGTACATACAAAGACTTGATCGACTTCTCTCTTCCTTGACTACCTGCTCTTACCCGTGACGGTATTTGATCTCTCATCTCTGTGCGATTTCTTAGGTCTTCATTGGTAACTTGGCTTATACCGCGACCGAAGAACAAGTGAGAGAATTTGTTAGCGGTGCCGGCGGGAAACTGTAGGTCACCAAGACACTTTGCGCCGCATCGGTGTTCGCGACTGATTTTCTCTTCATAGCGAGTCGTTGGAGCTTGCCACCCGAAGCAATGGCCGTGCCGCTGGTTATGCTTTCGCAGTATGGAGCTCTGCTACCGAAGCAGAAGAAGCCGTGCAGAAACTGGACAAGAAGCGTAAGAGTTCAGAGCGGAGCATCGTCTTGCCTGGAATCTGACATAGCCATGAGGATGTACAGTGCTTCAGGAAAGAGAGATTTCCGTCGCAATTGCCAAGGCCCGCTCCGATAAGCCTCGAGGTCGCAAGGTCGATGAATCCAAGCAGGTACAGAAGGACGAGGAAGGTGTCGTGATCGAGGCGTCTGGAAGCGGTGAGGCCGCCGATGGTAACAAGAAGAAGAGGAACCAAAGGAAAAAGGTCGGTCATCTCGCACGTATGCACCGACCATCTGACTGATACGCGTTCTGTTTCAGCGTTCCGCTCGACGTCTTCCTGCCGATGACAACGATGATGTCGAGCAAGTTGACGGACAAGTTCAAGCAGAAGAAGACGCTCCGAAGAAGAGCAAAGCCAAAAGGAACCGAAAGCCCAAATCTAAGGCCAACAAGGCAGAAGGCGAGGCACCCACCGATGGTCCTGCAGAGTCTGCAAGGATCGATGACGAAAACAATGCTCAGCAGCAGACGCAGAACCAGCAAACCGTGAACGTTGGCAACAAACGAACCCGACAACCTCGAGTTACCACTACGGGACAGCCCTCCGATACCGTGAGTATCTTGTCTCAAAGACCGGCGAGCCCCTTTGTCTTACTGAAGTACACGCCGTCACTCAGTTGGTCTTCGTGGCCAATCTCCCTTTCTCGGTCGGTGATGAGCAATTGGCAGAGGTCTTCAAGAGCCTCAGTATCGGCATCAAGTCGGCCAAGGTTATCACCAAACCCGGATTCCGCAAGAAGGGCGGCGATGAGGCCGCTACGGCTCCGGCTCCTCGGTCGAAGGGTTTCGGATTCGTGGAAACCAACAACCAGGATCAACAGAAACTCGCACTGGAGAAGCTTCAGGGATACAAGATTGACGACCGGGAGATTGTCGTCAAGGTTGCCAACGAAAGGCAGGCAGTTGAAGAAAACGTCGAGGCCAAGGCCGAGGGAGACAGCAACTAGGCAAGAGCGATTCTGGTCAGTCACTTTATCAGAAGTTGGACATCTCCCGATGTACGCGGATTAACGCAACGCTCCCTTTGCAGATACTCTCGAGCTAGTCCTCTGAGCAGACATGCATTTCGAGTCGGACGGTGTTTGACTCGAACACACTGTCGATCTCTCTAGTTAGAAAAACGAAAGACCAAGCTTGTACACATCTGACACCCTGACGAGCAGTTTCAGCCCTTATGATGCGCGTCGCCCAGAGGCTTACGGAATCAAAACTCGCCACAATCCCCGGGGCCGTGTCGATACTTGGCTTGTTGATGTTGTTGACGCCGGTTCGGTACAGGTACACTACTACTACAATTGTCTCGTGATCAAGAGCAGTCTGGTCTGATCTGCTTACACCTTGGCCGACCAATCAATCGTACTACGTCACAATGCACCGCCTGAATTTCGTAACCTACTTGGCATTAGCGAGCCTGGCTTTGTATGCGCGGTCTGCTCAAGGTAAGATACAGGCGTCTGTCTCAAAATCCTGATAGTGACCGATGATAACATTGCCACCAATCATTGCAGCCGTCATTTCCATTTTGACTCCTGCCTCCAACACTATCTGGTACAAGAATAATACAGTCGTGACTACGTGGTCGGCTGGTCCGGATGACCCAACATCCTTTCGGATTATCGTTCAGCAACCTGATGGAAACAATGCGACATTGGCTGATACGGGTGGGTGGTTCAGATTGATTGACACAGCCTTTCGCGCTCGAAACTGACGGCAATTGTACGTATTAGTGCCCACTTCCCTCCAGGCTTTGACCTTGCTGCTACCGCAACTTGCGAACGGAGGAGGATATCAGATCCGCTACGTCAATACGACAGATATCAACGAGATATTCGCTGAGAGCCAACCCTTTGAGATTGCGCAAGGGGCCGGTGGGTCGGCTCGAGATCCAGAGACCGCCAATCGACCAGTTCGCTGATAAGCCAAGCCCTTTAATAGCGTCTGTCTCGACAGCTTCGGCTACCGTTTCATCTACCGTCGCCATTCCTGGACCCTACACCGTGAATACTGCGACTGCTTGCCATTTGACGTTCCAGCTGATCTGTTCCGAGTTCATAGCCTTTCCCCACAAGTGCCACCCCGGCAGCGACTGACGGAACTCCGTCGACTCGAGACAACGGAGGAGGGGACGCTCTTCTTCCGCTGTCCGGAGGCATGACCTTGAGAGGCTTTGTGGGACTCGCAGTCGTAATGGCCTGGATCTAGTCTCTTTAGTATGCTGTATCTGAAGAATCGAACGTACGAGTGGCTGCCTATGTAGACTTCGCCTTGTTGATAACTCATGTCCCTAATTCTGATATACTATCTGTTATGCTGGTACCTTAATTGGTCAAGAGCTGAGCAGAGTTATAAACAGCCTGGTTGCTCCAAGGCCCATGATTTGTTGATGTTGTTTGTTAGCATATGGTATACTATATATACCATTGATCAAGCACATGACCAAATTTCCCTTTGCTTGTGGGTATGGCCGTAATAATACAAGCTGACAGATTGGCCTTTTTGAGTGGGGAGGGGGTTCAGCGTAAAAAAGGCCACTTCAACCAATTCTTCTCACTACACTTGTTCTTCCTTTCCTACTAGCAGCAGTAGCTGTAGCACACATAATTACACTTCATCAACACAAGGCATCGAACCCTCTTGGGTTTTCAGCAGATGCGGATAAAATCCCAATGCACCCTTACTGCCTATTCAAAGATCTAGTTGCAAATTTTCTATGCATCCCAGTTCTTGCACTGTTTGTATACTGCATGCCAAGTCTTCTAGGACACAGCAATGACTATATTCTTGCTAAGCCAATGCAAACACCTCGATCAGTCAGTAGCAGTTGTCTTACTATTGCAAAAGTAACCAACAGCGCACAATTTACTACCAAAACGTATTGCTTTGACAACAGCAATTGTCAACTTCTTTGTATCGATTGTTCCATGGAAGTAGCACAAGTCAATATCAATCCGTGCATGAGCTCAACAATCTGAGCTTCTGTCACCTGCACATCGGTGTAGATGGTGATTTGCTGTATTTTGTTGTTCTAAAAGCTTTATTACTGCCAATGACTCTTCCATGTAACTGGGATTTGATGGTTTGCCTGTCTGCAAGGCATTAGTACACTGACTATTCAACAGTCTAGTAAACAGGTGGAAGCCTAATGCCAAGGCACTTTCTTTGGGTGTGAGACCATGCAGGTTCAACTCCTGTCCATCTGAAATTAGAAACTTGATTGCCCACCTTTCATATTTCTCCACATTGCACAACAGGAGATCAACTCGCTGTTGATGATAAGAAGTAGGTTCCGTTCTCCTCCTTTGTCCACAGCACTAGTCAGTGTCACAAACAACATCATGATATGCATTTCTAGTTGCGCCAGAACAGATCATCCGTTCAAAATCCACTTGGGTGTCATTACAGGCTTGAAGAGGTAAGCACATCCCATGCTACAGTCCAGAGCACCTGACTGGTTGACTAACTCCTTAAATCGATGCTCAAAACAGATGCATGCATAATGCAGGAGTACTTGTTATTATATCAACCTAAAATGATGAGGTAGATGTTGTGTTTCGATAGTGTGATGATCGTCACCATCTCTAATGTGAATGACTATATATCTGGTTGCTTGCATCAAAGCTAAGTAGTACATGAGAGGAGAAAGAAAATGAACCTCTCCATGAACTTCATGGGATCATCTCCCTCTGTGATACCAAGTCCATGCAATTCCTCCTGCATATCTGCTGGGTACCCCTTGGCTTTGAGTTAATGGATCTGGACAAGCTTGTCCCACATGTCCTTTGCACAGGTGTATTGCTTGATTTCCATATTGTTCCATGAGATAGACTTATCCTGCGCACTTCTATGACCCTTTGATTCTTGTCCATCCAGGATTGATATTCGCTGACAAGTTGGAGGTATTATGGTATAGGCTGACCTTTACTGAAGTTGGAGTGGTCACCTCAGTGCTGGTAGATTTGACTCCCTCTAAAGCCAGTACTTTTGGCTTCTCCTTCTTGTTCAAAGTGATGACTTCCAGTGCACCCATTGCCAAGATAGCATCCTTGGTAGCACTCTTCCACTCATAGTAGTTGTCAATCTCTGTGAGTGTAGGACTTTTATATTTGGATATGCTGATGGTGGTTTCTGTCATCTTGACCATGACTTTCCTCTGATGTTGATGTTCCAAGTGACTCCTTCTGATTGGGGACCCTGTCGACCCAATATTCTTTCCCTTATCTTCAGGTCCTGTGTCATGCTGACAGTTTCTTGCTTGGGACCTCTGTCAATCTAAGTCTTGTTTCCTCCTGTCCTTGGGACCTGATGAGACCAAGGCCTCTTGCTCAGAAGTTCCCTGAGACTTCTGTTGATGCCTGGGTTCCCTGTCATCCTAAGTATGACACTGCTTAGGCTTTATGTTACCCCAAGGCTTCCTGTGCTTAGGTCCTCTGGTACCGTAAGGCTTTCCTCAATTGGGACCTATGCTGACCCAAGGCTTTGTCTTATTCCTAGATCAACCCTTGATCTGTCTCCCCATCAGATATTCTTTCCGACTCCTGTATAGTTCTGATCTCTTGATCATAGTACTAGGTGTTTGAGTTGATGTGTAGTTCAAGGAGCAGTTGCTGAGCCCAAAACCTATTGAAATATCAGCCTAAGCTGGTGAGTATATGGCTCAGAAGGGGTTAATCAATGCTATCCTTGCGTAAATGACTATAAATCTGGTTGCTTTTAGAAAAGTGAGTAGCACATGAGAGGGGAAGGAGAGATCAGACCCAAATGACCTGCTATATATACTACTCAGGGAAGGGCCAAACAGTGGCAAAGTCAAACGATATAGATGGTCTGTAGCTGAACAAGATTGAAGGTTTGGTGGCGCCACAAGTTTGGATGTTTGTGTTGTGAAGTAACAACTAGATCCACCAAGGTTGGTTACTTGATGTACCTAGGCAATAGTAATGGTGTGTTACTAGTGCTGATATTGTCTTGTTGTGAAGATGGATTGATGTTGCTTGCATAAAAGTAAAGTAGTACATGAGAGGGGAAAGGAGTATTACACCCAAATGGCCTGCTATATATGTGTTATAGCGGTCACGTGACGCGTCGGACACGCCGTACGCGACTCCCGTATGCGACTCCCGCCGGGGGTACTTTTCGGTGTTGTCATTTGGATGTAGAACTAGTACCTCTGTAATAGCTCTACATCCGTTATTACATTTAGATGTCTACCCGTACCTTGCCTCATTCCTGCGTCCCGTCAGCCTGTCCAGGGGGGCCCCCATCGGGGGTCGCTCCCGGGCCTTACAATATGCTATTCTGATGAGCATGTCCCCTAGTGAACTTGTGACTAGAGCAGTTGCACAATCTCAACTCTGAGCGCATATTGCGTCTTCAGTCACAAATGGCATCACCAATATGTGACACTAGTTGCATATAAGTGTCTCTCACCGCATAAGAGTGTCTCCAGTCACAACATGTGATCCTGGTCACATGTTGACCCTTTGTGCTTGTGATTGCACCTTTGAGCATCACCTATGATGTCAGAGCATGCCAATCTTCATAACTTTAGACCTGCCTGACTTCATGTTTGCATGTCTGACCCAGTATCTTGGCGTCTCACCTCCTCCCAACCGCAAGACGGGCAAGTTAGATGGGGACTTGTCTCCTCTGAGGGACCTTTGGGATTTGACTTTGTTACTGGTGGAATCTCAAGAGCCCTGAGAGTTCAAGTACGTGCTAGAAGAATTCTTGATGGCGCAAGATTGGGATGCCGGCAAGGAGTTTGAGTTACAAGGTGAGTCTCCAAGCTTGACGATCGACATGCCATTTTGCTGATGGAGAGGTGCCTCTGCTTTGCTAGACATGTGGTTACTACCAGAATTCCTTTGGCATTCCAACCCGGCTGACAAAGCCCTGGCTCCTGTCAAGATCCCTACCAGGGCGATGTTGGGACAGCTGGAAAAGCGAGGGGTTGGTTACAACTGTCTGGAGCTGGCCAATACCGGTATGAAGGATAAGCCGTTGTAAGCAACCAATGACTGCGAGCCGTTCCCAACAACTGGGTAAGCTAACGCTGCAACTTTTCAGATACATTAAAACTGATCAATTGGCTTTCCAGGAAGGGTTCAAAGCTCACAAGGCTGGTGCCTACCGCCAACACAAGGGCGTAGCCAAGTTGCTTGATGATCGGTACAAAGGCAAGGACGACCCGCTCCTGCCTTGCAGACAGGGGGACAAGTTTGGCTTGTTCCAGTTGACAACTACGGCTTGCAGCATCATGGGACCCTGCAAGGACAGTGAAGGAACCTTGACCGTACTCAATGTTCATTGCGGTCACAAGATCTGGACACTTTACAATAGCTACAATGACCTGATGAAATTCGCCAAACATCTCGTCCTTGTGGCAGGGAGTCAACTGTGAGTGACGGCGGAGCATGCATCTCAGCGATTTGGATTTGACTGGGCATCACGTGGTCTGACAGTCTGATCCCCATAGGACCATGCCACCTGGTGTCAAATACAGCTTCGTCTTCCCCAATGTGTCTCTCTGTTCAGATCGACACTTTTTACATTGCAACTAATTACCTCGAAGAGATGTTCAAGGCGGCCAATCAACAATCTCAAGAGGGTGGCAAGAATGAGTACATCCCTGCAGTGGGATTGTATCTGTGTCTAATGGCGACGGGCTTATGGCGAGGTTGGGTCTAGGTCAGAGAATTATTTTGACTGACATCGTTCAATCGGTCTCTGGAGTGCTATGCCTTTCACACATCACATAGGGGACAAACTAATTCACCTCATCACCCAGCTCGGACAGATCCTCAAGCACCACTCGGACATGTTTCCGGAAATTCGCCCCAGCAACAAGAAGAGGGGGGGGACTACCCGGCGTACCAGGCAGTGCAATCTCCAATGAAGACTCTCTGCCCATTTGCGTAGAAGAAGCTGGGAGCGTTGAAGACGGAGATTTGGAGACGAAAGATGATGCCTAAGAGGGCTGGGTTCCTTAATTGCTTGATTGATGATTGCCTGCCTACATTCATGGACCCATAACACTCAGCCATGGCTTGGGAATGACCCTGATAACGATATCTGCCATGTTAAATATACATCACATATGAGCCAACCACCTCGATTCTATCACTAGGACTGGAAATACACACTGCCAATCTTTCTATCACACCAAAGCCGCTATTCCGTATCATAGGTCTGGTGTTATGGCGGAAGTCGCTAATCGGGATAGGTCCTAGGTCGTAAGGCGTAGGGTGCTTATAGGTGGATCGCAGGTAGTCGGGAGAATGTCGCAAGTTCGCTTAGATGAAGCGGGTTCGGATAAGGGATACGAATCCAGAGATATATGGATAAGGAAGTGATCACTCGGTGTGAGGTACCGGATTCGGTCTAAGGTAAAACGATGAAGCGTAGATACTTAGCGACGTCCTTGGGTTGTAACCTCTCCGCAACACGTCTTGAAGATGTTGTAACAAGTCAGATAGGCGTGTATTGAATGTGATATCGGAACTTGACCTATTACTATTACAGAGCGTCCTCTATCGAATTCGGTCAAGTTCCTCTAGCTATTTATATGAAGACGAGTAAGGAGACAAGGCTGGCGAACACTGAAAAGACCCAAGAGAAAAGAATGGCGAGAGATGGCGAAACTGGAAGAACGAGATGGCGAACAGACGAATCCTGTCGAGAGCAACCGGATTCGGTAGAGGAGGCGAGTTTGAGTTCTCATTTGTCCCTAGGTACGTCGAGTAAGGTTGTTGAGGTCCTGAGTAAAGTTGTCGTGTACCTCGAGGTCCTCGTACCTGTGTGTGATATGTACCGGGGATGTATTGTTGTTTCGGTGAATGGTAAGGGCGACCGAATCTGCTCCGAGGGAATCGGATTCGCCTCGTCGAGCCGGACTTAGGTGTATGCTGATGTCTGTAGATCGAGCCCGCATGTTGGTAGTCGGCTTACGTGGTGATCCCGTAACATCTGGCTTTTTATTGTATCATCTGTTTCTGTAAGGCCTGGGAGTGACTCCCGGCAGAGGCTTCCCTGGACAGGCTGGCTGTTACGGACCGACCCAAACCCGGTCCTCCACACACGCGCATGACGTGTCAACTCGTTGTGTCGTCACAATGAATATCCCCATTGCGACTTCTCGTCGAGGATTCACAACGTAAATCCTCGTTGTAATGCCACATTGTGGATACTCGTTGAGTATCCCCACTGAGGATACACACCTGGGCACTTGCCCTCTCCCTTTCCTGCCTTGCAGTGAGGCAACTCAACGCAACAGGACACAACTCGAAACCCTCTTCGTGGTGGCAAACCCTGCCACGTTCCTTTTACAAAATAGTATATATAGCTGGCCAATCCAGCCTGATTGTACATTCCCTTTCATGTTCTCTCTCTTCTTTCCCAAGAAGAATTATCATATGTTACATCCCTAACATACTCGCCACTAGCCACCTCTCACTACTCAACACTGGAGCTCTCGTCAAGCCCTTCACGGTTCAGCAAGCAGATTGCGCACCAAGCACTTCCCGTTGAGTATCTCTGCCTTAGCACAATTTCCACTGACGCTTTCCACCTAGGCTAGCCTTTCGCTATCACTAGGCCCGACCGTAACAGCATAATTCTTCTTCCAAGTTTGTGCTTAGGCAACGCTCTCTTGGATTTCGCCTACCCCACTTTCAACACAACACACCTTTTACCTTTTTCGCCATGTCTACCACCGGAGGCAGTCGCGCTCCTACCCAAGGGGACAGGATTACCCAACTGGAGGAGACTATTGCACGCATGGAGGAACAACTGCGTAGGACCGCATCGCTTTCCCCTGCTCCTGCTGCTCCTGCAGTCCGCCCCTCGGAACCCAAGATTGCCGCACCGGAATACTTCCATGGACACCGCACCAAGTTGACTACCTTCCTCACTCAAGTCAGCATGGTGATCGAACTTCAACCCAACCGGTACCCTACAGAGAGGTCCAAGGTACTCTATACCGCCTCTTTCCTTAGGGACACCGCTTTCCTTTGGTTCCAACCCAACCTGGAGAAGGACCCGGAACCAGAGATGATGACTAGCTACAAGAAGTTCTGCAGGGCTCTCCGCGACACCTTTGGAGACCCTGATGAAGAGGCAACTGCCGAAAGGAACATCTTTTCCCTCCGACAAAAGGGATCGGCATCCTCTTACATCTCAGAGTTCCAACGCAACTCTACTCTCACTCAATGGGACGACCACGCCTTGGCCGCCCAGTTCTACCGAGGACTCAAAGAAGGAATCAAGGATGAGATTGCTAGGGTTGGACGACCTCACACTCTCAAGGAAATGATGGACACCGCTCTTAGGATTGACAACAGACTTTACGAGCGTTCTCTGGAACGCGGGTCTGGGACTCAATTCACCAGTACCACCACCACTTCAACTCGCTCTTTCGGAGGCAACAAGTCGTACTCCAACAACAGCAACTTTACCCCTCGCTCATCTCCTTCTACCGGTACTACTACCTCTACCACCTACACTCGCCAATTATTCCCGTCCAGGAATGACCGAGCCACTTCATCCTTGCCCATCAACAGCAAAGGCAAACTCACCTCCGAGGAATATCAAAGGAGGAAGGATCAAGACCTTTGCCTCTACTGTGGCTCCAAGGATCACACCGTTGCCAAGTGCCCACTTGCAAAGCCCAACTCTTCGGCTGGGAACAGTGCCATCCTTACCCGTGACAACCAGTCAAAAGGTCAGGCACTCCGTACCCAGAACGCCACCGCCTAGCGCGGAGTTGCCAAAACGCTAGGCAGGACTTGCAAGATTCTCAGGACTCTCTGGACTCAACGGATTCTACTTCTACTTCATCTTCTACTTCGGATTCTACCTCAGACGCAAGGAATCACATCAGTCTTCCCGTCACTCTACCCAACTCTACCAAGCCCAGCATGGAATATGCTGCTCTACTGGACTCTGGCGCTTCAAAGTGCTTCATGGATTATCGCTTCGCTAAATCCCTTCAACTCCCGCTTACCAAGAAGCGACACCCTTCAAAACTCCACATGATTGATGGCTCCATATCCTCTTATGGCAGCATCAAGTACACCGTCACCACCTCCATCAAGGTACCCAACTTCAAACTGGCAACTACAACCTTCGAAGTCACCCATCTAGGGGTCTTCCCGATTATACTCGGATACCCATGGCTTTACAAACACAAGCCTTTCGTCAACTGGGAAGCTGGAGAAGTTAACCCTCCACTTGAAAAAGCCAGTACTCTTACTTCGACATCTGAGCATGCGACATCTGCGGATGTCACCTTTGGGAACACTACCAATGTGTCTGCAGCTGCGGCTGATCCCATTCCGGTGATGGATCAAGACATCATACCTGCCAGGTATCACGCCTACCTGGATGTCTTTGATAAGGCTAATGCGGATACTCTACCACCGCATAGACCATTCGACCATCACATACCTCTCGAAGAAGGCAAACAACCTCCCTGGGGACCAGTCTACTCCTTATCCGAGAAAGAACTAGGGTCACTACGGGAATACTTGGATGAAAACCTAGCCAAAGGTTTCATCAGACCTTCTGAATCTCCGGCGGGAGCACCCATCCTCTTTGTCAAGAAAAAGGATGGATCCCTCCGTCTCTGTGTGGACTACCGAGGTATCAACAAGATAACCATCAAGAATCGGTATCCACTTCCGCTCATCTCAGAGCATCTGGATCGCTTGCGACAGGCCAAATACTTCACCAAGATCGACCTCAGAGGAGCCTACAACCTCCTACGGATCGCTGAAGGTGAAGAATGGAAGACGGCATTCAGGACGCGCTACGGCCTCTTCGAATACCTCGTCATGCCATTTGGTCTCACCAACGCGCCAGCATCTTTCCAACACCTGATGAACCACAACTTCAGGACGATGCTGGATCACTACGTCATCTGTTACCTGGATGACATTCTCATCTACTCGGACACACTGGAGGAACACTATCAGCACGTTACCTCTGTCCTTGAGACACTTCGCAAAGCAGGACTCTTCGCCAAAGCCGAGAAATGTGAGTTCCATCAGCACAGTGTGGAATTCCTTGGCTTCATTGTCGGAAGAGATGGGATTACTATGGACATCAAGAAAGTGCAGAGCATCTTGGATTGGCCTACTCCAACCAACCTGTTTGAAGTCAGATCCTTCCTTGGATTCTGCAACTTCTACAGGCGCTTCATTGCATCTTATTCCTCCATCGCCCATCCTCTCACTCAGCTCACCAGGAAGGATACTCCATTCCTCTGGACCGACAAACACTCTCAGGCCTTCGACAAACTCAAGAACGCCTTCACCTCAGCTACTCTCTTAGCTCACTTCAATCCGGAAAAGCCTCTAGTCCTAGAGACAGACGCTTCGGACTTCGCCCTTGCTGGAATCCTATCTCAGGAGTCGGAAGAGGGAATTCTAAAACCCATCGCATTCTTCTCAAGAAAGATGGTTCCCGCTGAACTCAACTACGAGATCCACGACAAGGAGATGCTTGCCATCATCTCATGCTTCAAGGAATGGCGTCAATACCTTGAAGGGACCTTTACGGAAGTCCTTACAGACCACAAGAGTCTAGAGTACTTCACCACCACCAAACAACTGAACAGACGACAAGGTCGCTGGTCTCAGTTCCTCCAGGACTTCCACTTCATCATCAAGTATCGACCTGGTTCACAAGGGACCAAGCCGGATGCTCTCACCAGAAGACCGGATCTTCATCCAATGACCAAAGGATCATCCCTCTCACCGGAAGCCAACCCTGACAATCATCAGGCTCTGCTCAAGCCCGGACAATTTCTATTCGCCACCGGATCTTCTGAACTCCTCCCTCAGTCCCAGCAAGACATCATCACCACCTTACAAGAGGAGACTTTCGCTCAGGACGTCATCACTTCACTGGACAAACACCCAGGATATACCTTACAAGATCAACTACTACTCTACAAAGGACGTACCTACCTTCCTGACAAGAAAGACTTACGGCTACGCATCACTCGAGAGCACCATGACTCCCTTCAGCACGGACACCCTGGTCAGCGTAAAACCTTGCAACTGGTTCAGCGCAACTACTGGTGGCCCAAGATGAAGGAGTTCATCCACTCTTATGTGGACTCTTGCGATGCTTGCCAACGGAACAAGTCAAAACGTCACAAGCCATATGGAGAACTCAGGTCACTTCCTATTCCGCCATACCCTTGGTCCAACATCTCGATGGACCTTATCGAGGATCTACCTCGCTCCAACGGCTACAACTCTATCTTGGTCATTGTTGATCGACTCACCAAGATGAGCCTTTTCATACCGACATCTACCAGCATCGATGCACCCGAGCTGGCTCAACTCTACCTCCAACATGTCTTCAGCAAACACGGGTTACCTGAACGGATCATCAGTGATCGCGGTTCGGAATTCACCTCACGCTTCTGGCGTGCTATTGGTTCTCTGCTGGACATCAAGTTGGACTTCTCCACCGCTTACCATCCTGAAACAGATGGTCAGACGGAACGCACCAATCAAACTCTGGAGCAATACCTCCGGATGTACGCCAACTACCAACAAGACGATTGGTACAGACTTCTGCCTTTAGCAGAGTTTGCCTACAACAACGCCAACAGTGAAACCACTGGCGTCTCACCCTTCTTTGCCAACAAAGGCTATCACCCTCGCTGCAACTTCACCAAACCCATAGGACCCAACGTCTCAGAAGGCGCAGAGCGCTTCACTGCAGACCTATCGGAACTACACAACCAACTTAAACTCTGGATCAAAAGATCTCAAGAGCACTCCGAAAAGCAATGGAGCCGTAAACACCTCCCCTCACCAGTGTACGGACCTGGCGATAAGGTCT